>NC_091109.1:1200000-1529166 GCF_024713975.1 Paralichthys olivaceus | reverse complement strand
AGTGCAGCGCAAAAGCACTTTATGCCTCTTTTCTGTGCATAAGAGTGCACTGTACTTTACTTTTTTATCTCTTTTCCACCTCATCTGTCCATCCACATGGCTGTGCTTATCCTTGCCTTTTAAACTTTAATGCCCAAGTGTTCTCTTTTGATCATAGTTGTAAATGGTTTTCATTTTAATGTTTAAAACATTGTCTCTTTTATACCATTAGATTGAGGGATGGATGGGGAAACAGTCAGTCATAAATCTTGGATGAGAGCGCCACACTAATGTAAAAAGATGCCAGGCTACATGTAAAGCAGTGTGTTTTTAGGATGGAGATTACAATAATGACAGTGCAGCACAAAGTGCAGGGAAGGCTCCCTTCATGTGCGGAAATGGATAGACAGATGCCCTGAGTGAGGAAATGTGGAGGTAGAAGCCTAATGGACACAAACATGCATAAATAACAGCTGCCATCGCTGTGGGCAGAGCTTTTAATAAACCCGCATCTATCTAGCGAGCCCTTCAATGTATCCGTCAGTCGTGGACGATAATGGGCCCAGCAGGCCCGTCTCACTCACACTTCAACAGATCTTCCTCCTGGTGCATGAGGGACAACCCAGAGGCTTCAGTGATCTGATGAACTGATCGACAAACACATTGTCAGGGTGTCAGAATGCCAAAACAAACACCTCTCAGTCATTCTTATTGTCCACTGCCAAACAAACCAACAGACCGTCTGGAATCGTATGTCCTGATAAAAATCCCCATCCATGAGAGATGGTGAAAAAAACTGTTGTGGAGAAATGCCTCTGTGGCAGATCTTTTTTTAAGAGTGTGGACTGACAGACTGCCTGTTCGCACGTCCTCTTATCTGAAGGGGATGCATTGAAGGGACCTCCATGGAGAGAAAGTGACACAAGTCACGAGTGAAGCTAAATGTCTTGACTGTGTCCGGGCCCCTCTGGCCACACAGCGCTCCTCCACTCTCCCCTGTCTGAGTTCATCACAGCTCCTCTGAATGAGGCCTGCTGGCACAGCACCTCTGTCAGACAACTGCAACTCTGGCCTCTGCCCCCGCGTCCCCCCTCACCACCCCTCCCAGCTCCTCCGGGTCCCCAGGCCTGATTAATCACACATATAATCCAGTGCTGCGCTGTCGCCGGGGAGCAGTCAGCTCATTTCACGACCTCAGGAACAAGTGTGCTTTACAGCACTCACGCTGTGAGCTTATTAGCGTCAGATCAGACACAAGACAACTGTGAGGCTCAGTAATGAGACTCCAGGAGGAGCCCAGGCAATGGCTGTATTTAAATGTAATGAGGCGGCTAATGACCAACTAATAAGGCCGTTTGTCTTGGGGAATAGATGGTTAAGGGGGGAGGAACTGTGTACTTAACATGCTGGTCGTCACATATTCCTCAGAATTTTAGCCTTTGCAAGATTTAAGAATTTCAGACCAAACTGTTTTTGCTTATTATTGAGATTCATGAGGGAAATTAAATGACAACAGCATCTTTGATCACATGTTTTGATTGTGCTAATCAAAGCTGTGCTTTGTAAAAGTACATTTTGACAGAAGGGAACCGGCTGCTCTATTGTGAGTTTGAGGATGGCAGCTCTCTCAGACTGTGATGAATAACTATCACTGTAATGGGGCTGTGCTATAAAGTTGGAGCGGTTGCTTAAATAAAACTGAGCAGCATCTTGTGGCAGACTCAGTAAACACAGGCACCAGTGTAACTGGTTATTTGTCAGAATGATTTATGCCCGCAAACATGCAGTAAAAACAAATTCCCAATGAAACTAAACAAGGGAGAAAGTTATCTTTTGTGACAGAGTGCACACAATTCTAGCTGACTTCACAGAGGCAAAACTAGGTTGGGTCATGCTAGAGGTCTATTTGTGTGACAGCTCATATGAATAAAAAAATCATACATGATTTTCACACTGGTATGTGTGACTGATGCAGACAAAACAACTACAGATGTTGTTAGATATGGTGCTAACTTGAGGCTGAATTTTTAAGAGGTTTTCATTTTACATGATTGTATGAGCAGCATAGCATGATTATCATACTTGTAAAATTAGTTGTAACAAAGCACTGTACATGTAATGCTCAATGGGAGGAAGCAGAACAAAGTCTCATCTGTCTACTCCTCTTCTCTGTGACTCACTCAAAGGTAATGCAAGAAGCTAGTTTACTGGAGCTCTTTCATATTAATAAGCATATCCCATCTTATTTGCTCTCAGCAGAAACCCTGGCAGCGCATCACATCAGAGAGTTGAGTTCTAATGGTGAGGTGAGAGCATTGTTCCTCTGTACTCGTCCGCAGGAAACACAAAACAGCACTCAGGCTTCCCGATAAAGGTCGGCATCCCACTCACCTGCAGTAATGAGACCCGGTGTCAGTGCCAATCAAAGGCATGTCTGTCGTTTTGATGAAAATGCTCAGCGGTGTCGTTCCCAGGTTGTGCTTGTTGGCGTCATACAAATTAGGGAAATCACTCTGCTCATTACACCACCAAAGGGTGGGCTCCTGGGGGAAGAGCCAAATGTTTCCACACTAGTTAAACACATCAGACTGCATCTCTTCTGCCTCGGCTGACTGCTGCTCCTTTAAGAGGTTAGATCACCGGGGCCGAGCCACTGACTTAACCTCTGTCTGCTGTGGGAAAGCTCCTCCGTCCCTTTACCCTTTATATTATCGAAGCTTGTTGTAGCCACACTAGTTGCTCATTGTGGGATTTGTTTCCTTCTTGTGTGTATTTGTTGAATTATTTTGGGATAAGACAAGAGATGGACTATTGTTTGTGAGTACATTAAGAGGACCCAGTGTAAGAAATTTCCTCCCATCAACATCTGCCATCTTAACACAATAGAGGCCGGCCCCATCCCTTCTCCCTCATCGCTGTTTAATTTGAAGTGTTCGCGAGCCATATGTATTCCACGTCGTTCTTTAATGATTTAACTTTGCTGTGGTTGTAAGATGACTCGCAGGGGAGAGAGCTGCATTAAATAAATAACAGTGATAAAATGTAGACCTCATACATTTCAAAGCTAATGCAACTAGCGGTGCAATAGGAGCAGCTGCACACAGTCCTGGAGCGGTAATTTGATTGATTTGTTGTGACAGCAGCCAAATAATTGAGAGTGAGAGGTGCTGCTGGAGATGAAGCGCAGGCTGAGGCAGGTTCGCCAGGCAGTCCCAGCAGATATGGCACCCGGGTTCTCATCTCCGCCATTGATATCTGCCAGTGGTTTATTGTTTGTCTTCAATAAGCAGCTTGGAAACGTGGAGGGGGGGGGCGTTAGTGCCTTTGTGACAGTTTGGCGACGGAAATAAAAAAAAAATCACCAATCAAAATGTACAGAGCAGTGATGAGAGGGTTACACACAATCAAACACACAAATTTAAAGTCAGGCTGACGCGCAGGTTTACTGTACATGCACGTATGAACACACAGACACACTCCCATGAGACTCGTGATTTAGACTCTGATGTCTTTTTTGAAGCTGAGATGTGAGTAAATTTTACCCCCTGGTGTTTCTCACTTGTTGCAGACATGCTAATGATTTGTTCTGAATTCAAGTTACATATATTTCATAATTGCACACAAATAAGTACAAATGATGCACAGTGCACTGGATTATATATATATATTTTAAATGTGTATCCCAAGATATTTTATGTGTTCTGCCTGGTAGCGCTGTTTGTCGTAACCTGCTGACTTTTGACTCATGTTTTGTTTCTGTGGATGGTGGCGGTGTCTCTCTGCCTCAGTCATACCACAGGACAGCACGCAGCCAGAGCCTGAAATAGAAAGACAGAAAAGAAAAGGAAAAAAGAAAGGGGGGGAGAGGGGGGTCTTTATGGTGGTGTGGAGAAGGACAATAATATTGTTAATCAGATGTGGCTGTGTCTGCTCCTCCAAAGCAAACCTTGACATCTGCCCTCACTGGTAAACAGAGGAGACTTTTTGCAAACCTGCCATAAATAAACAGAGTACAAGATAGTCTATCCACATTAAACAGTGTCTGTCTGCAATGTGTATGCAGAGTGTAATGCATTTACTTAAATAGATTTTGTTGGAGTGTATTAGGAGAGGCATCGTTTTCTGAATTAGTTTGAATTCAGATATGGCAGTTTTCATAATTAGCTTCCAGTTATGTGAATAATTAGAAACAGGCTCAATGATTCCTTTTTAATCCACCAGTTTTTTATTCCCTCAGCGCCTGAGCTACAACAGATTTACCTCTGCTTGATGTAATTAAGGTGTTAAATGTGTAATATTGTGTCCATTTAACCAAATTACAGGTTATCATTGAAAATTTTATGGCACACAGGGAGCACATATCTCCACCAATAGTCTCCTTACAAAAACATATTTAAATTCACTAGTTCTGGATTTTTATTTTAATCACACTCATAAATATTAGTGCCCTAAACAAATTAAATCCTAAATCCTTCCACTTAGTTCAGTGGGAAAGTAGTTTTTGCATAATCCTGCTAACTAACAGACCTCCTTGGTGCAGGTGATTATGAAGGTGTGTTTTTAATCAAACCTGAAATTATATTTGATATCCAAAGAAATATTTAGCATTTAAGATAATTGCATAGATTGATTAAGTATCCCCATAAATTATTTACAATCAATAGAGTTCATCTTTTCATTATCACATATCAACCTTTTGTTCCTTTTAAATAGAGCAGTCAAACACAAGTCTGAGGTTTCAGTAAATGAAGCAGTATTGAGTGTGATATAAATTACAGTACATAACAGTGTATTGTTTTCATGTTATTTCAACACTTGTAAAATGCTTCCAGTAAATGCCTTGACCACTTGGCCCCGGAGTTGTTTTGTAGAAATTACATCTCACTTTTTTTCCTTCTGCTTTTCGGCCAGACTGCTTCCGAAAGCTTTGCTAAAGGTCTGCCATATTGCTGAGGTGCAATTCAGGAGCTTTCAGCAACAATCTGTAGTCAAGCATTTTAAATGAAAATTGATTTGTGATTTACATGGTCAGTGAGGGGAAAATGAACTTATGAAATGTTGTAAATGAAATATTAGACAAGGTGCAGTGGGAGAGAGCAGACAGAGATGGTAATCTTGTGGAACTGGAATTCCCGCCTGGCAGAACTGGGTGACATTTTACATTTATCTGTGTTCTGCATGAGTTGTAATGTTAATGGTAATTTTATGGGACTGAACTGGAATGAAAATGGTGTTATCACCGATTGCTTCAAATGCGGAATTGTGTAAAGTAGCACAGCTGCATCCTTTATTTCCTATTTCCCAGTAATGTGAGTTATTGCGTGATCTGTCGTCTGAGGTTGAATGTGTATGAAGCCTGTTTTATCAGTGCTTTCTAGACAGAAGGTCTTATATCATGTACATTACCACACGATGAAATACACACACTGTGTTTGGATATTAGTGAAAATGCCACGGTTGTTTGTGAATGTGTTTCAGGTAGATATTTGCTTTTCATGTTCTTGTAAAAAATAGCATATCACAGGTACTTAAATTGGATGTTAATGTAAAAACTTGGCAATATTAATGCCCCATCATACATAATTAACTGGAGCTCAGGACATATAGTGTATTTGCACTTTAAGCTAAAAAAAATGCTGATTTATCCTGAATTTCAGTAGAGCGTTCTAAAAGATTATAATATAATAATAACTTTATCAATGTGAATCTATCATAGACTTAATAATACAAGCAAATCAATGTAGCATTACACTCCGATCAATTCTACTTACACTCAGCCAGATGTTCTAATTTTGATCAATACCTTGTGCAGTGAACGTTTCCTATTCCCACTTTGTCCGTGCACAACGTGTATGGATTTTCATAGAGCGAGCATGTTTGAAAGAGAAAAGATCCAAAGAAGTGAGGAGAACAAACTAAGTGGTTGTGCAGCAACAGCAACAGCAGATAGGCTGTGGGAGTCTGGGAGCCAACTTGGATCACATAGAGGTCATTTTTAAACACAGCTCTCCAGTTCCCTGTGTGTGAAACCAAAGAGTCTGTGGTGACACTTGTCAGCAGATGGTGTGGAACCAAACCCCTCACTGGTTAGGATGTCTTAGCCGCTGTTAAAAGCTATCTGTGGTTACTAATTGCTGACCAGGGCCTAATTACCTTAATTAATGGCCGTGGTATCTGGGGGCCAGATTTGTGGGAGCTTTTATCAGTATCAGAGCAGCTTAAAAGGTCCCGCAGGAGGTCTGTGGAGTATGTAGGCCCCATGGGTGTTATTTCTGGACTAACTGCAGACACATCACAGATGGATCCTGTGGCATCAGTACAGGATGGCATGTTTAAAGAGAGCTATCTGTTACTCACACATCATAAGAAAACCTCACTGAGTACATGCCACGAAAAACGGTATTTTCTTGCTTTTCTTTTTGCACATATTCTCTACTTTTCTCTCCCATACACATAAGCCTGTCGCCTGAATTCCACTGCTGTGATTCGCAATGACAAAGTCGACTTTGTCACCTTTATTCCACAGACTGCAGGGGGTTTGTTCAGTGAGCTCTCACTGTGAAATTAGCCCTGGTACTTTCATTTTCCAGCTGCAGTGAAATGGTTAAAAGACACAGATCAGCCAGTATGAAAATAGAACTGATTCAACAAAATTTGCTGCTTCCCTTTGCTTGCTCCTCACCCATCCAGCAAAAAAAAAAAAAACATCCCCCAATATCCAATCCTCCCCCCTTTTTTTCTCGTCTTTCCACTATTCCACCCTGCCCCCCTCCCCCAGCCCCGTCAGGCACCTTGTCCGCATCTGAGGAAGGCTTGTAAGTTTCGAGTGCATACATTTCTTTTGATGATATATTGTCCCGGTGCGGAATTTCATTTACTTCCGCTGCCCTTTGCTGAACCTGTTGCTAGTCAGTGAGCACGATAAGCGTATAAGTAGCATGCCACTTCATTCATCATACATCGTTCTGGGCTCTCAAATATCTCATATGCGATTCAGGAAGAAACTACTAAACCGGCACAAAGGATCCCACCAGGATCAGCCGAGGTACCATTAAGCACTGTGTACAAAACAGAACGCAATTGGTACTTGTTGTCAGAAAACACATTTTCAGTGTTGCATCTACAAAACATTAGCCTTCATTTCATGGCGTACACGTTGTTTATGTAGGTTGGGGGGGTTATATCTCAAGTGCAGTGCTCGTGTTGTACATAATTCCATTCACATTGCATTTTGAATGCATGCATTTTGAAATCTGTTTTTTCCCTCAATCATAGTGGCTGCTCTGTGTTGTATTAAACAGCATTAATAATCACAAGAGGCTCAGTGTCACTCAGAAGTCTCCACATCACTAAGGCAGACAGTGTTGTGCTGCTGGGCATGTTGTGCTGTGTGAAAGTGCTTACACGCTCCCTCAGACAACCAAAGGGAATAATTAAAGACAGAAGATGGAGGCAGAAGAATGGAAAGCAAATCCCATTGTTTGGGGTTATTTCATCCCACTGAATTTCTTTTTCACTTTCTTTTCGCTCTCTTCTCACATTCCCCCCAAATGCACTGTGGGTATGTGGCACGCTATCAAAAGCATATGTAAGCGAAGCAGTGTAGAACAAAAGCCCTATGATGTCCTCCTCATACCCACATTGTCTTTTGATTATTCTACAATCATTTTATATCTGTGTAAGTTGGAAAGGAAGGGAAGGCTTAATAACCTAATAATATACAATACTGTAGCTGCTCAGAAACCACAAGATGTGTTTTGCACGGTTTGAAAACAAGGTTGCTGATTCTTCATTTGTTCTCGTTTTCCCTCATGGCGTAATTTCACCAAGCCCTCAGTACCCAAGTTGTTACCAAAATAATCCACAATGAAATTCAAATTTAAGGTGAACTAGACTGTTAGGGCAACTCCACTCCACTCCATTTCTAGAGCAGTAAATGTAGCCCCTCAATCTCTCCCAGCTTTTACTGTCATTCAGAGAGCACTCAGTCATCTCCGTGCATCAGGCCCGCAATATTGATTTTTCCACCCACTGAAACAGCCGCATGAACATAAATTTTGCATGAGGCTTTTACTCGCGGCCTACTCTTTGGTCTGACGACACATGATGGGGCCATGAACACGCTGTAATAACCCAGTCTGTCCTGCCAAGCAGACAGACACTTTTTTTTTCAAGAGAAGGGGGAGGATGGGGGGGGTTGTGGGTCCAACACCTTCTGTATTCTGAAGGACAAAAAGTGAGGGACCCCTGACTGAGCATCACAGAGTCACATAGCTTTTGATATAGGAGTGAAATTCCTCTGTGATGGAGGGGGGGTGGTGGTGGTTCTGGATGCATACAAGGGATCTCTTTGCCTGGGGTTTTAGACATGTTGTAAGAAGAAATACAGTTGAATATAGGTCACACAAATATATAGATTTTAAATATAGATGTATTTTATTTCATTGGAAATTCAACCCATCAAGTAAAGAATGAAATGAACTTGTGTAGTCTTTAGTTAAAGGGGAGCTTGTGCACGTCCAGTACATGGTTTCGCAAAACTGGTCACTATTAAATGGCAGAAAAAGTCACACTCTTGTATTTAGTGACAGTAAACCCAAGCTTACTTTGCTTGGGACCCCCCCCCTGCAACTTTCTCAAGGGCCCTCAGAGGTCCCGGGACCACACTTTGGAAATCACTAACCCAGCATAAGCAATACCAAAAAGGCAACGTTATCGAGTACACAGGGATTTTCTTGTATGTGTAACATCTCCATGGAGAGGATTTGATTCTTTGAAACACCTCCCTCCCTCCCTAGAGTGTGAATTCTACAACACTGCTTGATATTGCCTTGTATCACAAAATGAAAGCATTATCTCTGGAATCCTACAAGTGATGTGGTTTAGTCTCTTAAATCCTGCGGCTTCACAACTACTCAAATCTTAACTGCCGTTATATAAATAAATATATATAAATTCTTTCTTTTTTCCTCCTGCAGCAGGACAGAAACACTGATATTACTTTCTATTGCTCTGAGTCATGTTTTTATTCAGTAACTACTAATTTGACTAATTTCTTTACCATTTCATTTCCCCCATGTTTATTCCAGCCATTGCAAAGGTAGGAATCCATTCTCTGTTATTTAAAATCAATTATCAATTGTATGGACTCTCTGGTAGAAGGAAAGTACAAATGCAGTATAACTTCAAGGTTGCATTAAAACAACTATGTCTTCAAATATTAAAATATCCAGAGAATGTTAACAACAGATCAAATAATTAATGCTGAAGTGATCAGCAGTGGTGGGAAGTTATTTAGTACATTTAATCAAATGTATGCGAGCAATTAAATTTTATGTTACAATGTATTATTATTAAATTACTTTACTAATTAAGAATTCACACCAAAAGAATATAATGAGCTTAATGAGATAAATATATTCAAACCTATATTCAAAATAAATGTAACTTGTGCTATATACATATGAATGTATTATACAGTCAAACATGATACACTAATATATACAGTTAGAGTATAGTATGATACAATAGTTGGAAGTTAGAATTTAAAAGGCAGTAACAGTGGAAAATGTCTGATCTCAGTCAGTCCAGAGTTTTGTGGCCTGTGTTGCAAAAGCACGACGGCCTTGAGTCTCCAATCTTGATTTTGGAACGACCTAAACATCGGCTGATCTAAGATGGCATGTGGAGTTAGTAAATCCTTGATATACACCAGGGACTTGGTTGTGTAAAGCGTTTTGTTGTGTAAAATCTTTCATCTTTAACATCTTTAGATACGTTCAATTAATTCTAATAACTTTACAAAATCTCATTGATAGATTGATCGTTACTGAAGTTGATCAATGCTCTGTCACACTGACAAGCGTTATCAATGTGACACAAAATGATGGACAGTGATAAGAGTCAAGAGTGAGCTAAAGAAGTGAGAGCAGGAACGGGGATATTATCCAGCTCATCAGTGCGCTTGTGCGCCGGTCTAATCCGCAGAGTAAAAAATGACCTTCCTTTGACCACCTTCATAATTACCAGAACTCATAGAGTCTAAATCTCCCTACCTCCAGTGGGGTAATTATCAGTGTGACTCACTGAAAAGGCAATTGAGACAGTGGTTTATGGACTCCCACCGTGGAACGTGAGGCAGAGCAGTAATGGGGAGCTTGTTTGTCCCCTCTCACCTCTCTTGTTAAAGAATGGCAGCTGTGTTTAGACCAGAGTAGTTCCTAAAAATACAAGGTGGGTCACATTGGACAATTCAATCAACTGCTGCCCGACAGGCTCCTGTGCACTTTCTGATGAGCTCTAAATTTTCAATAGAAAAGGCAATGCACATATTTCAATGACAACTATGAGAACTACTTCAAAAGCTTGATCCATATCTAATTTTTGATTTGTGGAATTTTTTTAAATATTCTAGTTCAGCATCTTCTTAAAAATTCACCTTTAGGTTAGTGTTGGACACCTTCCCTGAATACACCTGTACACAAACACAAAGGATGTGTAAGATAACACATAGGGAATAGCTGTAAACGTAGGTGTTGTGCGTCGAGAGGAAAACAAGGAGTCAAGCTTCGAATCAGCCCCGGAGAGAAAAGTGCTGTAATAGGAGGGTTGGCAGGGACTATACTGAGATAGCGCTGGTAATGAGAGAGCAGACTGCACCCCCACCCACCCCCAACCCTCTCACTTCTCAACCGCACAGGAAACAAAAATAGAATTTTGTCTGACGAATGTGCTAGCTTTGACCTAGCCTTTCGACCTCTGACAATCAGTCTCGCTTCGTCCTCCAGCACTTCAGAAGCCAGGACTGGGACAGTCAAGATAACAGTTGATTTTTTACTGTGGCTTGAAAAGCAAAGATGCTTTACAAGAGAGATGGCAGACAGTTTCTCAAAGCGTTGAGGTTGGAGGCCTCAGACTTCTCAGTGCTGGTGTTTCGTCCTCCCAAATGATTATTGTTAAATGTTTAAATGCAGCACAAAATGCCACAGTTCAACTTGCATCTTACAATTAAGCTGCACAACTTCTCGCTATGGCTCATTTCTCATTATAAACATTAACATAGGCGAGTTGTGACAACACTGAAAGTGGGACCGTTGCTCTTACACCCCTCGGGCGAGATGACTAAGTGGGAGCTCTGCTTGCATCGCAGGCGGAGGACGAGTGAATATGAGACACAACAAAGAGACAGTGGGAGATATAATGAGCACTATAGGATCCCGGCACCCTTTTGCCCTCTCTCCATCATAAGTGAAGCTCCCACTCTCATCCTCGGCCCTGTGTCTGCTGGAGGAAGGAGCACAAACAATTAGCTGAGACAAGCCGTTTGGATTATGTGCTCAACCAAAGCAATCAGACAGCTGTGGTTAAAAGAATGAGCTTCAAAATGCCAGTTGCCCAGTGAGAGAGTAAGGGAGGGTCAGTGGTCCTGACAGTCTTAACAAGATGACAGAATTTATAAAGCACTGCTGTTAAAGAATATAGTTACCTGCGGTGTAGCCCTTATAATAAGGCCACATGGGGCTTCTTCCATATTCCCTCTGTATTTGTTTTCTTTTGCCTCATATTCTTTTGTTGTGCCTCTTGTTCCTTGGCGTAATGGTTGGCGCTGGAGGAAATTCTCCAATCGTCTTTGATCTTCGCCTGGTTTCGATAATTTTTTGACAGAAATCTCATTTTGCTCCCCCTTTTGTTTTCTCCGTCTTTGTTCCATTTTTTTTTATTCTGTCTTTAAATGGGGCTCAACATTTTGTCATTGTGAAGTTGCAAAGGAAAAGAGCCGGTCCTGTCAGCGGCTCAGCACTTGCTAGACAACTTGCCCCAACATTTCAAGCGAGGATTGGACTCTCGCCGTTTGCACAGATGATATATAATTCATGGTGGGGGTGTGAGAGAGGTGTCAATGTGTCAGGAGGTATAGAAGAAATTTAAAAGTGTACTGTTTACTGGCCAACAGACGCTGGCTTTATTTTGCTGAGCTTCTTCTGCAGAGTGAGGAAAGAGGATGATGATCTGATCTTCATCAAATGTTCATCTGTGCCTGTCCCAGAGTCGTAGTGGCCACACCAATCAAAGACTTGTCTGCCCCGATGTTTTATTCATATTTTATGAGACAACCATACTTAAATAATTTAAGTGCATTGATTCTGTGTGTATACAAGCTTGTCTATGCGAGTGTTTAGCTGCATTATCGATGGATGTTTGCAAATGTTCTTCTGAACCTGTTTTGTGAATCAGTGTTCTAACTTATTTTGACAGTTAACTGCGTATATGATGCACGATTTAAAATCTTTTACATTAAACACATCAATAACAATTCATTAAAAAATGTATGTACTTTTATTGCACTTTAGAGTAGGTTGCCCAAACCAAATCTGTTATAATGGATAAAGAGAGATTTGAACAACCAATGAGTGTAGAAAAAATTATTCTCCTCTGTATAATTTAATGAGTTAATTTTTTTAACTTTTAGTTATTTGATTATTTAGTTTTTAACAAAAGCCACGTAAACTAACAATATATTAAAAATGTTGTTTTAGGAAGTTATTGGTACATAAGTACACAGGACTGACCCTCTCTAAAGCCCATGTTTGTGTTGTTCATACTTACTATTGTACTGTAGAAATATGGTGGTCTCAGTGAAAGAAGACTCGACCTTTGTGTAGGAAAAAAAGGCTAATTTTAAATTAACGTAAAGAAACACAATTATCATTATTATATTCTATTTCTGCCAGTAGATAAATAAGGTAAATCCTTCACACTGGTCCTTTAAAAAGTTTTAGTTTTGGCTGACAAGAAAAAGAAGAACACTACTTTCCATCATCCACAGATGGAAACTCGGTTTGGACTTTCTTCTTTTTAATCTGTGAAGGTTAGCTTAGATGTTGTTTTTCAGTAGAATTCTCCACACATCATATTATTGTTGATACCCTTTGTTAGGCATTATTTGTTGTATATGTTCTGACATTTTTTTCCTGACATTGAAACACAAAACACTGCTTTCAGATATTTTTACAATTATCTTTGATCATATTTTAAATCTAAATTCTGGGTCCATAGAAGTATCTGCATGCTTGTGTGGCTGCAGACTGTTCTGCTTCAGTCTAAGTGTTAACATTTTTTTTCTTCTTTTTTTAACAGTGTAAAATTTATAAGCATTTAAATGTAGAAATTAGGTTCTAATGGTGTGCCATTATTGGAGCCAATTAGTTAATGGGTTTATTTCTGAACTCTTGCAGTGAAGATGGATGTCTATTTCCTATGAGATTTTAAACCATTAAACCAAAGATTCTGACATTCTCCAAGTGACAATGAAGACTTTTGGCTCTAGAGAGAGCAATTATATCAGTCAGGCTTGATAGCTTTGTCCTCCAACTAGTGAAATTAAATTCACTGAGTCTATCATGCAGCCTAAAAACCCTGGAGGACCTTGTTGTGGCTCCATGCAATTTACATCTATCTCTCACTATTCACCCTATGCATCCCACACCTCCATGTGTACATGTGTTTCTATCTGAGGTGTGAGCATATGCTTGAAATAATGAGAGCACTTGTCATGTTGTCAGTCCAAACTAATTTGTGTTTGTTGAACTCTATATGAAGAGTTCAGGTCTCATGCAAAAAGAAGACGCAAAACAACTTGCTGTCGTTTCATCAACAGCTACCTCATCACTCAACTCCCAACTCCAGCACCTGCAGCAGCTCCAACAGATGCAGCAGCACCACCACCAGCAGCAGCAACAGCAGCATCAGCAGCAACAGCAGCAGCAACACCATCACAAACAGACTCACTCCCACACCCAGAATCAACTGCCATCCCAACATCACATGACCCAACCCAACCAGCATCAGCAGACCTCGGTCCCATCTCCAGGCTCTGCCTGCTCCTCCACCTCTGGACAGCCGCAGCAGTCTCCACAACACCGACCAAACCAGTCGCCAGTCCGCAGCCTCCCGTCTCCCGTCACCCCACCCATGCCTTTGCCGGTAAGTCAACATTGATAATGTCAAGCACCAATAGTCTTTTTTTTCTTGAATACATATTCTGACACTTTTCATGGAATCATCCTCACACTGATCACACATAGTGATTTTCTTTGGTTTTTGAATATCGGCAATCTTCAGTATTTTACCTCTCAGCAAGAAGGCTTTTTATCTTTCTGCATGCATTTTCAGGTTCTATCCAACCAGTCCACCAGTATTCATCGTGAAAATGATCCAGTATAGTGTATCATCAGCAATACTTTCTGCATTTTCACATGTAAATGGTATCCATGTCAACTATTATACACATGTGACTCTCAGAAATAATCAGGTACTTGTTTCCTATTCATATGAATTTTTCATGGAAATTGAATGAGCTGTATTATGAGCAGAATAAGAAAGCCAAAGTATTACTCCTGATGTTAAACTAATAATGCACTAAATCCAAGTGCAGAAATTAGATACTTAAAAAGATAATATGATGCTCCACTTAAAGAGTGGAGTGTACGTCTGAATCGTGTCATTGAAGATGGTGTGATTTTTGGCAGGTCAACCTTGAGAAAAACGCCTAAGCGGGATACACAGTGCTTGATTTTCTGTTAGTACTTGATCTTTATCAAGTAGCCGTGTTTGAATGGAGGCTGACAGGTCTTCTGTCTATGTGCTGCTATTAGAATATGCATCTTGTTGCTGAAGCCTTGATGCACTTTCATCAAACCTCACGACCAAAGAAGCAAAGATTCACATCCTCTGCCTGCAGATTCAGTCGACATTCTGAGGTTATCTTTTCTAGCTGTAATCAGTCTCTTAATCTTTGCTGCTCTTCCTCCTCAACCCCCTTTTTAGTCACTTTGTCTGTCCATCCATCTCCGCCCTTCTGTCCGTCTTGCTGTCACTGTGTGACGATAATAACCTATTTTATATCCCTGTGGTTTCATTTCTGGTCGAGTCTGGCCAGGGTCGCCTTTCTGTCCCTGGCCACATTCATCAGCGTCAGACCCTTATTGGGTTGTGGTGCAACCTTCTTTATGGCCAGGATGAGTTGGGCTATTTGTTTCCCCCCATGCTGCTCTCTCCGGCCCTGTCACGGCCTAGTGAGACTCAGCAGGAAAAACAGTCTCTGGATTTAATGGGCTCCAAAGGATAGCCGCTACATCGCAGCAAACACACTGTCCACTCTAAGTGTGGATCCTGACCAACATACAAATTCACACATTGAGCTTGCATTAGGCAGCATCCATAGACTTTAGGTACAAGACACACTGCAACCCGACTCTCCCTCTTATAAGTGTTTGATTTTCCAGGAAACACACTTTGTTAAATGTGTAAGAATTTGTGAATATCATTCTGTGACACAGGGTCATTTTAAGATTGAGACCCTGAGCTTTATATAGATGGTTGACTTCTAAAAGAAGCAGTGCAGCTGATTATGATGACAGGACAGACCTCCCTTGAGGGGGGCCGAAGGGGCCACATCAGGTATCATTAAGATATTGGCTCATCAAATGGGATTATGGAAAGTGTGTGTGTGTGTGTGTGTGTGTGTGTGTGTGTGTGTGTGTGTGTGTGTGTGTGTGTGTGTGTGTGTGTGTGTGTGTGTGTGTGTGTGTGTGTGTGTGTGTGTGTGTGTGGGAGAATCAGAATGGCCATAAAAGGTTTAGTTTCTCTGGGTCAATGCTGGGGTCATCAAAAAGTGTGTCACCCAGTGAGGATCCTGCCCAAGGACAGGCCGTGGCCTCAGCAACCACTCAAGGCTGCAATAGGATTTAAACAGCGGCTCCACCTCTTGGGTCAGTGATTGGATTTTCAGTTCCAGAGTCACTGAGCACCTCATTGGTTAATTCAAAGCAGAAGTTTTTAATTTTGGGAAGAGGCCCAGAGTAAAGAGTTTATCCCAAACACATGTGAAGTGTCACCATTATTTTCCTTTTGTATGTTTTAATTGAAGACAGAGAAGGGCATTTCTGCGGTTTCCAAAATTTGCCCAAAGGAACTGGTCTCTGCAGTAAAGTCGAGTCATAATTACCATTATACAATCAGCATTACACAGATAACACCCCTATTTCCTTCTGTCATTATTCAGACGTTCAGAATCAGCCAGCCATTGAACTATTTGCTGAAAATACAGTGCAGAGCTGCTGAGAGACAAACACTCATTATGTTCCAATTAATGTCCCATTGTAATTCTCCTCTCATGGGAGGTGTATGATATTCTTTGCAAACTAATAGTGAGGAAATCCTGAGCATTCATTACATCCCTCGTGTTTTTAGTGTTTGGTGTTTTTAATTTGTGAAACAGAATTCATTAATTAATAACCCTATTAGAATACAAATCACACCACAACAGGCTGTGTCCCCTTGAGTCAGCGGTCTAAACTCAGATTAGTGTGGCTTATTTGTTTTAATGGACTAACAGTGCAATACTTTTCTACCCTGCAGTCCGCACCCACTCCACTCACTCTATGAAGAGTACAGTGAAATGCAGCCTGTAGCTGCCTGGAATAGCCACCACAGTGATGACAAATAGACGAGGAGAGATTATGAAATTTGCTTAAGTGTGTTAATGTGCTGATTGCGGGAGCCCGCTGGATTTTGCTGGAAGTTGATTGATTAGAGCTGCAGGTTTTCTCCACGCCCGGAGAGCTCAGGGATTTGACGGGGTAAAAGCGCTCGCCAAGTCTGTTACACCGGAATTGATCTTAATTAGATCTGAAAGACCTGCCACAGCAGAATGGTCGCGGCGATTAAAATGAAAAACAGGAGAAATTACTGATCAAATTAATCATAATGTCGGGCTACAGCTGTAGGTCTGGTGTAATTTGCCACTCCAGTGAGTTACATCAGCCCAGGCAGGGAGAGGAGCGGCAGTACATACTGATCTGTGGCAGCGGGAAGCTTAGGCCAGCCTATCAACTCTCTTATTCCAGTTTGTACGCACAGGCCCTCCTGACCCTGCTGCGCCATCCAGTGGAGCCCCGACATCTCTCTCTCTCTCTCTGTGGCTCTGGTCTAATTAGTTGCTTTTTATTGCCTTTTTTTTTCTTCTGTTATGTCTCACTCCATCCAGGAACTGCATCTTCTGCCACACGGCACTGTCTCTCTGCTGTTGTTGTCATGGCTGTCTTGTCACTAGCGTGTTGTGTGTTCACTAATAGCCTCTGACCTTGGGCCACTGTCTGGCTGGCTGGTTTTCAGAGGGCCTGGTGGAGATGCGTCCTGTCTTCCTCCTCTGTCAGACTCCTGCCGTCTGTCTGTATGTCTGTCTTTTGCTCCCCTTCGCAGTCGTCTCCTTGATCACTGTCAGAGCCTCACACTGGGCCTGTCCACTCTCCAGCCGCACACTCATAGGGGTAATTACAGCCTAGGGGCCTGCCTCCAATCCCTGTGCTCCACAATTTACCACCAAAGCGTCCACAGACATCTCTCTTCTTCCCCACTGCACCCCGACATCACAGGACCGCAGGGCCTCAGACCCACAAGTGCTGCAATTACCTGAACCTCTTCTCTATCCTTTTCTCTCTCTCCCTTCTCTCTTTTCAATCTCTCCCTTCTGCACCCCTTTCTACCCCTTGGCTCCCTCACTATTCCCTGGCAATCAGCCTTCATTAGAAGCCTCTGGTGAAAGCCCATCGTCACCAAGGTCAGCAGCTGCCAACCACAGCGGCCTTTCAGAGGCCTGGCTGTCTGCACTCTCCATCTCTTCTCACCTCCTTGCCATCTTCCCCTCTCCTCCCTCACCTCCCTCCTCTACCCCCTCTCGCTCACTGCACCATCCTCCTCAAGTCTTGGGCCCCATCTCTGCTGCTTTTGTCTCCAGCTGAGGCCACTTCAGACGCTCGTGTCACTGGTTTCCGCTGCAGTGCACTTTTACTTATGTCAACTGCCGTTAAAATCACCACTGTCCAATTTGCTCCTAATGTCTCTCTCTTTATGGGCGCTGGGTGTCTCCCCCATTATATTAACATGTGTATTAAATGAGCCTTGCACATCGATTAATTGATTTTCCAGATCAGCTCCACATCTTGTCAATTTAGCGAAACGGGCCGCTGTCATTCTGCAGGGTATTAAATCAAAATTAAAATGACATGCTCAAATGTGGACCCAATGGCTTATACTGTGCTTGTCAATGAAACTGTCAACGCTTACGTGGAGGGAAGAGTCCATTATCTCTTGTATGTTTCATTACCCGACTGTGGTACCTCTTTCAACTGAGACTAACATTTTTTAAATGTCACAAAATTATGTCTGCTAATTGGCAGTTGTTCGGTATGAGTTCTTTTATTTGAGTGCACTGTCATAGCGACCTTTTATTACAATGGAGGTTGAGTTCTTCTCATTCTCAAATTTAATATATTTTTTAGAATAATTCTTTAACTTTTACTGTTTGTCGGTAAAAATAATACTAGAAATTGTGTGATTAAGACTTTGAAAATCATTGTATCATGATAGGAGATAAGATTTACAGGAAAAATAATGAACTAATCAGAAGAGAGTATACCTCTGTCAAAGCCCTACAGTCCCCTTCGATTCAATCAAGCCGCACAAAATCCGGATCTGCACTAATGTGTATTCCCTGATCCATACCGAATCCACCAAGTTTCATGGAAATGTAATAATTAATAATTAAGTAATTAAGTCAAGATCATTATTTATTAGTCTCATAAATGGGAAATTAAGTGATTGAACAGGGGAGTGGGGGTGGCAGTGCTGTTCATCATCTCTAAAATTCTTTAACAGTGGCTTTGGTAAAGTGCTGTTCCTCTATCTCCAAAAAAAGCAGGAAATAATTTGAGCACACCTAAGCCTAAAGCATTCTCACATCTTACCATTATCCAAGCTAACACCTGTTTCTAAATCACATTTTTTAATAAGACCCTTAAATATGTATAAATGGTATGAGGTGCCAGACTGTGTAAATGGCTGCTGCTGGTGCTGGTGGTGATGACGATGATGGCTGTGTGGTTCAGAGCATGAACAGGCCCCTCTGCTCTCCAGCAGCTCAGCCCATGCCTCTTATTAATGCACAGGAGATCCAGCTCTTAAGAAGGCAGAAAATTGCCTTACATAACAAGCGCTCCACAATTTAGAAATACAAATGTGCACTGTTGACTGAAGCAGAAAATAAGACTGTTGCCCATCAACAGCACCACATTTCATATGAATAATTATAAAGCATGGGAGCTAGATGAGGAAAACAACCTGACCATGACAGCTCTACTACTTTTATTTACTTCAAATGAGGGATTAGGCAAAAAGAAAATCTACAGACTTAAAGACCAACGATGAGCCCTGAATTTCTAAATAAGGAGAAAGTTAAATTTATCATATTTCTGGAGAATCGTTTGGAAAACTGTGCCGGTACTTTCACTTTTAAAATTATACCTACATGCTGCTCTGCACTTACTTTCTGGCTTTTCAGACCTCACCAAGTTAGTATGTCCTTCGCTTTTTTAGGTCTGTGATTCTTAAAAACTTGGCCCCGTGCGCCCTTGTGGTCGGCGGAGGGCTTCCAGCTCAGGCACCCAGCAGCAAGGCACAGCTTCCTGATCAGCCCACATGCACACTTGGGGCAACACGCATTAGACACCCACAGGGGAGCCCTCAGATGGAGAACCAAGCTAGGGCTCACCTAACAGTGGATAAGGAATAGGGTTTCTTTAATTATGAGGCAGGGCTGTGACATTGAGTCCCCCCCTTCCTCCTCCAGCAGCCTCCCAGACACTGTCTAAGTGCTCCGCTCCGCTGAGGAGGCCAGTCCCCCCGCGGGGCGCGATTCCACTGCCTGTAATTTCTGATGCCCATTAGTGACCGCAAACAGAGCACCGGGCTCACACAAGGAATACAGCTGCACAGCGCTGCCACGCTGTAAAAAGACCCTTTTAATGCAATGTTATTGCATTATGCCCTCCTCATAGACCAAGTCAAAAGTCCCATTTGAGGTCCCTGCAGAATATTATCAGAAATTCTTCTCCACAGTGTGTTCAGTTGTGGTTAGCTGAGGGTAGATTTGGTATATATTTTTCAATGAATTTAAATACTTCTTCACTCTGTTGCCCTCTGCTCTTAGGAAGAGGATTTTGCATCTTTGTATTTTTCCCGTTCGGTGATTTTCTGCCCTTTTTCATTAGGAATTGGGAATGTGCAATTGATGGCTTTGTAAATAGACTCAACTAGAATGTAAGAACAGTGCATTTTCTTAAGTGAACTGCTCGAGACGGGGGCCTCGGAAGTCAAAACTCGAGTAATCAATACAAATACTGACTGCAAATGTCATCAATTCATCTCTTCACTTATGCGGATTTAGCTTGTGCCAACGACTGTGTATATTTTGGAGAAAAAGAGAGAGACTGTGAAGGGGAGAGACATCGAGGGAAGAAGGGAGACGGATTTATTGATCATGGGTGACCACATGTTAGCCATAGAGCCCCTCTCTTGTGATTAATCTTGGGGTTTAGAGTTGGCCAATGACACATGACAGGCCTCCCCCTCAAACTCCTCCATTTCTCTTCATTACCGGCCGTATTTTTGGACACCACAGTGCAGAGTAATCATTTACCTTTATTGTGTTTATAAAGCTGCAGCATGGATGACCCTTCCTATATTGAATTGAGGACATCAAAAGATCACCGCACATTGATTAGAAGGATATTAAAGTCATTCAGATGCTTTATTTATATGTCAAACAACAGCAGAGTGAAAAGAGATGCCATTTCCATCCAAACACAAACAAATGGTTTGTCGTTGGTGCAGCTGAAATAAAACATCTTAAAATCAAGAAATATGTTATATCGCGTATTGAATATTTCAAGTAATTGTCATCAAAAGGCAGAGGAGAGTCTTTGCTAATACACTCAAATAATAATTTCTCCTTCGAATGATCTTCTGACCAGACTCTAATGATATTATTTTTCTCACAACATAGCCAGGTACACGCTTTAAAGTCATGGCCACAGCCACAGTAGATTTACTGCAACACCAGTTTAACGCTGCTATGATTTTCAACCCAACACCAGCACGGTACAGAAATAACTGCACCAAATATGTCACATCATGAGCTGAAATGGTCAGCACTTTCCTCCAGATACTTAATCACCAAGTAGTTTCAAATTTAATACATCTGGAAACTGCTAAATATTATAGATCATTCCTCTGCAAAAGAAAGATTGTAAGAGGAATGTAGTAAAACTTATATTTTTACTCGCAGTGTCCCCTAACCAGAGGAAATATACTGCTGCTGTGATTGATGACAAAGTACCCGCTCTGAACCTCTGTGCTTCACAATTATCAACAAATGGGCTGGAGCAGATTTTATGTAATGATTAAAGCCGCTGTTAATTTCACATGAAGGTAATGAGTGGGGAGATTGACGGCCACTGTCCGACACTCCATCATCCCTTTATAGTTAGTTTAAACGTTTTCACGACTCTTTTCCTCCTTCATTTGCATTTTGCCTCATTAGATATGGCCATTTCTGAGGCCGTCTGCAATATCCATTTCCTGGAGTTAATGCATTTTATTTGATCAGCCAAACCTCCCCGGTTAACTAGCTGTCATTTCTGGCGTTTCGTGTGACATCACTCCATTAGCACTCACCACGCCACCTCAGCCACCTCCACGTCTGCACTTGCTGCTACCACCATCCCTCCACTGGACTTGAGCAATTACAATGTCCAACTGTCAGCGGACGCAACGTTATTGCGTTATTTTGGCCGGTGTTATCCGTCCCAGTTGTTCTATCCGTCTTTCACTTCCCAATATTTCTCCTCAAGAATGGGTTTTTTGGGGGGCTTTATTTTTCACAAGAGCTGGAGCAGAGGCCCAGTAGTGAGCAAGGTCTCAGAGTGCACGACCGCAGTGCAAGGCCCTGCTAACCGAGGGAACAGAGGTGTTTTTGAAGGGCCTAATGGCATTTTGATGTTCATAAACACAGCAGATGTGAGGGAGGGGAGACAGGGGAGTCGGGGGAGAGAGCGCGTTTTGGGGTGGGAGGAGGAAGAGAATCAACAGAGGACTGTCAGCGGAAGACTAGCGGAGGCCTGACAGACAGTAAACGTGTTTTTTCATGTCACAGCTGATTACATTCACTCTGGAGTGGGAAAAGAGCAGGGAGGAGATGTGGAGACAGGACGAACAAATAAAACTTCCATGTTGCTCCACAAACAACAGAACTATCTTCTGTTAATTTTGTTCCACTTTGACGTACCTTTTTCAAACTGAAACAGCTTCTGAATCATTTCAGTCACTTTCTCTACATATGTTCAGATACAACAGCTTTCATTGTGGATTCACATAACTAAACCAATAATTTGCTAAATGATTTTCAGTGGTTGTATATTCTCTTTCATTTTTTTTTATATTCTAGATATAAGATAAATGTTTGATTCTGTTGTTGCATCATGGATGAGTCGAAAATAAGTTTTACACCCCGCTGAAGACAAATCTTCCCACCTCTGGTGTCTTTACCACTTTATCCATTTATCTTTTCTCTTTTATGTCATGTGCACGCCCATAAAAAAAAGCAATTAAGTTTAAAACGGCCACATGAAAAGAGCAAAACCAAGAATAAACTCCAGTTAGTTTGTGTCAGACAATTTTGGTTTCCAGGGCTCTCTCCACGGTTTGCAGGGACACTATTTTTCCTTCTATTCCTGAGATTACACGGGTTGCTGCACCAGGTGACCCTCATGGTCAAACAGGCGACGGAGAGCCTGGTGTAGTTTAGATTCACACCGACCGCACTGAGAAAACCTGCATTTTTAACAATTTGCAGGGTTTTTATTTTCCAGCTATTCTGTGTTGTTATATTTTGATATATTAAACCGATGATGGCAGTTGTGGTGACTTAAAGGTGACAAGATGATGACATGATGGATGCTTTGGGATACTTCTGTTTAGTTCAGAATTTGTGTTATCTCTTCAATGCTTGTGTGGATGACCGGAGTGGTTTATGCCACTGAAAATGCTGGTAATGCCCTTTTCATTGAGAATGAAAAGGCTGAAACACGATGGTTAACATGCAGGGTGTACAAACTGGAAGATCACTGTTTATCTCCCCCAACACATGCAATCAGTACAAATGCTAGGCCAGGTCTGTCATTTTGCCTCCTGCCGAGGTGTTGAGAGGAGTCACCGTGGCGGAAAATCACCTGTTTAGGTGTTGAACACAGCCTCACCTCTCCTTATTCCCGGCTCTCGATCCAACTGCTATCCATAATACCCAGTGCCAGCAGATGCAGCAATAAAGCCTGCTCTCTTTTTCACCTAGATTTACCAGAATAACATAGCATGTGAAAGGGCTATCATCGAATGAAACACAATGACAATATTTCAAATCAATCTGAGAGCTTTTCCAGCAACCTATCACTCGCACAATGACACCGAGCACAGCAGATTTTCAGGAGGACTCTGGGTGTGCTCCTCTGAGCAGATCCCATTATCTGTGTGTTGATCTGTAGCCTCTGTTTAACTGCCCTTGTTTGCTTTTCGTTTAGTCCCCTTTCACTATCATCGCACACCGGAGATGTTGTAGCTTTAATGTTTTGTTGCCTTTCAGAAATCAAAAATTATTGTTTATTATTATGTCTCTTTCACAAAATTTTTGTTTTACCCTTTCCAACACAATATGGGAGTCTTTTTCTCTATTTCTATTTGCTGTTGAAAATTATAATTTTAATGAAAACTAAAATGGCATGTTTAAATTCAATAATCCAGAGATGTAAAACATCCGTCCACCAAGTTTGGTTGTAATTGATAAATTGCCTTGTAGTTTTTGTGTAATCCTTTTAAAAATACAAAAACATAACTCACTTGGCAAAGGTAACTAATACTAGACAGTATTACAGTATTTTAAGTTATATTTTATGGAATCCTTACATATCACAATATGGCAACGGTTTGCAAAATGCAGAATGTCCAATTAAGTAAAGCTGGATTTGTCACAGACACACAAGAGACATTCAAATTGAAATTTCATTATGTAGTCTTTGTTGCAAAGGACATTTTGTATTGTAAACAATCAGGTTACAAATATTAGTTCAATGTTTCAGGTTATATTTTGTGCCATCACATTTTCCACTTTGGAAAGGTTTAAAAAAATATTTCAAATAATGTTGCTTAATTGTCAGAGCATGAAAACCCAAATCAACATTGCATCACCCTAAGGCACATACAGGCTGATTAATATCAAAGTCTTGATTCAAGCCTGGATGAGATTCTCCCATCCTGTTACCTTTGCATGTAAAGTCAGAATCAGTCGGCTCTTTTTAACATTTGTGATGTGAAGATTTTCAAAGGACGAGCGCCGGACACATAAAAGACGATCCTGCGATTATCGAGGAAAAACTGGATGACTTTCAGACGAGGGGAGGCAATATCAATCACAGCCAATTTGAGGGCACCAACATGAAATATGATTTCATAAGACAAATGCAGTGTCATTCTTAATGTGCTTAACCTTTACTGTCAATGAAAAAGTATTGATTGCTCGGTGGCATTTTTTCATCATTTGATTTCAGAAAGTGTAATAATATATGGTGGTGGGCTGGGATAAAAGATGAACGGCAACAATCCTGAATTCCCTGCAGAGCACAGGAAGTGTAGAAAAGTTTACGTTTTCAGGAGAAGAATTCATCTCGCAGCTCATTGTATAGTACATAAACTGTCTATGAAATAAATGCGACGCTTACATTATTGTAAGTCTTTTATATAGACTCTTACTTTTAATTTCAGTAGCCTTGTTTGAAGCCGACCAGTATTAACAGCAGGGAGCAGGCAGCCTGCTTCTAAGCAGCGTTTCTATTATTTCTCTATTCTGTTGAGTAATTGGGAGGTCTCCTATCTCTTCTTGGTCTTTGATCTACTTACTCAACCTAATAAGACTTTGCTCTGCTGCACTACAACCAAATCAGCAGTGCATTTTCAGGCCCCTAATAAGTGGTTAGCTTGATTTATATGGGTAATCTTGGCGATGTGGCAGGGCTCTACAACCTCTCCCCGACGCAAGGAGCCTCTCTTCACAACCACAGGCCAGACCAGATGAGTCCATTACAGCGGGGGTAAAGATGGTCATTTAACCCTCCTCTCCTTAAAAAGTAACAGTGTGCTTGTGCATTATGACGCAGGAGGAATTCTTAGTCGAAGCGTATTGAAGCAGTTGACGATACAGTGATGCATGGCCACACTGCCTGGCTCTATTGTGAGAGCGGGATGTTTTGGGGCCATTGCTGCGGGTGGAACGGCTCTGCTCGGCCCGTGGGGAGCCCCGTGGGCCAGAGGAAGCACTTAGAGTGGTAAAATGGCCACTTATTCACAGCCACCCACCCGTTCTCATTGCTCCTCCCTACCCTAGATCCTCCCACTGGGTTCAGCAGCACAGACCTCCGGGAACTCTATGATGGACTGCGTAGCCCTCACTACTGGTATATACAGACCTCACAGCATTTAGCCTATTGTGACCTTGGCAACAAAGAATACAAGTGTGAATACCCCCTTCAATGTAGCCAGTTTTTTTAAGGCAGAAGCATTACACAGCTAAACATCTGCGCTGGTAGCTTAAGCAGATGCAGTTTTGATGAATGATTTTATTTTCCCCTCTCCAGCTGAATCCTCTGGCCAGCCAGGCGGCGGTAGCAGCAGCAGCAGCCATGGGTTCCATCGCTGGTTCTCAGGTGTTTGGCAATACCCTGTCAAACCTGCAAGGAGCCACCGGGCAGCTGGTCACCAACGCACAAGGACAGGTGAGCCATGTAAGCTAGATACTAGATGAAAACTAAAATCCAGCTAATGGAATACTACAGAAAAAAAAGCAGTTACTTATAAATGCTCTGCAAAATATGCTTCTGGATCATCTGTCTTGTATGAATGTGCAGCTCTACATTAAAAGTGTTTATAGTATTTCTGATCTTTCCTCATAGATTTCCATTGTTGGCTCTCTGTGTTGTCTTGAAGCTGTTTGTCTATAGTCTTAGTGGCCACCCTACCATATATTAAGCTTTTTGGGAATAAACAAAGCTCCTCTTTCTCTTATCCGCATGTGCCTGACGCAGTAAAACGCTGACCTTGTCATATTTACAGGGTGGCTGCAGAATTGTTCCATCAGTAGCCAGAGGCTTGAACGATGATGCTTGTCATTGTGAGGCCCTATCTAATGAATCATCTTATCGCAGGTGCACACAGCACATATTAAAGGAAAATTGTATGGACAGTGTGCCCTTTTATGCCACTCGTGTTATTTACTTTAACCCTCGTTCATCTTCACTTGCTGAGTCCTCAGGGTGTAAGGTTAACAAAGATATAGAGAAACTGAAGCAGGAGGAGTTATTTTAAATACACATGCTAAAACAGTTGATTTGGAATTTCACACATTACACGTAACCCACCGCAGTTAGATTACAATACCACCAGTGTGACCACGCTTCAGTGTTTATAGCAAAGTGTTGTCCGCCTGTGAGCACTTGATGCTAAACGTCGCTAATGAGACAGTATGGACTTCCCTGGCTCACAAGGTGCCTGGAGCACTGGGGACTATGGATATGGACTTGATGGGCTGCTCTGTGCTTTTGTAGTGTCTTGGCGGCTGACACTCCCTGACATAATCAGGTCACAGACACGGTCAAAGCCCTGGGCTACAGCCTTTGCTCCCCACCTCATTATTCCACAGCATTATTCAGACGGAGGACTCTGAAACATGCACTACCCTATCAGAGGGTCCTGCCCCCCCTTCCCCAACACACAGGAGATTATACAGGCTAATACGTACCTCAAACAAGGCTGGAGGTCCAGCAAATGTGCTCTGGGAACTTTTGTAAGTACAGAGAATCTACGACATGCAAGGCAGAGAAGCAGTATTTCAATGTTAGGTTCATATTTGTCAAAAAAAAGCTTTTATCCATTTCAGCTAGTATTCAGTTGGAATTTACGCAACAATCTTTAGCCTTCCTGTGCCTCTCTGAGCAAAAAGTTTCCTTGAATTTAAAACATGTTATCCTGTTTTCCTCTACAATTCTGTCTCAAGACCTTTTCATAAGCAGGAGCTCTGGGGACCTTGAAAAGTGCCAGATTTGATGGACGTTTGGAGTTCAATGTGTTTTTAAACCTTAATTATATTGGCCCTTTTATTCACCAAGGAGAATCAATGAGGCTCTTTTATCCTCACTGCCTCTGCAACAGTGATTAAGGCTGTCTATAAAAGCCAGAATATTTTCAAGTCAGTCTCACTCTTTATATTTTTTTTCCTTGATGAATCTGAGGCATTTTTGTGAACATATTCTATTCAGTACAAATTGTGTGAAACCCCCACCCCCCTCCTCCTCCTCCTCCTCCTCCTCCTCCAAGTGTGCTATCCATCCTTTTTTTAACTCCCAGCGTTCCCAGCCTTTAGTAAGGCCTTGAGCCCCCCTGGGTAAACAGTGCTGGAACTAATACAGAGAACAACAGGTAAGGAACATATGCACTTTTAACCCACACAGCAAGTTGGCCTGTAGGAGATGAAGCTGAGCCACAACACAAGCATGCCCTGTGTATTGATGGGAGCTTCCAGCCCTTAGATCAAGTGCAGCCACAGTGTAAACGGCTATTGACCTTGTAGTTGTAAATCTACTGAAAGGCTGCAGCCATTGATTATTTTATTATCAATTAAATTGTCAATGCCCTACAAGTTCCCAGGTGGCTTGTTTAGTCCGACTAACTCTCAAAAAAACAAATATGTTATATTTATTAAAAAAACTGGAAAGCAGCAAATTCTCCTATTTGTGGCAACCAGCTATTGTTTGATATTTTTGCTTTATTAAGATATTTAGGTGAATAATCCATAATTAGGGCAGCTGTAGCTGAACTTATCACTATTTTTTTCTTATATATTTTAGAAATTACTAGTCACGATCTATATAAGCACATTATTATGAGTCTGCTCTTTCAGTCTCTACTTTGCTCTGATTCTCAGCTGAATCCTTTGGACTTTTGTGTTGTTGAAACAAGTCCAAACATTTTTTTCCCTCTCGGGTCTCAATCCACCGCATGAACAGCGGAGGAGAGAAACCGTGCAGAGATATTGCCTGGCGACCATGGCTAAAGACACAGATTGCCCTGGCTGGAGAGATGAGATGACATTTCTGCGGAAACAAGAGCAGCGTAATCTTAATGAGTTCTGCTGGGTGGAGAGAAGCACGTTACTCACTTGCCATACGAACTGGAGCGGGAGGCAAACACAGGAGGCCAAATAAAAGGGGAGGGAGCTGAAAGTTGACTGAGAAGAGGAACTTAGCTGTGAATGAGACAAGTTCCCGATGGCCGCCTATTTATGCGAGGGTTGCATTATAAAAGTGCACAATAAGAAACACACAGACAATTATTTTGACATAGAAATGATCTGATGTCTCCATCAAAGACTATATGACATTCATACATGATATAAATCTAATATTATGACACTTAAAATCTAGCTTATTCAAACTATTTTATAAAACACAGCCTATTCTGCATGTAGTATATACTTTAAAATATTTCAATATAGTTTGTCTTATTGAGTTTTTGGGAATGTGAACACATTTTAGCCATTTATTTTATTTAGAAAATAATGCTCCTTGCATCAGAATAAATAAGAATAAATGCTTCTTCAATAAAAAGTCTGTATTTTTCATCCTAAATTGATGCAAGCTTGAAAATAAATATGTCCTCCCATTGTGTCAATCATGTTTACACTGAGACTGCAAAACTTTGGTCCATCGTTAAAGTTTTCAAAACACGTTCGATTCAGCAGATTCGACTCCATTTCACTCCTACGAATAAAAAAACTAAATTCATTTGTGTGTGATGATTTTAATTTGGTGGTGGATTAAAAAAACACATAAAAAAAATAAGGACTTGTGTGTAAGTCCTGAATTAGACGTGGAAATATCTGATCACAGACTAAATAAGCCAGGCTAAGAATCTGTACTGTTCGACACTCAATGCTGCAGACACATTCGGGGCATTACTGAAAAGTGATGCTCCATTGCACCCAGCATCCAATTATGATGAAATAAAAACTCAAGAACATTTTTTTAATGAATGAGGTCTCAGCATCGGTGAATTCAATACTTCCCATTAGGTGATTGTAGAACAAAGTCTTCCCGTCTGTCTATAAGTTAACACTCAGACAGTTGACTACACTGAGAACTCTTCCCTCCCATAAGAAGAGCTCTGTGACACTGCCATGAAACATCTGCCTGAGATAGTCAGATGGAGAAGCATTGCTTGGCGGGCCCAGGACGAGAGCTAAGCTGTCAGTTGCCTGCTCTTTTATTATGCTTATAGAACAACCACTTAGTCCAATGATGATGAATAATTGAGCGGAACAAGTTCCCTGCCACTGTGGCATGCAAAGCGGGATCAGTGGGACTCCGGAGACACGAGCGTCAGGCAAGGCAATAAAATATGTTAAGTGGCAGGAGAGCATTACAGGGAATTTGTAAAGCGGGCGCAGAGAGAGAGATAAATTATCTCTCCCCTAATGCGAAGCAACGTAAGCAAATGAGCCGTGGCAGGGATGAATTACAGATTGTCGGCCCACCTTTCTCTCACTGATCCCTCCCTATTATGTCAAAGGGACGAGAGGAGAGGGGGTGGGGGAGGTGGACCACGCACTGAGACACATAAGTGGTGGAGATAGAGACTGCAGAGCCAGAAGAGGCTCAGCTAACTCTGCGTGAAAGCTGCTTGTGGTGCTGTGCTGCTTTGGCTTCAGAATGAAACGTAAACTTAAAGAAAACTCACTTTTAACAGACGCATCTTTTTGCCCTTTTTGCCAAATAACAGAATTTAGAATGATGGGCGTCTCATCTGTGTTGAGCTGCTCTCTGGAGTAATGAGGCTCGGTGGAGGAGCTCTGTCAGCGGGGGGGCAGAAGTAACGGCTGCAAGGGAGCTGCCCAGAACCAGTCCCCAGATGACATTAACCTTCATCATGGTGAAGAGGCGCAAAGTCCCCCCTAAAGCGCCACTCTCGGCCACACTCTGGCAGTCCTGAGAGCTAAAACGCTGCAGTGACACTCTGCCGCCCCCTTTGATCTGCTCTTCCTGATTACAGCGACAGAAGGGAGAGAACAGGGGGTGGAGGAGGGGTGAAGTACCCCTGGGACCCTGAGAGTTGAATTCGAAACACAGAGTCCTGTCTTACTCTCTGATGCACCTCTTTTCTCCCTCTTATTGTCTTTTTTTTCTTGTTCTTTCTTTTCTTCTCTCCGGTCTATGTGTGTGAGAGAGGGTGAAATGGGGGACTCTGTGTCTCAGCAGCCACAGTCCTTCTTACCAGAGACAGACAAAGACACTCAAGCAAAAACACATTCACACACACATACACACATACACACACACATACACTCATCCCTGGCTTGGCCTGGTGATGGATCATACAGTCAGTGGTGTGCACCATCACACACACAGGTATTCAGCGCTGACCTTTGCAGTGTGCTCCCAGCAGTCTGCTTTGGCTTCTCTTGCTCTCTTGCCTGTAAAACCACCTCGGTGACAGATGATCAGTGAACGCATGTTTCTCTCTACAAACCACACTCAGACCAATTCAAAAGCAGAGTGCTCTGATTAGCCTCATTACACGGCATGTGACCAGCTCACACTTTGTTTCTGGTCGCATCCAAGAGTCAGAAAAAAAAAAACCCTCTCAGCGGCAGAGATGATTAAGACCGATACCTCCAGTAGCGTTTACCCTCTCAGCTTCTTCCTCTTTTTTAAAACCGCCCAGCTGATTTCATCTCCTCTCTACCCCCTTTGTAGATAATTGGAACAATCCCACTGATGCCCAACTCTGCAGGGCCCTCCAGCCAATCAGGGGGTGGCAACCCGGCACTGCAGGTACAGCCAATTACACCTCAGCTTCTGACCAACGCTCAAGGCCAGATCATCGCCACGGTGATCGGCAATCAGATTCTGCCTGTCATCAACACCCAGGGAATCACACTGTCACCAATCAAGCCTGGACAGCAGGTAACGTATATGCCGATGCACACGCAGTGTGAGGGAAGACACATTATTATGCACTAAGACTGATACTGCAACAATGATGAAGAGCTGGTTTATAAACTGTTGAATGAGAAACATATAGTGAAGTCAGACTAGTTCTGTTTATTCATAAAATATTCCAGCTCTGTCAGTCAGGTGTGTTTTCGCTAAACACCCCATATTTCTCACGCTTCAACACCCATAATGCTCATTTGCATCATTCCACTTGGAAAGTTTTAGTGTGTGTGATAGAAGACACTTGTCAGCCAACATCTCACACTCAGTCTCAGGGTGACTGCTGTGCCCACCACCCCCCCGAAAAAAGGGAAAACAAAACAACACTTTTCATCACACCCCTCCACCTCTTTAAGTCCAAACACTCCTGCCTCTGTTCTTCACCTCTTTCCTCAATCAAACTCTCCAGCCTCATGATTCGTCCTCCCTGACCTGTGCCACAAGTATTTTGTTTTGATTTAAAGGAGGCCGCTCACAAGTTGTTTCAGTTTTCACTCTCAGTTCCAGCTCGTACTGTAAGTGTAGAAACTCAAACATCTTCTCCTCCCACTTTGAAGATCTATACAGCGCTCGAGTGTGGATTCACACGATGAAAATGTTATTGACTTGATAATGACGATGTCAGTGCAGAATTACAGGGTAAAAGTTCACATTGAAGATGGTACAGTGGCGATTGGATGAACTTTCGGCAGATGGACACCTAATTGTTGCTCCCCAGAATCTCCAGATCATACTCTTGAATGAATTAATGCATTTGTAATAATGTTTATGCTTTTGTCTCCACTTCAAAGCCTGCGTGTACACATCGTTCCACGGGCATAATTTGCGGTTGTCAGAGCCTGCCGTCTAGAATATTTCCAGTGAAGCTAGATGATTCTTCGAGCCTGTCAACAGTCCTGACAGTGTGTGCATCGCTGTTGACACCCCCCACCATCCAAACAAACACATGCCACAGAGAAAATAATTAATAGCAAAAAAAGGAGAGGAAGAATCCAGCCCAGCTTATGGCAGAGACAGCTTTAAATGTGAAGACGCACCATCTTGATCTTGTAAAAGCAATTCAAATGTGCATAAAACATGAAAATACATTGTTTCCTCGCCATCAGAGCACGTAGCTCGTGGATCATGAATTATGTTTGATGCGGGGACTGCTGTGTCCACATGTTTTCTATTTCACATTCAGGCTGCCATTATCAGCATCCTCACGAGGCTGATGACGAGACAGATGACTCTAATTGTCTCGAGCTGTTCCCCTTTTATTGGAGCTACAGAGAAGCGATTATGAGGCTCGTAGAGACAGTAGAGTACTTGAGCTGAGCCAGCATCTACTTTCTCCAATCGTAACCCACTGTGGTAGTCTATTGAGCACACTATTGACACTATATTCCGCTCTGTCAGTCTAAATACCGCGGGCAGTAATTGACATTTATTCGTCATCAGGTACAAGGTAAATCTCATTATATTCAGCTTGTAAGTGGCTAATTTAATAGCTGGTGATTGGTTGATTAGATGTAATATTGTAGCCTAATCACCATAATGACATGATGACTATAAATGGTGGTTGTTATGATGATGTGCAGAGGGAATAACGGATATTGTTCTGTAGCACACGATGTCGATATGTTTCTTCAGCTCTATGTTTGTTTGTGTGTCCAGCTGCCTCAGGCTCAGCAGAGTCAGACCGGCCCTGTATCGTCTCAGCCCAACCTGCTCCACATGCCCCACAGACAGAGTCCTCTCCACCAGGCCTCTTCCTCCTCCTCCACCTCCTCCTCTTCCTCGGCTCTCAGCGTGGGGCAGCTTGTCAGCAGTAAGTGTCCAACTGAGCTCACAAAAACACAACATGCCTTCAAATACATGAAATAAAGAACCATGTCCCTGCTGTTGATGCTATATGACATTTTATGTGTATTAAAGGGTCAGGACACTGAATATCTTTTTTTTTTCTCTGTAATTTTAGTCTTCATGTTCCTATTTTACTAAATATAAAACGGTTACTTGTCTGTAATGTTATTATTTTCAACAAATCCCATGAGAGCATAAAAGCAAACGCTGCATTAATACACTTCACTGCTCGGTCTATGGTGCTCTGACCCAAGTCCAGTCAACACAACAGTGGAGCTATATGAGGAATAGATTGAGTTCCATAGGCAAACTTCATTGTTGGTTTTGTTGTTTAAGTGTGATTTGTTTGCAGTAAGAAAAATCACCAGACGTTTCCTGCAAAACGAGTCTACAATTCTATTCTAAAGCAGTAACCTGCTGCCTTGTCACTATATTTCTTGTCCGTAGATGCTGACACTCTAGAACAAGTTGAAATGCACTTGCATTAAGATTATATCATTTTATACTTAAATAAATACAAAATCTACATGATAAGATTATTTCAATTGGAATAGTCTCTCTTAGTTTGACAGCATTTTCTGTGTATTACCAGAGTAACAGGAACACAGCATGTTGCTGTGTCACAAATGAAATTCAGTATACCTACATGATATTAAGATGGCAGCTAAACTTCCAGAGCAAATAAAACCAAAGCGTGGGTGCCTAGAAACCACCAATGTTTCTAGAGAGTAAAAATCTTTTCGGGTGAATCATTCCTCTGCTGACACTGACCAGAGATCCAAGTGGGTGCAGCTACATTCAGTGCGGACAGCTTGTGACTGATCCCCGCCTCCTGTGATTGTTTTATTTTTCCTGACTGTCATTTCTTTGGTTTATTAGACGATCCAAAGTGGCGTGTGTTATGTATAATGAACATAAGTTTCATTCTCCCAGAGCGTGGGCCTTTGGCAGAGACTTATAAATCACTGGGCCACTGCCTGTCAGCATGCAGCTACTGCCTTTAAAAACTCTGTTTTATTCAGATAAATTTCATTTGTCAGAGTCGATTCCGCTAAACTCCATGTAAACTCATTTCAAAGGCAGCTACAGTCCCACTGAATTTAATAAAAAAAACAAGTCGCCATTGATCAACTTGTTGTAGACATTGTGTTTAGTTTGTGTTTACTTGCAGCTCGGAAAATATCCCATAACCCGTTTTTGAGTCTGCAGAAAATCACAGTGGCTCACTTCAGTGGTAAATAGGATTAATGCTTTATGCTGAGTATGAGCCACATCACTTTCTCTCAATGTCACTTAGGGCAAATAAATGCAAAGAAAAATCCCACGACAGAATCAGTCGTCTGCAGAGTGGAGATGCTAAAATGTTATTAGATTCACTGGCCACAAACAAAGTGCCAGAAACAGATTTTAAAACTGTACAACTACTCTTACTGATACTGCTTATTGATCCTGTGCAGTAACTGATTGTTTTTATTTTTAAGAGATGAAAAAGAACAAATTGAGAACAAAATTAAGTTTGCTTTATTTTCTTATATGCGCTTTATATAAATTAACATTCTTGAGTGTAAAACTGCAAATTACTTTATAGACTTAATCTGATCTCTGATTAATTTGAAACTGAATATCTGAACATCTCAGGTGATGCACTGACCCGTTCAGATTGAATTTATAAAACCCTGTGACAATCAGCTGACTAATGGTTATTTTTAATCACTAACCCATGTTCATATAATTTAGTCAACTGCATGTGTGGCCTCCTGCTAGTGTAGTAACACACAGTACTAAATGAAAGATGAAGTACAAACTGGAGTGTTGACATATTGTTTGTGATTTGGCCTCACAAGCAAAAATTTGTTGTACTAGTTGCAACATTCACTATCAGTTCAGTGTGTTTGTGTGTGTTTGTGCACGTGCGAGTGTGTGAGAGAGATGAGCTTTCCCTCTGCTCCCACACGGGCTCGGAGAGAGATCTCTCTTCTGTATTGAAAACACCAGAAACACATCATACTGTGGCTGAACGTCTTAATCAGAGACAGAGCTGGTGAAATAAATGAGATCACTTTCATGCATCAACAATAAATCAGAAATGTATTTTATTTCTCCAGGACCGAGCTTATCGATATTTCAGACTTTAATAATTGTGCCCAGGGGCCAGTTTAACACATGGTTTCAGTACCCATCCCTAATAAAGACAACTATCAACAATATTTTGTACGAAGGTTGATAATGTTTACTTTCATCTTGAGAAACTCAACTGAGAATGTGTGCTGTTTTCCAGAATCTTTTCTAAGAATCAGCTGGACAGGAATTAAACAGAATAATGTAAATGCATGTGGAACACATCTTAAATGTAGTCACATCACATCTGACTTGATCTTAACCTTTTCTCTCTCGCTGCAGAAACAAGTTCTAAACACAAGACTAATATATATTCACCTTTTACATTGAATTTGTTTCTGTCCCACTGATAAACATAAACCCATTATTCGGTCTCTTTTAGCTCCTCTGGGAAATAACTGACTCTATTGATGCTAAGTGTTCCTCTTTGTTCACCAGCATATGTTCACCATGTTCACCAGCTAGTGTCGGACTCTTGGTGCATGAGCACATAGTGTACACTGGGTTTTTAGAGCTTTCTGTCTGACACACTATGAGATCAGAACCAGAAAACTAAAGCTATCAGCCAGAGCTGAAACTATAAAGCACCTGTGAATTCAGGTGATCATTTTCATACTAGTGATCACAGTTTCAAACAAACTTTTCATAATGTTGTCACATAAAATATAAAAGTTGAAAAAACACATTTGTTAAGAAAGTTGAAAGATCACAAATCTATGCCAGATACTTTGAAAAAACTATAATTATATCATATAATACACCATGTTTATATTTAATTCATTAATTTAATAAGAGACAAACACTTCCATTGCAGTGTGTCACATAAAAGCATGAGTTTATCCTCCTTATTTCTAAAGGTTAAATCATTTTACTCATTTCCCCTTTTTTGTGTGTTTATCTTGGTATCATTCTGTTGTGATTATTATATATATATATATATATATATATATATATAATATCTTATTAATGTGATGTTGCTGTGAAGAAAACCAGCCTTTTTGAAGCCAGTTAAATGATTCTGTCCAGTTTCACTGTTTTTAAATTTGGCCTTTAAAACCATTTATGCACTGTTCTGTTTGTTCTGCGAAAGCTTCACTCCACCATTCATTACTGCAAAATAAATTAGAGGAGGTTTAAGCCTTAAATCATATTTGGGTTGTGACTTAATGTCTGAAGGAAAATATGGATCCAGAGGCTACACCAGTTGAGATCTGCTGCACCAGACAACCATTAGTCTTTCAAACCACTAAGTAAATAGCCTCCGCTGGGAATGATGAAGAGATGCTCATCAATGTGGAGATGATGGGACCCGAAGCTGTGAGTGCTCATCCCTCCCATTTCAGGCGGCTTGGAGCATCTAGTCCCTCGTCTTCCAAGTGTTCACACGTCTGGAGCACGCCGCATACGCTACACGTCACTTATGAGGCACAACGAGATGGCAGCTCCATAGATTTTTGCTTAAATACGCTTGGAGGATTCCTTTAATAATTCATTGATAATGACCAAGATGAATTATTCAGAGGCACAAACTTTGCTTTAGTAAGCAGGATGCCAGGGCACCTGACATTGATGTACAATGTGAAATCACTTTTTATTAGCAGGGAAATTCTTCAAAATGCCTCAGTGAAGTTTTTCAGATGTGCTCAAATGCGGAGATTCACAAACAGCATGTCTTTGTATAGAAAAGTGTTTGAGGGAGTCTGGAGCTGGTTATCATTTTTCTGTTGAGGCTCGCGAAAACCTGAACCGTCTTCACCGAGGGTCAGATGGATGAAATAATGTCTTTATACTTTATTTAATGTTTGTATTCGAGAGCTGGCTGCAATATATATGTGCATTCATACAGAAAACTACGACACAACAGTATGTATGTGCTCCAGATCTATCCCTCTATTGAATCAACGAGCTGGGTGTCATGTGGTTTTGTCCATATGCTTTTATATGTGCGATTAAAGAACCACATTGGCAAGTCAGAGCCATGAAATACTTGTATTCATACCTCAGATATATTCAGTCTTCAAAACATTTCTCAGATACATATAGTTTACAGCACAAAGACAAATAATAAGTTCTGACCCGGACCAGGACTTGTTTACCAAACTTGTTCACAGATGATTGTGATAGACGAAGGTTTCTCCGTTCACTCTGGAGGATGAGGAGAGGAGCAGAGGTCTAATAAAATGAGTTGTGTTTGTTGTATTGTAGACCCACAGACCGCCCCCAGCGAGGTGGACGGGGTCAACCTGGAGGAGATTCGGGAATTCGCCAAAGCATTCAAGATCCGCCGGCTGTCCCTGGGCCTGACACAGACCCAGGTGGGCCAGGCGCTCAGCGCTGCCGAGGGGCCGGCATACAGTCAGTCTGCCATCTGCAGGTAAGGTCGCAACAAAGAGTGGACCAAAAAAACGGCTCATTATCTCTAAATATCCTAATTGTGTCAAACGGAAGATGATGAAGTTGTGTAACCTCAGTGAGTCGTCTGGTGCTCATAGCTGCCATCTATTTTTCATCCCATATTTTCACAGACATTATTAAGGTATTAAAATACATAATTGACTTTTACCACTCTGACAAACAAAAGCTCTTATGTCTTTACTTACCCTGCGTCCTCTCACCCGCTGACATGACAGCCTTGTGTTACTTATGCAAAATACATACACAAGTATTACACGAAGCACTTAAAGCATTTAATAATTACTAAGGCCCGTTGCCTCTCACTCCGCCTGAACATGAGGGAGCTTGACGGTGATGATCTGTTAATAAGATTGCCATGTTTTACTGCTGCCACGAGGACAGTTTAGTCATAAACGGTGCGTTATATATTCATGAGACAATCAGACAATCAGTGTTTCATCCCCCTGTCGTTCCACTCCACTAACATTTTGCATGAAGACACCAAATGAGCTACATTTCCCTTTCAAGGCAGAATAATTGGGCCACATCATGTCCAAATATTAATTTTTTAAGAGAACTAAATAGCAAATCATTCATACTCGATGTAGAAAACGGTTTTGGGTGTAAAAGTAACTGTACAGTTAATAAATGCAGGTTTAAGTTAAAATTTCTTTAATAAAATTAAATTAAATTACACATTTCTTTGTAATAAACAACACAGAACACAATCATAGCCAGTATTCACCCCCATTTTCAAAAATAAAATTTAATTTTAATGTTTAATGTTCTTCACTGATGACCTGTGCTGTTTATGTGACACGGGGCTGCAACGCACTTTTAAAAATTTCATCACATCAACATCAAACAGCCGATAAAATGTGAAACAGTTGAGCGGCTGGGGTTGTACGGGGCCCGGCCGCCTCCGCCTAATGTTTAAAGTCTTAAAATCACACATGAAATATTTACAGCCAGGCATAATTCAAATATTTATAATATACATTAAAAGCCATTAGCTTCAAAAATAAACACTCAGTGGGCTGTTATTCATGCAGTTAAGACAATTTTTTTTTGTTTGTGTAACATTGGACATGACATCCTGATGTTTTAAGTAGAGGGCCAAACTTCACATGCTTTAGTTTAGTTAACATCAACACAGACATGACGTTTGAAGAGAAGCGGGACGTCACAGTAGCTCAGGGGCTCCGGCTCTGAACCCAGACAGAGAACAGACACTGACAGATGCTTCCATCTTGTCTCCTTTCATTGCTCAGTATGTTTCCATGCACTTTATTAGTTTATCTAAACAGGCACAGGCATTACATGAGGGCATCATCAAACCAATGATGCGCCGGTCTGTCCTCCACTCGCTCGGGTTCGTCTTGTTTTGCTGATTTGAATTCAGAAACATTCCGAAGTTGCTTGATTAGAATTAAAGAAGATCGTCCAATTTATAATTTTAATTAAATGATTTAAGATAGAAAACTTTATTTACTCGTCTTAATGAGTCGCACTGCTTAGAATTCAGTGCAAACTCTTAGATTACTGTCCTCATTAGTTTAATCTTTAAAACGACACGTTTGACTAAATAAACATTACCCAAATTTGAACTTAATGAAGGACCAGGAATATACAGCTGATTAAAAAGGTCTCTAAGTAAATGATAAGTCTCTCACGGTCTCATATTCACTTATGTGACAGGATCTGGTTGTTATTCTCAATTTTTTTAATATTGCTGCCTTTACATTAACTGAAATCAATACTTTTTCTGAAAACTCACATCAAGGATTTCAAAAATATTTTTCCACAAAATCATTTATTGGTTCAACACAAGAACTAAAACATTTCAAATGCATTTGTGTGTTTTTTTCCCGAGAGCTTTGATTAAATAAAGTTTTTCTTTGATTTTAGAATGAAAATATCATGAGTTAATGTGAATCTGATCATAGATTTTAGATCCCATCATCCAGCACTGATGTTCCTCTCAGGTAGTTCTCTGTGAACTGTTTAAAACTCTCCTTCATGGCTGTGAAGCCTCGGGCAAACTGTAACTCAGCTCTAAACATACAGCACGTCTGAGCACAGCTCCGAAGGTACTTTTAGGAAAAGACTGGAGGTGCATTCAGGGCCACTTCTCCCTTGTGCTGATGCACTAGAGGAGGGAGTGCATACCCCAGCTGAGCAGCTCTCAACTCATTTTAGTATCTGCAGTTCCTGTTGATCCATGAAATGTCCTGTCTCTGGTGACTCTTCATATTTACTAATGTATTCCCCGCAGTATGAATCTCTCCTCTTTCCACTATTTAGGGGGAGGACGGGGTTATAAATAATCCCTGCCTGTCGACAAGCAGGAATGCACCAACGAGGTGTAGAAACAGAGGAAGTTCATGCATGCATGGGCATCTGGCAGCAGCTCACCTCGCCATTAAAAATGTCTTGTGTGCATTGTTTGTTCCTCGGAGAGCTCTCTGCTGTCTTTCCATCAGCGCTGGCAGCTCAGGACTTATTTCACTAAAAGCATCCACACACGTCACGCTGCTGTCTTTTCCCATGAACACAGTCAGTCCACTTATCGATTTAATCTGGTCTGGACAACAGATCTTAAAGATCAGCTGATGTAATTATATATCTTTTGATAGTAGAGCGCAACTGATAAAAATTGTTTTGGGGGGGTGATGCTGATACCGATTAACAGCCGATATATATTTTTAAGTGGTTTCTAAGATGTCATTATCAAACCCTTATAATAATTATTTTACAGTTACATAGACTTTATTACAAATAACTGTAAATAAAAAGAAACACGAATACAATCAAATATATAGAACTTCAATCAAGAGCTTTTTTCATAAAATGGAAACATAAATCCACATCTTTTCTGCGTTGTTTTTCTGTGAAGTAAAGGTTTTCATACCGGTGCATATCGGCAAACAACGCTGATTCCAATGTGTCTGTGAAAGACTCATACCGGCTATAACTGTACAAATGCTCATGGTCTAATTGATATACAAACCATGTTTTTAAATATATTTTAGTGGTGATTTCTCCATGATAAACTAATTAAGCTTCTGTAAACATGCTGAGCAGTTGGTTTAATAATTCACTTTGTGCTTTACATGGCTGGAACAGGCCCCATTACACACTGTTAGTTGTGGTGCTCATTGGGTAAATCATAAAAACAAACAGATCCAGTTTAATTGGATCTGGACAAGAAGACAAACACAACCAGCGAGTAAAACATGAACATAACTATAATGAAATGCAGCCTCACAGTTTAAATACTGCTCAAAACCCCCAAACAACATACAGTAAGTGGAGTAAGTCACACACTAATTAAAACAATCACATATAATGTATTATATAAAGAATATATTATATATATAAAGTATTATTTATTATACTGTATATATACAATATCAGTAAGTAAAGTTGGATCATTTTAATAAACTTTAAATTCAACCTAAGCTTCATTTGTTTTATATGACATGAAACTATCATGTTTCTTTTTACACAACAGTTTTGAGAATTGTCTTTTTAAATCCTAACATCATCGTCCACGTGTCTAATCCACATAAACAGTATCTGTTCATATCAGACGCAGAGGCACCTGACAGAGTCACTGAGACGCCAACGAGCCGTGTTATTTTAGAAAAAGCTTGATTCTCCATTCATACTTTGACTTGCTAAAACGCTTCGTGAAGTCAGAATTATATGTCATGCAGCCGTGGAGTCTCAGGAACTTTCAGGATTAGAGTGTGTAAATGTATTTTTATTAAATATAAAATGAGACGTTGTTAGAGGATGAAAGAAAGTTTGAAAAATGTATTAAATGTACATTTTGATCAATAATTCAAGCTCTTTTTGTAAATAAATGATGGTGCCATATTTAACTGCATGCATTAGTGCATATTTTTTGTTTTTTTTATCACTCGAGGGAAAGAAATTGAATATTTGACAGTAAATCCTGTGAATCCTGTTTTGTTTTTCTGTTCATTTCATTTGGAATTACAGTATTTAGGTAGATGTTTGTATGTTTTTTGGTTCAACTGGACTGGACTTTAGCCATTGGCAATATCTCCTTACTCCACTATTGCCAATTTGGGACAGAGATCCACAGCTTCCTCCAGAAAATTAACTCACCACTGGCAGCCATCACCTCCAGCTGCTGCAGCTGAGGTGTTTCCAGGTATAGAACCCAGAAGGGTTTGGCTCGGATGTGAACCTGGATGCTAGTCTCAGTCCCAGTGGCATTCTGGTTGAGGAGAAGAAAAAGGCAGGCAGCTTATCCCTTGTTCTGGCAGGGCACCTAAGTAAGATTCTTTTTTCTCAATTCTCCCCAGACACACCATCCTGAGAAGCCACTTTTTCCTACCACAGGAAGCCCAAGAGAACACTATAGGTAGCAGTCTGACAGGCAAACTGAACCCTGGCCTTTTATATCCTGCCAGGTTTGAGAAGTTGGACATCACCCCTAAAAGCGCCCAGAAGATTAAGCCCGTTCTGGAGCGCTGGATGGCCGAGGCTGAAGCCCGCCACAGATCCGGCATGCAGAACCTGACTGAGTTTATCGGCAGCGAGCCATCAAAAAAACGCAAGCGGAGGACCTCTTTCACCCCGCAGGCGCTCGAGATCCTCAACAGCCACTTTGAGAAGAACACGCACCCCTCCGGACAGGAAATGACGGAAATAGCAGAGAAGCTGAACTATGACCGGGAGGTTGTGCGAGTCTGGTTCTGCAACAAGAGACAAGCGTTGAAAAACACGATAAAGCGTTTGAAACAGCCCGAACTCGGCGCGGCTGCACCAATGGACCCTCTCACCGATTCTCTAGAGGAGCTCCCGAAGTGAACGAGCCCTCCGACACCAAAAAAAAAAAAAAGGCAGCCATTAAAAACAAGAAAAGGTGGATGAACTCTCGAAATGAGAACTGAGAAATGTTCCCAGTCACCTGGACGGACAGTGATGAGTCTGCAAACAAAAACTATGTGTTGTCAGTGTGATTACCACAGTTGTGTAAATGACCTTGGCGAAACCAAAAAGAAGAAAAAAGAGATTAATATGTGAGAATTATGTAAAAACATATGGTGTGCTGTTTTCAAAGAGTTTTAGATTCTGGCCTGACGGACCAGACTATCGAAACCCAAATTTTGGTTCCTACCAGGAGGGATTTAATAAAGAGATCATACCAAATCAAAACACTATTTACCAAAGTCTGTTGCATCTGAGTACTAAGAATAATTTTGTAATGTAAATGTGCTCTAAATTTTTACATTTGTACTGGCAAATCTAAGCTATATGTGTGAGGTTGAGTATACATTTTATCTTTGTCTCGCTTACTTTTTTCTTCATTGTTTGTATGTAAATATCTAAAACAACAAAAAAAAAGAAAAACGCTGTCTTCAAATTGAAATCACACTGATAAAGTTTCTCTTTTTGGATGAAAAAAATTACCTTTGCTGTTAAACAATTGCATAATAATGTCGTTTTGCCTCCGATTTGTGTTTCATCTGCAGATATTTTCAGTGGAACTTTGTACGACTTTTACAGGTATTTATTAACGATCACAGAAATTCAAGGACTGTCACGTGATGATGAAGAGGAGGGGGAGGGGGAGGAGGAGGGTTTCGGTGTCTTGTCGAGTCGACTGCAAGCTTTGTTTTGAGCTAACGTGTCATCATTCTGTTGCCAAAGCCTGATAGCCAAAGAACACAAACATTCAGCTCAAGGACTGGGGAACGATTTTACCGTTTTGTTCACATGTTCACTTTCTACCCCCTTTTTTTCTGAATTCTTATTTTGTGTAAGTAAAAAAAGAAAAATCACAATGTCATGTCAAAGAGCTGAACTGTCTGCCGTCATTTTTTAAATCTTGGTAAACACAGAAAATTGGTTGGAAACATTTTCTTTTAATCTAATTTGCGTCTGCATGTTTCAACTCAAACCACGTGAAGAAGAATTATCACAGAAAGTCACTGAAAATATTTTTACACAACAAACCCTTTAATTCGGCCCAAACATTATTTAAACTTGTGGTCGAAGCTTTTCTTCTTTCGCCGCTGACCAAACTACTGAGCTCAAGTTAGTTCCGCTGTTTTTATAACCTGAGTATTTCAACTCAATTTTGCTTTTCACAAAGATGAATGTTGTTTTTTTTCATTTGTTCTCTATTCCTCTCAGTTGAGTGAAGATTTACAATCAGTGTTTTTAATGGAAATGTGTATGAATTCATTTCCACGACAGCAAAGTGTTTAAAAAGCTTAATCTTTCGCAGATTATCTTGAAGATCTCATTTTTTTTTTTTGGTTTATTTTCACGGGTAGAAATTAATTTTCACTTCACCGAGATGTGTTTTTTTTTTTTTTAATTGACTCCATCGCTGCAGTGCGACACGTTTAATTTCACTCGCTTTTGACTTTGTCAGAAATGTCAATAATCCAGGCGAAGGAAAAAAAAATAAAAACCCAGACTGTCACTATAAATATTTGGCTGTTACAAAAACCCACGGGAGAGAAAAAAAGAGGTGAATGTTGAGAAAAGTGTCACTTTTCAGAACAAGTGAACTTAATTTGAAGTGAGGTGAAATTTGATGCAATTTATTCAGAATCATGTGTCTGCTTGATATCTGTCCTTCCATGTCACATTGGTTATCTCAGTCCCTCAGTCCCCTGTGCACCGCTGTGTCCCTGCCTGGAAACACACACACACACACACACACTTATCCTGAAACAGACTCACTTTTTTCATTTACATCCTCAGATTTGATTTTGGTAAAAGAATAATTAACTTCTTCAGGCAAATCTCGGGCCAAGAATTATGACGACCACCCGTCAGATGAATATATGAGGAAGCGGCAGCAGCGGATCAGTTGTGAGGCTTAACAATAAAAGCTGTAACCAAAACCAAAAAAAAAAAGATGTATAACAAACAGACAAAGAAAAGGAGTTATGCCTTCGCTCAACTTTTCAATGCTGGACCAAAGCTCTATAGTTATGCACATTGTACAGAGAAATAGATTCACGGTGTTGACAATCTTTAAAAATCTGAGATAAAAAAAAGAATTGAAGAGTAGAAATGTACAGTAGTTCATCATCCAAGGTTTACCTCAGTACTGTTCATGTGAGAATCTTACAGACGCCATACAAGCAGCAGCAGCAGGTCTGAGAGAAGACCGACAATGATTCTGCACCGTGTCGTCAGTGTTCACCTTTTATTTATTACGATGGGACACATGATTGTTTTATTTATGTGAAGTGGTCTCCTGAGCCACATGTGACTCTCAGTTCTTTTTTATTGTTGTATCGCGTTATTTTTCTGATTGGCTGTGACACCCACCTCAGTTTTCACACGTCTGTAGAGGAAGAGGAGACGGTGGCGATGTTGCTCTTGACCCGATTAGGACGATTTGTTCAGATCACCTTGAAATACTTTTGTGAAATTTTACTAAACACGGACAACCTGGTCTGACGTTTTTGTTAATAGTTGAAGAACTTGAAACCAAAGCTGAGGAGCCTGCAGAGGTTGGTTTTTGTTTTGTTTTTTTATAGACTGAAAACTGTACTTAATCTATAGAGCAATATCTGTTTGGTCAGTTAAGCAGCACTTTGTGTATTTCTTAAAAAAACGTTTAAAAAAAGCTTCAAGTCTGTCACATTGATTTGTACCATAATTAGTAATAAACAATTGTTTGACGAGTTTCGTGTCTTTTCTGATGAAACACAACACGACTACATATTTAGTCAAAGCTGAGTTAAAGGACTGTTGTCTGTCTGTGTCGGTAGGACAGCATGTTTTGTAAAGTTGTCCCCGACACCAGGACAACTACGCAGTGTTGGCTGTTGAAGAAGAGACATCAAATGAAACGTAGACAGACGTTAGCTGGATAAGTCGCCCTCGTCCTGTCCCATTTACTGACATGGAGGAAGTGGGGTTATACTGGAGCCAGCCACCAGGGGGTGGTCAAGGTGTTTTGGCCACTACCATAGACTAAAGATGGAAGACATGACTGCTCCACGAAAGTGAAGCAAAAGCAACTTGATCACCACTGACTCCTCCATGTTAGTGGGTGGGACATGGATCAAACTAAATAATCAAATGTTTCTAAAAAAAAATTTTTTTTTTTACATTTTAGGAAGTGATATTTTTTCAAATGTTCATTTTACTGATAGATTTGGTTTGATCCTGTAAAAATGGGGCAAATGTCTTGAGCTGAGACTGACTCCTGATTGGCTAGCATGTGTGAACTTACATCTGCTGATCGCTAGTACGCAGACACTGAATCCAAATAATGTCATCGGCGCAAGATGGCAGCGTCCAGGCTATTTTGGCTTCATGTCTAGATAGTTGCGCAAAGCCTATTTGAAAAACGCTGAAGACAGATGATTAAAACCGAACTTATCAGAAAATAAAAAACTCTTTTAATAAGATCCTAAAGTCAGCGAAACCATCTTTGGGAAATGTATTTGTTGTGTACTCGTGAATTTTATATCATATGTCCCATCTGCTAACATGGAGGGGGCCAGGTTTATGACCTTTATTGCAGCCAGCCACCAGGGGACGATTTACTCCGCACAGCCTGTGTGTGGAAGATCGATAACTGCGGTTTGATCTATAATCATGAAAAGTTGAGTTTTAAAAAGTGTGATGTAAGGTAAATACTGATGTCCAGGTCAAGAGATGCTGTAATGCACAATAATTCTAAAAACATGGCCGACTCCTCTTTTCATCTTTTCAAGCTTCCCACGTAAACACGAGAGCATCAAAGAAAACCCGACATGTCCTGACTTTCTCTCTGCCGGGTCACGTCGGCACGGAGCTTCACATTTAAGGTGGCGTGCAGTGATTTGACCTTTGACCTCAGGCCGGTCGACAGATGAATGAACCCAACCGGCTGTTTGATGCGTCTGACGAGAGAAAAGTCGACCAAAAGGAATAAAAAGAGTCTCGCGCACAATATGCGGCAATTTATTTAAATTTCCTCGGGGTCAGTGGAGAAGAAAACGAGTCAGGTTTGCTCCTCATCAAAGCTTCATGTGTTTGCCTTCGCCAAATAACAACAAGACAAGTGTAAAGAAGGAGAAATATATAAATAAAACGTGGAGAAAGCCTTTTGAAACTAAACTCAAAAGTTTGATACAGCTTCCCTCTCCGTGATGCCTTTGAAAAAAACGGACAGGCAGCTGAAAAGAAAGTAGTAAATAAATAAATAATAATAATAAAAAGCACAGACAACATAAATTATTAACATTAGACTGAAAACTGATGTTCCAGATGCTTTTTCGTCTTCCTTTCAGCTCGCCCGCTCTCCCCCCTTCATTTCAAAACACTGGCTGCAGTTTTGAGTGATGATGGGTGAGGTGTGTGTGTGTGTGTCTTTGTGTGTGTGTGTGTGTGTGTGTACGCGCTCCGCTCCGCCACGTTATTTGATATTCTTTTGTTTTCCACCCCCGCGCCATCTTCATTGTCTCTGCCATTAGCGGTGTAATTGTGCAGATGCAGCCCCTGACCCATATCTGTTTTCTAAAACTGTTTGTATTCTGCTGCTGATAAAAAGTTTGCTTTCTATTCTCTCTCTCTCTCTCTCTCTCTCTCGCTCTCTGTCTGCAGTAGCACACAGCAGAGTTTTTCTGATGGAGAGTAACAGCTCGGTTAAAAGAAATCCAAACACAGATATTAGGGCGTGAGTGTCAGAGCTTTTTTTATCAATCATTCTTGGATGTGAATCTGGTGAGAGCACTCACATGAAAAAGTTTTGTTTTTACTTGAGCCCAATTTTAGTTTCATAACATCTTTGATTTAACAGCATAAATACAAAGATGAATATATCACAAATAAAGTCTCCATAACTTGTTCACTTTGTAAATACACGTTTAATTCCATTAGCGTGAGAAGGTCTTTAGTTACAGTCTACGACCTAAAACGACAGTAAGATTTATTTAAGGTGTACTCAGTTTGTCCCATTCACTAACATGGAAGAGGCCGGGTTTATGCCCTGTAGTGCAGCCAGACAGCCAGCAGGGGGCAATCCAGATGTTTTGGCTTCACTTTTTGGGAGAGCTGTCGTCTTTATATCTTTATGTTCAGTCTGTGGTCAGTTCTGATGTGACTGATGGGAACATAAAGCTTCTCCATATATTTGGCTGAAATGTTCCCACGTTAGTTGTTTTCCTGAGGACGTGTTTCACCAACATCAGTCACGGTGTCAGCGGCTCAACGTCAAACTGTCTTAAACAAAACCAGATTTTCCAGCAGCAGCTCAAACGAACTTTATTCTGCTCCGAGGTCAAATTATCCAAATCTGCAGTGACAGAGATTTATTCTCTCACAGACTTTTATTTGCATGAACAGTTTGTCTGTGTATCAAAGACAAAACCTTTGTCCTTAAATATTCAAAGAAGATGCAAACCACCACCTCTGAACACTTTTCAAAATGTATTTTAAATTCGTAGTCTTCCATCCCAGGTTAAGTTTAGCCTGATCGATTTCCAGAGCGGCCACATTAAACATGTAAAACAGGCGAAGTGACCATTATCACTTGATTTTAAAAAGCTGTTTTCAGACATGAACTGAAGTCTGAACATTTTCCTGAGCAAGGAGGAGCCATATATGTAGAGGACGCTGATGAAGACGTGAAGAGACGACGAGGGTCTGGAGGGTTTTTAACGATAGACAGATCGTACCTCATGCTGCTCGACACAAACTCTCCGGAGTCTGACCCAAACAATCTCCTGATGCAAACTTTTTAAGTAGCCGTGGTAAAGAGTTGAGTTTAAAGTGCTTCACAGTGGATTCACAGACTGACAAGTCTCACTATGAGAAACTCTGGGTTCAAATGCACAATTAAAGACATGGTTTTAAGAAAACTGTTGAAAGATGAACAGAGAAGCTGCATTTTCTTCTTTTCAGTCCTTAGTGTTTTCAGTGTTTCTAGTAAAGACACGTTTTGATCTCTGAATCTTGTTTTTCCAGGAGCAGCTGAGGTCTTCTTCTTCTTCTTCTTCTTCTTCTTCTGTTTTACAGTGAGTCCTTCTCTTTGTGTCCCTCCACCTCTCGCTGTTTTTTTCTTCTGACAGGATCAAAGCAAAGACCGAGGCCTCCGCCGACTGTCTGACTTGTTGAAATCAAACACTCCCGTTCAACCTGCAGCCACCTGAAATTGTCCTGCGCGACGGAGAGAGGGAGACCGGATAGAAATATTATGACATGTCTTCGCTCCAAATGGATTATGTTTCAATATCAGCCCGGACACAGAAACGCAGAGGTGGAGGGAGAGAGTGCATGTGTTGGATGCAGATGGTTTTAAATTGCTGCCTTTGTTTTCAATCAGGCATGAAGCATTCACTTTCCTTATCTTTCAGACAATGCAGCGGCGCGCGGTTGGGCTGATGTTCTGTGTAAATGAACTGTCTGTACATCCCTCACCCTCCCGCTCCTCCGCCTTCTTGTTTTCACTTCCTCCTCAAGGTTGAGATGTTGCTACACCGACTGTGAAGCTGCTCAGCCGTCTCCACACTTTGCTGCTCCGCACACCTAAATGCCTCCCGGGGTGTAATTACCAATCCTCACATGCAATCTGGGTCGGCCATGCATATGATCCCTTTTGCTTTTTCACCGTTGTTTCAGTTTTTTTCAGCGTTATTAGCAATGACTCTGTGTGAGGTGTTTGCAGGTGGAGGAGTTAATAGCCCAGTTCTTTACAGAGACACCTGTCTGACTTGAGCAGCTGATTGCATCAGCTCGTAGTCCATTTAACTTTGGAGCTTTGATTTGGGCTGTGATGTCTCTGTTTTCAGTTTCTCACTCACTGTTTCTTTCTCGTTCCTCAAAGTCTCAAACAGCAAACAGGTGAGATGGTGGAATCTCCTCATTCTGTTTTCCAAAATTCAAAATTGTGATTTATCGTTTCTCTGATGTTTAAGATAAAAGACAATAATAACGTCTTTCATTTGAAACGGTCGACGTCCGTCAGTAAAATCTTTTTGCCTTTAAGTTTTCTGTTAATTTGATTATTGATCTTTGTTGTTATTGATCGGACTCATGCATCACCGAATCATACAAATGAGTGGATGATGACATCGACATCTTTAGGACCTTAGTGGACACGGAATGAATTTGTCTTTAAGAAGTTAAAACTCTCACTTTTTATTTGTAGCATTAAAGCAGCTGTCGTCATTATTTTTATATTAACAATACAAGAAATGTTAATCGGGGTTCGTTCATGGTGATGAACGTAAAGATGTATCGTCTAAATCTGCTGAAAACAAAAATACAACTTTTGAGGCAAAGTTTCATGAGCTCCAAATTCACAATTAACGATCCACTAATTGGTAATGGGGGGTTTGAGGTGTCTTGGGGTAACCAGGAGCCCATTGTGACAGAGTCCATATGGATACGGCCCTGCTTATATATAGTAGGACCAGTTACATGTTCAACTTCATCTAAAACACAGCATCACAACACATTTAGCTGGAAGCACATGATAAAAAGCAGCAGAAGTGGAATCGTTTCCCTCTCGTCAGGTAGTTTCCACCAAGAGTTTAGAAAAACCCTTTTGGCAAAGTGCAACTCTTCTGCGTGTGGGTCACCGCAGCTCTGAGAGCCGCCGGAAAATAACCGGCCCTGCCCTCCATCATCCTCTCATCCCGCTGACCTCTGTGTACGCCATAGTATACTTACAGCACATACAGAGAGAGGGAGCGCAGGAAAGGGGTGGAGCGGGGGGGAGAAAAGAGAATGATTGCATATCTGAAGGCATCAGGAGAGCAGATATGGATGTTAGAGGAGTGACATGGTCGGACACATCTTGGCTTTCTTATTAGTGAGGACCTGCACGGACACTTTGGGCCTTTTTTACGGGGCCGTGATGAAACCCCCCTCTCGGTGCATCTGTGGAAAATGGCCGAGGGGAAATCACAGATGAGCATCACTCAAAGACAGGGAGATGTCAACAGGCCCATAATGATAGCTGATGGCCCCAGAACACTCTCCTTCTGCCTCTCAGCCTCACCTGCCCGAGTTGCACTATACTAGAAAACATAATTAGAGGTAAAACAGAGAGACGGAAGCTTTATCTCTGTGTATTCTGTAAGCAGCGCTCTTTGTTTTTATCCATCCAGGAGTCCTCTCTCTTTTTTTCTCCTCCTCAATCTCTCTTTCTCTTCATGGAAAGGAGGAGGAGGAGGAGGAGAGCTCCCTCTGTGAGATGCCAAGGTGCTCCCAGTCCATTGTGCTGCTGGCTGTCAGGTTAAATTAGGGAGTACAGGCTCCGTGAGTGTAAAAAAATCAATACTTGATGGAAGATTGCTCCCCGGAAAATCTGTTTTGATTCCAGGATTAATTCTTGACCAAAGGCTCCAGCAAAATGACATGCCATTAGCCTGAAAATGAACACATTCTGCAGTGGAAATTGGATGGAAATGTGTCAGGTGATTGCCCCGGCTGGTTGTTTTTGACTCTTTGAGCGAGCGGGGGGACTGAAGGTGTGGCTGCCGCGAATGAGGCCTCGGGGCCGACTCCATTTTCCGGAGCAGAGACAACTCCGCCGTGGCCTCGGAGTATTCTCAAGGCCATTGTTGTCCAGCGGCTGCAAATGCATTCCACCAAGGTGAAATGCATTTGCCCGCCACCCGGCCTCTCTTGTGTTTTCCATAACGCGTGGCATGAGGAATGAGAGAATCTGAAAATAAAACAGAGAGGATTTTCCCCCTCGTCTGTTCACCCAACAGAGAGAAGAGGAGAGTGAGATGCTTTATTGATGAGTGAATAATGTGTTTGTCGTGACGGTTGACGTCTCCTGTTTGAAATCTTAAACAGGAAGCTGTAAAGATGCACGGGACATTGATTTGAGCAGCCGGAGCGTTCAGGCTGCACTAAACATTTGTGTGAACGTCCAGAGTGGGAGGAAAAACACAACATGAGACATGATTTCTTAGACTCTGACATGTTTTCTGACCAGAACACGTCGGGTTCATTTAGAAGATTTCACTTCTTTTGCATGTTGTTCATCTAAAACACGGATGTTTTCATGAAGCACATGATGAAATGTGTGTTTGTGGATTGTAATTTAAAATATTGGGTGATTGATTTGTATTTGCTCAGATGAAAATCACTAAATCCAATCGGAAAATAATTTTAGCCTCAGTTTTAATTGTAGCATTTCCTGAGAATATGAATCAAGTCCATTTTAGTTTTTTTCTGATTTGCTTTTGATCCATCTGAGATCAGATGAATTACCGAGAATCCCATCATTACAAGTTGCAATAATTAAATAGGCACAAAAACACTGACATTTTATTTCACACTATTTTGAGAGGCCATGAGAACCTTTCTCAACCTACAGAATAAAGATGGATTCTGTCATTTCATTTATCTAAACCTCTCAGCATCATGACTTTCAAAGAACTTTGTATTTACAGACAACAAGAGATGGAGGCTACAATGGAATGATTTGTGTTTTAGAAATGCTGATATTATTAATTTTATCATCATCATCATCATCATCATCATTATTATCATCATTATTATTATTATTATTATATTCGCAGAGTTGAATCCTGCAGTGAACCTCTGTGGACCAGTTTTACAGTGAGGCTTTGGCGCCACCCCCTGGATGAAAAATGCTATTACTTTTTATAATTATTATTTCCTGGTCCACCGCTAGATGGCGGTGTATGGCAGCGTTCAGCTTCTCGTTCAACACCAACACCATAGAAGAAGTGTGGAGAAGTACACCCCAAAAACCAAATTAATATAGTTTAAATAATCTATTTTAACTTTACATTTTCCAGACAAAAAAACCTGTTACGAATGCTAAAGAAAGTTTTAACTGATGATGACTATTTCGTTTTAATTAAATACAGTTAAGTTGATCAAATTGCACATATCAAACAATTTGAAAAAAGAAATAGAGCAAGCGCTAACCCTAAACCTGAAACGTACAAACATCAAGACACTGAAATCATGAGAAATAATAACGCACATTGTGCACAAATGAAATTGCATAAAATAATAATTAAAATAAATGAATAAATACTTCAAATTAAATGATTAATCGTAGTAGTAAGTTCTCTTTTAGTTGCAGTACAGGTCCACAGGAGTTTCGGGTTGTTCATGATCAGGTCACTCTGAATGTCTTTTAAATTAATATTATTATTAATAATAAAAAGTTAATACCGAACACAGTGTTTTCTCTTGTGATTTAGTTTTCAGGTGGATCTTCTGTTGATGTCGCGGAGTGATGGCGTCACCAGATCAGCTGACACGCTGCGGCAGACGCTCACATGGTCTCGTCGCTCAGTTTCCGCAGAAACAACATGAAGCGTCGCTGAGTCTCGCTGACCGAGAGGCTGAAGATGTCCTGGCTGAAAGCTGCGGCCCTCAGCGCCGAGGACGTGTTCGACGAACATGGCGACGAGTTGAATCTCCAGAGCAAAGAGTGGAGCTCCAACATGAAGAAACGAGTCAAGGTAAAGTTTCCACCTGCTCCTCGTCCGTCACAGATCCCGGCGCATGTGCTCATCTGTGTTTGCTGCTCCCCGGTCAGGATGGGTATGTGGACGGGGTCGACGCCGGAGAGGAGGCAGCGCTTCAGCTCGGATTCAACCAGGGATTCAAGGAAGGAGCCGCTCGGACTGTGGCCGTGGGTCGTCTCAAAGGAATCATCAGGTAATAATCGACCATATCGATCAACCTCTGCAGAACCTGAGTGAGTTTGATGTCATCACACGAAGAAAAGAAGCAAACTGACTCTTTAGGAGCAACTGGAAACAGTCATTTATTTTTAAAGATTGAATCAACAAGATGATTAAACAGGAGAGTAAATCACAAATAATTCAAATAAAGGCTGAATAATACAAAGTAAAATAATAGTGGGAAGATCAGAAACATACAATTGGTTTGTGTCTTTTGTTTAAACATCATCTTATCGTGTGGTTTATTATTTGACTTGTTTTATCTGCACTCTTCTGTGTGAGTGTGTTGCAGTTGTTCAGTTTATGAATATTAAGAACTGTGAATTATCTTGTCTATTTATTTAAACATAATAAGATATTTTAATGGAAAGTTATTTTGAAGTGTTTGTTAAATCTTTCCATGTTGAACTTTTTAAAAAGTCTCATGTTCTCCTGTAAATATTTCAGCCTCTTTCTCTCACAGAAACATCGTGAGTGTTTTTTTTGTTCGGACCATTATTGAAGTGTCTCTTCTGTCCAGCTCACGTGGGGCCCAGTCACTTCTCTGTTATTGTTTATGACGCTGCTGCCTCTTTGTGTCTCATCGCAGTGCTATATGGTGCTGGTGCCAGATCGAGCATCCGGACACCCCCGTCCCAGCCCGTGTGACTGAGCTCCTGCAGCGGGTGTCACAGCACGAAGACAAAATCACAGAGGGCATCAGGAAGGCCCTGGAGAATCCTCCCCCCAGCGTGAGCGACGTCTCTGAGAGCATGGAGGATCTGGAGGTTAAGCAGGCAGATCCCAGCTGCTGTGGGGACGAGGGGTGCGGAGAGGAGACGGAATGCTGCAGCAGAGTGGACAAAATGGACCAGGACGTTCCTCAGCAGCCACAGAAGCTCTGCTCTGGGTCTGCTGGCTGCTCGTCCTGCTCCGATGAAGGACTGAGCCTCCTCCTGCAGAGCTGCATGGACGTAGTGTCGGAGCTGGGACTCCCGCAGGAGCTGCTCAGTCACATCCAGGAGCTGAAGAACATGTAGTGAAGCTCAGGGACCAAACTCAAAGGAGGACGATACTTGAACTATAAACTTTGTAAAAAAAAAAGTGTAAATTTCTTACACTGCAATTAAATACTTTTGTTGTATATAATTTAAAATACATATTTTCATTAAAATATTTGCAGAATGTTTGAAATTAAAAATGATTTGATATAAAGTACTGTGTTTCTGATCTCACACTTATTTTGTATATTTCCCCTTTTTATTATTGGTGATAGATATTTAGCCACTCATTTGCTGTGATATGTTGAAAAGTGTTTTGAGCTTTTTCTTTTAGAGTCTACAACAAAACTGGAAAACAACAGATTTTCCATCTTTGTTGTCAGACAAAATAATAAGTCATATTAGGGCTGAGTGAAATAGACAAAAACAAATATCCTTATCTAAAACAGAATAAAGCACCATTTTAAAGATAATCACTGGTTTGAACAGACACTTTGACTCGATCACAGCTTTAGAATATATTGAAACAATACAATGTCCTGTATTTGGGAAGTTCTTGAAGTCTGCTGCTCGTCAGTGGAGACTGAAAGCACTGAACTACAGGTTCAGCTTCAGCATGTTTGTGGGCCTCCTGGCAACATTACGGGTGTTTTCGGTATTTGCAGCTTGGTTCGGTATTTGAATATGTGTTGTGACTTTTTGCAGCGCACGAGTCGTCAAATTGATGAAGTTATTTTATTAATTTGCACATGTTTTAGATTTAGTTTTTTATTTCCTAGTTGCATGTATTTTCTCAAACATTTACATAGTTTTTCTACTTGAACGTGTTTCTTTTATTTGCATGTGTTTGTATTTTATTTGCATGTGTTTGTATTTTGTGATTTCTTTCTGTCTCCGTGTGTTTGCTTTCTTCGCAGCCTCTCGGCCACCGTAGCTCCACGCTCGGCGCACACGCACCGCGCTGACGTCATGACGCGGCTCGGACGGAGCCGTGACCCCGCTGCTCGGGCTGAAGCGTCGCAGATGTTCCGCAGCTGAATCTCCGCAGTTTGACGGAATGTGGCGCAGCGGCCTTTAGCGGAGCAGCAGCAGCAGCAGCGGCAGCAGGGGACCGCGGAGCCTGCGGAGCTCCTCTGGAGGTTTCACCGGAGTTATCACCGGAGCGGCGGGTCGCTCCTCCGCTGTTTGTGTTTAGCTTCAGCGCAGCTAGCAGGCGAGCTAACTTGAGCTCGAGCTCCAGCTAACGGAGAGAAACCGAAACCACACGAGTCCGAGGTTTGTTTCGTGTCACAGCTGCCACTTCTCCATTCTGACAAGAACCGTGTGAAGCTACGTTTAAGATCCGTGTCACTCATCTGACATCTCACTGTGAATCTCAATTTTAGCCTTGTTACCACAGCAACCTGTTTTTATCAGTACACCGTCACGTGCTGTGTGTGTATTGGTGTAATCCAATGTTCTGATCATGTGTTTACTCGCTGATTAAAAAGTCTTAAACACAACATCACATATTTACTTTGTCTTTAAAGGTGCAGTGTGTAGAATTTAGTGATATCTAGTGTTGAAGTGTCATGTTGCAGCTGAACCCCCCCCCCCCCACCATCTCCTTCTAACATGATAAGAAACTGTGGTAGACTTTAATTGTCATAAAAACTCAATGGATAATCGGTCAGATTAGTCATAAATGAAAAAACACCCAGAGCCAGGTCATAGAGTTTTCTGTTACATCTCATGCTAAGTGTATCAGTAATTCACTTATTCATTCATGTTGTACATTTGTGCCTTTAGGTATCAGCCTTCTAACGGCACCTACATATGGTCACTTCCTGGCTTTAGCAGCAGCTTGACCCCCCTCACCATGGACTCCTGAAATCCTCAGGTTTTAGCGACTCGTCCGGTCGCTCTGCGCTTGTTTTGGACCCGAGGTCACTGTTCAGCCTACATCCTGACTGACTTCCCGAGCGAGAGGGAACGATCAGATGGGGAACTGCTGCTGTCACACTCAGAGTCCCTGTGGCAGCGTGGAGGAAAGAAGTGTTTTACTGAAAAATGATTCAAAGGCCACGATGCCCGCTGGTGGAACGGTCGTGGAGGGCACTTGTGGTCCCAATGAAGACGATGACATGAGGTGAGATAAGTGTTGTTACTTTGTGGTTTGGTTACTTACTGAGCTGTAAACAGATACACATGATTTCCACAACTGAATGAATATGTCCTGCAGGCCCGACCCAGGGGCCACCACCCACCTGAGTATTCCGTTCATTTTCCTATTGTGAACGGGTCTGACCCGAACAATCTCCTGCTGCGTTCTTCATAACTCTGGAAATGTTGAGGAGAAAAATCCAACTTTGTTTCAGAGAGGGTGGGAGTCAGTAAAATGATCTGAGCTCACTGTGTGACTGGATTTGATACAAGAGGCAAAGATCGTTTAAGTTTCCACCACTGACATCATAGCACACTTGACTAGTAGAACTGACTCAGCAAAGGAAAAGCTGATGAAAGACATTCATCAGAGACACTGAAATGTTTACTAAGACAGTTTGTCTTCTCTGTCTGTTGATGTAATGGATTAAAATGTTGGTTTGTAGGAAGAAGACAAATATTAGATGACAAACATGCTTAAAGCTTTAGGGAGGGAATATGATAGCTTAGATTTCCCCATAAGTTTTCTGTGTATGTTGTGCTACGTGAACAGAGTAGAGCACAGAACACTGAGGTCTTAAATTGGACGAGGGGGTTTCCAGAGGTGGTGAAAGGTTTCAGAATGAGTAAACAAGGATTTCTCACTCTGATGAAAGTTCCCCCCCACCCACAGTAACAAAAGTACCCTGAAACTGGTAACTCACCTATCTGCAAAGGGTTTCTGAACTTCCTTTTTACTCTTAAGTTATTCTAATATCACTTTAGATTTTGCTGCACTATCTGATATTCCTCCTCTTCTCTGTGTTCTGCCACTCAGGATAACCCATGACGAGGCTGATATAAAGGTGGAGGAGAAGCCTGAGCTCGTGCAGGTGAAGCAAAGTCCTAAGAACGGATTGACGGAGCCCAATAACACTCAGGAGAACGGACCCTTGAACACAGAGAGCCTCCAGACAGCAACTCCTTCCACTATATGCAAAGGGTCTAAACTCGAAGAAAACTCCACAAGAGCACAAGCTGAAGATTTGAAGGAACCTTCAGATGATGGCGAACAAGATGAACTTCTGAAAAGCACTTTAAACTCCCAGCAGAAGGTTCACACTGCAACTGAGTGGGAGGTTTTTACGGAAACAAATGCGGTGCCAGAAGAAGAAAATCCAGCCTCTGTGCAGGACAAAGCCCCAGATGGTGTTTTACTAACAGCCCAGTCAGCCAGCCCTGAAAAACCTCCACTGCCTCCTGAAACGACCTCAACCACTGAGCACGTTACGATGCGCACTTCTCACCAAGATGAGGAAGAAACAGGCTCCAAGGTTATGTTTGACGAAGCTGTAAACGAGCCATCGGGGGAGTTTTCCACAAATAGTGAAGTGTCTGTGCCAAACACTGAGCCGGCAGCTGCAGCTGGTCAGGTGATGTCCGTCCCTGTGGTCAGTCAGGAGGCCGATGGAGAGGCTCCCAGCTGGTGAGTCACATGACAGTATAAACTCTTTATGTATAAACTAAGTATGTGTATAAATGTATAAATTCACTACCAAGTATAGTGTTCACATGTCCTTCCTAGTTCTTTGTTGTATTTTTCACCTTTTGGATGAATTTCATCTAGATTAAAAATATAACCATATGAAGCCAATTACCATTTGATTAATTTATTTGAAAAAAGTATGTAAAAAAAAAAACAGTATAATAAAACTAGTATAATTTCTGTCCTGACCAAGACTCTACAACCAGAAACAAAATGTTTAGTTCACTATCATATGTGACCAAGGGACATATCAAATCCTCATATTTGAGAAGAAAACTGTAGATATTTGACATTTTTGCTTAAAAAAACTCAACTTTTTTTGGAATTGATAAACCGCCCCACGCAGCTGAAAGGCTAGAAGGTTTATTACACAGATTTTTTTATTTGGTCTTTACTTTTGTGTTTAAAATAACTTCTTTGTTCATCTTTGTTCCAGGTTTCATAGAAATCAGTTCAGTAGTTTTTGCTAAATCCTGCCGACAAACAAACAGGATTGAAAATATAACCTCAGGGGAGGTAAATAAAGTTCAAACTCAGCTCAAAGTTCAGGCCAGGTAAATTCTCATTGCTTCATTTCAAAAAGTCCCGAGCCAAAAACACCAGAAACCACTCAACCTGTAAACAAGTGATTATTTTTAGCAGAATATTTATATGGAGGAATAATTGAGGCCTTCTGGCTGTTTTTGCACATGCAATATTTTTACCACATGTCTGAGTCGGATTGGTCAACATTCAGTATATCGTGCTTCTCTTGACAGATTGCTGTATCAGGGTCACTGTCCCTTTAGTCCTTACCCTTTTTTATATCTATGGTTATATTAGATCCTCGAGAGCAGAGCTGCAAAATCAAGTGATTGAGACTGTTTTATGACAGTTACAGGATTTTAACCAACTTGATTTGTGAAGTACTTAAAACGGAAAAACTCCTGCGACCAGTTCTAAAAATGGTTTATCTGCTGATGTACTGTGTCGCATTACATGTACACAGAAGCCTTTGTGCAGTCACTGATGCATTTCTATCTTTCGCCCTGTGTCCAGTGATGTGAAGGAGGATTCAGAAGATGGCGGTTCTTCAGTGTTAAAGCAGGTCGGTCCTGAAGCGATAGAAAGCCACCATGTTTCTGAGTCCTCCCTTGGATCGGGATGTGACCGCAGCAGCGAAGAGCGAGATTCTGCCAAGTTCATCAGGGAGTCAGAAACCGCAGCTCCGGCAGACGCCACCGAGAGGTCAGTCGGTTCAGAGTCAGTGAAATCAAAACAAGACACTTGTTTGTCTTGTGTGGATATCTGTTGGTTCTCATTGTGACCACTGGGGGGTGTCGAGCAACCACAGCTTGTATTGGTGAAGTCATCCTGTGTATGGAATGAAAATTCTTCAGTTTTTCTCACTTTCTTCTTTTCTTTTTCTTGAAATATTTGTGTAATTTAAAATCTCTCAACATAAAATGTAACTCAAGTGGCACAGTGTAATTCTGTTGTAATATGAGTTTCAAATATTAGTGAAGTTAAATATTAATGTATGTAAAGCAGGAAAAGTAACAGAAATGTGTCACTGTCCAGCTCGAAGTCCGATCAGAGTGTCAGACCAGACTCTGAGTGTTTGGATACGAGCCTGAAGGATGTTTCTTCCTCGGAGAACGACAAACAAGATACTGGGGAGGAAACAATGCTAAAAGAGCAGGATAAAGATGGAGATGTTCCCCAAACGAAGGAGGATGATGTGATGGAGGAGGAGAATGCTCCCTCTGAGACTCCGGCTGGGAAGGATTCTGAGATGCAGGAGGTAACCGGAAAAGAGGAGCAGCTGGCAGGAAGTGCAGCCGCTGATGTCGAGGTTGAAGTTGAAACAGTCACGGAGAAGGAAGAGTCTGCCGAAGCTCACCTGCAGAACAGGTCTGTAAAGATCATTTCTGGTTGCGTCATAGTCCTGACTTTAATTTCACACGTAATGTGCTGTCCATTTTACAGTTGAATGACTAAGTTAGAGTGATAACGCATAAGACACAACACAGAGAGTGGCTGTTGTTAATCTTTTACTTTGAAAGATCTCACATTCTTTCCCAGAGACGGAGATGTGTTATTAACGTCTGTTTATTCAACACTGGGACATCACACAGTAGCAACCAATAATCTACAGTTTTCCAGAGAGTTGGGACACAGTCACTCATACATGAAGCGAATATCATGGGTCAAACTTTTGTCTGTCTTAAACCCTCTGTCCTGTCTGAAGCCTCTTGGTTTCTACTGAATCTATAACATGGGTCACAAATATATATAGTTCCTTTTATTATTTGTAAAACGTTTTTTTTAGAGCACCAGAAATTTTGTATGTAGGATTGAATCAAAGAAACTAAACTACACATGTTTATTGCAACTGAGGAATCGGTCACAGTGTGAAATCTGACAGTTGAGGTCTACGGCACAGAGGCATAAGTTGCATCATGCTGCGCCCACAGGGGAAATACTCACATATAAAGACAAACACTGTCAAGATACTTTGTTTAAGGTGTTTTCCCCTACAAAAGCAGTAACTACGCTTCACTACATTACACTCATAACTGAGTTGAGAGTGGAAAACCAGACAATACTCGATACATTACCTCTAATCCACCTACAACAAATTCAGCTGGACACGGTAGAAACTTTAAATGTATTTTTTTTTTTTTACTTCCACTGTTTCGTAGTTTCTGCACTTTGCCTTAGTAGGGCCGTATTGAGGTTGTGAACTTCAGTCACATGTTGCTTTTTCCCTTTTTAGTGAAGAAGACCTGTACAGAGGAGCGGAGGAACTCTCAGTGTCTCAACATAACAAACCAGGACCAACATCTGTGTTTGAAACTACACGTCAGTACCTTCAAATCAACCTCATTTAACTGCATCAAGGATTAGAAACAACGGCACCTTTGTTTTGTCACATAGGACCCACACAGTGCTCCCTTTGTTCCATCCATCACGTCTTCTTACCCTTCTCTTTCTCTCACAGTTTTAAAGGTCGAGGACAGATGCAGTTTGGCCCCGGCCTTGGACATTCTGTCGTACAGTGAGAGGGAGTGGAAAGGAAATACTGCCAAAAGTGCTCTCATCAGAAAGGTTGCTGCCTGTATCTCTTAGGAAGATGTGTTCTCAGATTAAAGCCATTTTTTTAATGTTTTCACGTAAATGACTTCCTGTGGTGTCCATGTCTGCTGCTGCAGGGTTATAAAGAGATGTCCCAGAGGTTCAGCAGCTTGAGGAGAGTGAGAGGGGACAACTACTGTGCACTCAGAGCCACGCTGTTCCAGGTTCTGTCCCACAGCACCCAGCTACCTGCCTGGCTGCAGGAGGACGACGCTACAATGGTAAATCCTCACCTTTACGAGAACGCATCAGTTGACCAGTAGTTAAAGCTGCATTCCTACAAGGTTGACAGAATGTGGAGAGTGAGAGAAACACTCAATGGTCAAACTTGGGAGCGCTCATAGATTATTGTAGTTATACAAGAAATAACGCCTGAATTTGCTTATTTTGTGGTTTTAGGTATTTGTAGCTGAATTAATTTTACCAGGTGAAACTGAAATAAACAAACAGTTCATATGAAGCTTCTATAAAATGTTTGATACTCAGGATTTAAAGTCTGGATGATTACGTCAATGCTTCCTGAGCAAAACCATAACAGTCAGATGAGACGTGAGGTTATATGTCGTTGTCTGTGAAACAAACAAATCCTGTGGGTGTGTTTAAGATTATAGAGAACTGTGAAGATTTCCCTCATGTTTGTGATGCAACACTATTTTAAAATCTCCTGTAGTCTGAGCCCAGGTTGAGAAATTCCTCATAACTAAGAAAAAGATGCATCTACTAATTATAGGATACTTTTTTTTTTTTTAGAAGGAGCAAACCAAAAAACATTCCATATGACTGAACACTTTGTCTAACATCTGTGTTTTAATAACTTTATTGCTTCAGCCGCTGTTTATTCAGCTGATTTTTACAACTTACCACTAATGTATTTTGTTTCCAGCTGCCGGAGCATCTAGAGGCACAGGAAGGTCTCATAAGTCACTGGACGTTTCCTGACGAATGCCTGCAGGGAGACGGAACAGGAGACGTCACCCAGCAGCTCAAAAGCTACATGGAGCTTCTCCGAAATAAGGTAGTGGATCTGCTCGCAAACTCACGTATGGTGAGAAAGTGTTTTTAAGACACGGAGCGAGAAAACCACTGCACTATTTCAAGGCCTTCCATGTACAGTGAGAGTATTGATATTCATCAGCAGGGCTTTGGGAAGTGATTGCTTCCACATGTTAGAGGAAGGGCAGTTTTCTAAATGCTGCACGGCTCCTCATGACTTTTTTTTCTGTGTCATTAACAGACCTTTTTATACTCTAAAGGATTTGCAGGGAAAGACAAACCCTCAACCTCAAAGGCGTAGTTTCAACTGTTAAAACCGCAGTCGGTGCTCTTTACTCCAACAGTTTGAGGCCCGTGCTGAATTTATAGTCGCCTGCTGCCACTGGCAGCTTTAGAGGAGCTGGTGTTTACAGCACACTTTTTCCTCTTTTTCAAAGTCTGTGGTGTAATGAGAGGAAGCTGTGTGCTGCTGGTTCTGTGTCTGACAGTATGGATCATTTATATAGTTGCACTTAATGTGTACACGGGAAATGGGGGAAAAACACATGCAGCAGCCCTTTTGGATTTTTAGGTGATTTTTGAAAACTGATGTTTGAAAAAATCTTTTAAAGCCCCTTTTCTTCAGGAACTAAAGCCAACAACTGCTCTCCTCTTTTTCACATTCAATTTTCACTTCATCCAAAGAATTAGCTTAGTTTAAAATAATTTATATAAAAATGTTTGCATCCACGGAAACTTGATTAAACTAGAGTAGAGCACAGACCTTTGTCAAGACCAAACAATCCCACACATCTTCAGCACTTATACTACAGAAATAAAACCAAAAAGATCTCAACACCATAAATAAGGGATTTTGTTTTATATCAGAATTCTTAAATTATTTCCTGAGTAATTGAGGAAAATGAACGTGCATCTTGTTTGCAGTGTTGAGGAAAGTAATTTAAAAGTTGCCTGGATCTGCCCCTTTCACCAGAACCGTGTACCTCTCCGACACTCATCTCTCCAGAAAGTTTGCTGCAAATAGGTTCAGTACCTTTTGATTAATCCTGCTGTAATCCCCTGGTTCACCTCCTGGCTGGACAGACCACTTTCTGCATGTCACTCCCCTCCTCTTCCTTCCTTTTTTAGACAAAAAAAGAATAATTCTCTGCCCTTCACTTAAGACTGTTTAATCCACCCCTCCAAGAGAATGTGGTTTTAAATCACCTTTTTCTCTCGTACAACAATCTGGACAGATACTGATGGGGCTACAGCTTCAACATCTTTCACTGTTGTACGATTAGTTTATTTCGGTAATTGAATAAGTACTCAGACTCACAGGATCTAAAATATCGTCTTCAAATTGCTTATCTCATCTAATGATTGTACTGTGACATTAAAGCTCAAATGGCAGCAAATCCTCACACTTGAAAATCCATAAACAGCTAAAGTTCCATGATTACTCATCAAAACAGCCTGATTAATGCCATTGATTTCTTCCAGTGGCAGGCAGCCGTGGACTGTTCCTCCGCTGCAGAGCGGCATCAGCTGTGCGAGCGAGTGTTCAAGGGTGGCGAGGAAGAGCTCGGGCTGCTGGAGGCGCTCAAGCTGCTGATGCTGGGCAGAGCGGTGGAGCTGCACGGCTGCATGCATGCCACCGGAGAGGTTCCGCTCTTCTGCTGGCTGCTGTTCGCACGCGACTCATCCGACTGCCCACGCTCCTTCCTCTCCAACCACCTCAGTCACGTGGGCCTCAGTGCCGGGCTGGAGCAGGTAAATCCACCAGGGCTGTTTCATTTGTTAATCACTCAACCATCACAGTTAAAGATTTTACTGGTTACAGTAAAACTCCTGTAATATTTTTACATGAATCTTTTATGATTAACAACTCTTGCAGTAAATGTTTGCTAAATACAGTTGTCACGCTCAGGGAAAAAACTAAACCAGCCATCAATGTGCAATGTCATGAGACTGGATGTGTAACATTCTCGGAATATGATGGCTGAACTTGTCAGCACTTGCACTGCCTTCTGTTTTTGAGCTGCAATGTTTCTGCATCATGAGATTTGTGAGGAGGTTTCTGCAAGGATGTGATTTTCCACAAAGAAACCCCACCCCATAAACATCATGTGTGTGAGCCTCTGATTAAACACTGCGTTGTTGGAAGTAACCGTGCAATTATCCCCTGCAGGTGGAGATGTTCTTGCTGGGCTACGCCTTGCATTGCACCATTCAAGTTTACAGACTTTACAAGGCCGACACAGAGGAGTTTGTCACCTACTACCCGGACGACCACAAGGACGACTGGCCTTCTGTGTGCCTCGTCACCGAGGACGACCGCCACTACAACGTCCCAGTGATAGAAGCTGCAGAGCTACACGAGGAGCTCGACTCGAGCTGACTCCGCTGCAGAACAAAAATCTCCTGCCATAAAAATAAAACACTCCTCAGGTTGTTCAAGATGAATAGATTTACACCAATTATAAGGATAGTTCAACATTTTAGGGAAGATGCTCATTTGTCTTTCTGCTCAGATATCTGATGAGAAGATGAATCTCTCCTGCAGGGTTTCTGATCCAACAGCCCGATATTCTGATACTGGTTTATCGGCCAATATCTATTTAATAAAAGAATTGGCAATGACTCTTAAGATGTCGTTACTAAACTCTTAGGACAAAGAGATGTAATTGATATTTTACAGTTTAACCTTAAACTTTATAAAAACTGTAAATAAGAAGAAAATACAACCAAATATATAGAACTTGACTGTTTCCAGTCTTTATGCTAAGATGAGCTAATAAGCTGCTGGCTGTTTGTTCAAATGTACAGAAACAAGTTGTACCGGTCTTCTCATCTATCTCTGTAAGAAAGCAAATAAGCTTATATCCTAAAACGTTGGAACGATTCCTTCAAAAAAAAATATGCTGATCGAGACCCTGTACAAGTTGTGGTTTACACACATTTGTACACACTGTACTGTAAACAGTTTTCTATTTGGGTACATGTACATAAGTAAATGTGTATCTAATAATGTAGGGAACATTTCATTTGAGTTTTTGAAAGAGAAAATGCACTTTTTTTCTGAGCAGGCTTTTAGGTTTGATCATTTTCTCTTTTAAAATCCTGATCAAAATACAGTTGAGTAGCCGACAGCACCAAATCACCAGATGTTTGGTGTTTACACTGGAATTTGGGCACTTCAATTTGTGTGTTTATTTATTCTTCTTCATTTTGTAGTAAAAATGCTTTTTAAATGATGTATGACAGTCAGAAGTGAAATGGCTGAATTAGAAAGAGGAGTTTGATGATTTATCAGGTTTGCACTAGATGGTATTTAGGGGACTCTGAAGATTGATCAGCCTCTGTGTCAGAGGTGATGTGTGTGTGTACGTCTGCGAGTGTGTGTGTGTGTCAGTGTCAAACTTGATGTGTAACATGCTGCCTTTAACCAAGCTGTTCTGAAGGGACAAGAAAAAAATGTGCCAATGTTGCTTCAGACACTGGCAACAGTCCAAACCACCAGCCACTGGATTTAGTAGACAAGGCTCGCTTGGTCCTCCATGTTGCCTTAGAAATAATGCACAATAAGAATGAATGTTGGATGTTAGTGATGACGTGAGGCCATTTCCGTGCCCTGGTCTCAGAGCAGGTGATGAGTCAACAGTACAACAGTGATTATGCCATTTTGCAGGAACGATCTTGCACTGTTAGACTTTTGGATGGCATTTAAAAATAAAATGGAAGTACAATTTTTGTAAAAGTATTGTTTGTCATTTTGACTCCTATCATCATCCATCGATCATCTATAAGGGTCCTTTCAGGCCATTCGGTGAGAGGTACTGTTTTTCCACCTTCAACATTTGTCTAAGTTCATTTTGTGGCAAAGTATTTTTCTACACATTTGACTTTTTATAAGTTCAGAAGAAAACAATACAACAATAAAGTGAAGCCAGTGCCAACAAAGCCAAAGAGTTAATAACAAAGCAATTTATATGCCAAATAAGAATGCCTGTACAGTATATACAGTACATACGACAGTCTGAATACTACCAGGAAAATGCATGGCAAAACAAAAGTAGATGCGACTCCCAGACTGCATGAAGAGTGAACAATCATAACTATTCTGTAACACGCAATGATATAATGAGGGATTCCTGACCCCTCGAGGCAATTAAATATACACATCGCATTACCTATATAAAACAACAATAATCTGTACACCATGGTATGTAAAACACGATTGCACAACCCAACAAGTCCCACAACATATCTATATTTGAATTCAAGCAAGGCCTTGCCACTTAATCTCGATAAAACAACAAAATAATGAACTCTGTATTTTGGCAACACCACAACCACTCAACAGATGTTTCATTCCCGCTGGTGAGGAGGAACAGTTCTCCTTTGTGGATTTCCCTTGTTTACCAGTAAACACATGAAAAGTGGTTAATACACCCGCTAATGTGATGATGCAAAACTATGAGAACTGTTGGAAAACGTCGGAAGACAAAGGTTTTTACTCTGATGGATGAACACTTGGAAGTGCATGGCTTTCTTTACAGTGTGCGTTTAAATGGTGTGTGGGTCGACACGATGAAGACCTGGACACTCGAACAAGAGTTCAATTCCGTTGAGAGGACATCCTAAACCAAATCATACTCGGGTCCTCTCTGCTCTCCAGCACCGTCACACTCAGCAGCCTCCTCTTCAGCAAAGCCCCATGTGGAGCTCAGCTTTACCTCCGCCTGCTGTCAAGAGTTCACTCTTGTTCCTCCTCCTCCTCCTCCTGGAGCTCCTCGATACTGTCCATCTGCGTCCTGGAGCACACCTCGCTCATCGGGGCAGAGTCCTCACCCTCCACCACCAGCTCATTGGACATCTCGTTGTTTCTCTGAAGACAGCACACAACAGAACGAAAACTAAATTATAGAAGACTCTTAAGGTGAAGGGGAACAGAAGCTGCAACACTGTGTAGTCCGGTTAAGACATTATGTGAAACTAACACTTGATAAGCTGCAAAGTGTAAGAACACAATAAAACATGGTGAGTCGTGCAGTCCTCACGTGATCATAGAGAATCATACACAGCCTCCTGAACCCAGTGACCTCCGCCAAGGAAGTTATGTTTTAACCCCTGTCTACCACAAAACCTGGTTGAAGGGTGCAGTGTGGTTCAGGGATGAAGTCATTAAGTTTGGAAGCGGATCTGGATCAAGGAAATGTTTCAGAGGGTTTCCTTTCTTGTATGTGTTCATGGTTCGATCACATTACATCCCCATTCAAACTAAACAGGATGATCATAACCGAGACACAGTTAAAAATGGCTGCTGACAGGATTTTCAAAAACAACACAATAGGGAATGTACGCTCGCAGAGACCTCAACGAGGTGTTCTCACCTGTTGTCGATAAACATAGCACGCTGCTATGGCAACCATTGCTGACTCCCCTATGAAACCGGCCAGGAGTGATCCAACCCCGAGTGTGGCCCCATGAACCCTGAAAAACAAATATTGACTTTTCAGCTGCATTTTATAAATTAAGTTTCTGGAGGTGAATTCATTTTCTTATCTCCCTCATGCTTCATGTTTTGAGGAATAATGCAACAAAAACATTTTACCAGAACACTACACAACACTAATAAATGACAGTGGGCCTGAGTCACGGTGCTGACCTATGTGACCCCGACAGTGTTCTCTGAAGTGTTGACTTACCCCATATAAGGCAGCACAACTAAACTGGTGATGAGGACAATGATGCGGAGAACCGAGCTGGGGGCCAGCACAAAGGTCTTTTTCAGGGTCATGAGCCATCCAGTCAAATGAGCCCGAACAGTCACTGCGAACACACACAAAGTGGAAACATCACCCCACCGGTCCGAGGTACGCCCCGGTTAAAGCCACAGCCGGAAGGAAAATGCAGCTGGAAAAGATTAAATAAAAGCCAGTGTCTTACCTGGCAAGGGAAAAAAGGAGAAAATTCGGAGCGGGACCACACACAGCTTAGCGAAAGCATAATCCACTCCAATGACATCAATGAGGATCTTCTCTGATACGTGTGGACTCCAAAACACCACGAAACAAAGCTGGACACAAAATAAGCAAAGGCAAATTATTTTTTGCGTCCGCTGCGCCACAATAGAGTCGCCCGGCACGCCTCATTAGATTTCATTAGTTCATTAACTCAAGGGGTTTCAGACTGAATGTCGTCCTTTGAAGCTCACACAAAAAAAGCGACGGAGCGAACACATGACAAACAATGTTATTGTTTCTAGAAGTGGAGGGGAAAATTTCCAAAGCATCACCGGGCTACGACTGTATGATCACAACACATCAGGGAGCGTTAAACAGAGGAATAAACTCGCCTGATCTGAATATGAACACATCAATTTGTTTAAAGCAAATGTATAAAGATGGAGTCCCTGCACTCCAAATCTATAAAAAACATGAGGGGCCCTCAGGATCCATAAAAGGTGCTTTTCTGGTTCCAGTCTGACTGACAACACCACATTTACACTGCTTGCGACTGGATGCTTTGATAGCTCCACTGGACTTCATCAGCTGTGTAATATCTGCTAAAAGACAAAGTGATTTTAATGGCCTCCTGACCGTCCAGCTGTCCTCACATTTGTACCTCCTTCAATTTCTACATTTGCTTCTCATAAAAAGCACTTAGGGTATTAGCTCCGCGGACTCCAAATGGCAAGCAGAAAAGCCCAGATGTCACTTTTCATTTCACTGGTGTACCACAAGAATCTAGGCTTGGTCCCTTTCTCTTTCCAATAAACACCACCTGGTTAGTCATACCACGGCTGTGCACAGGCCAGCTCCACCTCTCTCTCTCTCCAACAAATCATGATTGATGACTAATTAACGTTCACTCAGTCTGATCCATCTGTCACTGTCGAGTCGAGTCGAACTACACTGTATAGAGCGTGTGCTCGACGCCTTTTAAAGCGCTGGTCGTCTTGACTACTGCGACGGCCTTCTGGCAGGGCTGCCAGCGAGCTTGGTAACATGTCTGCAAATGGTCCAAAACGCTGCAGTGAGTCTGGTCTTCAACTCGTCAAAAACATCCAACCTTTCATCGCTTTCTTCTGAGCGATGAGTAACCCAACAGTACAGTTCTACAGGAAGGAACTCTTAGTCCAAACTTTTCTCCTGTCTCGTCTCTTGATAGTTGACGAATAACCCAACTTGATTGGGTCAGCTTAATCTCCTCTTAATCCTCCTGCTCTCCATCTTCAAAACTTGTTTGAAGGCCAACTAACATCCTCTATGCACTGCAACCTTTAAAATATTTTGAATAATATTCTTTAAGAATTATATATTCAGCAGAAGATGATTAATTGCACAAAAGCATTTAATTCAGTGTTGTTAATGCTTTTTGATCTCCTGAATCCAACGGATAGGAATAGATTACTTGTGAATGATGATTTCATTTGGTATCACTTCACCATCATTATTTTAGCAAGATGTCATAATAACTAATTTGTATTGCTCAACTGACACCACTGTCTCCCCTGACTCAGCTGAGGTTTAGTCTAAACGGTGGTGAGAGATATCCTGACTCACTGCCTCCGAATCCTCAACATCTGTTTTCATAAGATGAAATTTGTTTGTCACAGTACATTCCTCATTTCCCTTCGTCTTCCTGCTCTCTGCTGCTTTTCGTGCCGTTGTCCTTCCTCCATCAGGACATGCCCAGGCAGGCACGAGGGCCGTCAGCTTGTGTTTTCAACTCTGCCAGGCCATACCTATCTGCCTGTTGCTGCGTGCTGAACACACACCCTCACATACATGTTTACAACCTTGGGCTTCCACATCTGGTGTGCCACTCTCCTTCTCCTCCTCCTCCTCCTCCTCCTCCTCAAAAAAAGGCCCAACCTTGGCCGCACACACTTCCTGTTTTTCTTATTTAAGCTCTTAGGATAACTATCTGGGGCAAAGGCACCATTTTACTTTCATATTAATTCACTTTGGATCATTTAAAATTGACAAGAAGGCAGATATAATAAACACTGTATTATATTATGTTCTTGCAGATCTGCTGGCGTAGTTATTAAAACATTTATTCCAAAACAAAATCGCTCAGCACACATAATGTGACTGCCGCGCTCATTACTTAACAGAAAAGTAAACCTGCAAGGGGCTTTAAAAGTGTGTTAACTGAGAGGTTTTATGTGAATGCCTATTTTATTAAGCTCCTAAAGCCTGGGTGGGAGTGTTGAGGGGACAAAAGCCCCTTTGCGTCTTCACAAATTCCACCTTACTGTGTCTCCCTCCCTGTGCAACCTGAAACCACAACATGACAGCAAAGGAAAAGTACATTCAGTGAGCCTGCACCCAAACCCGTCACTTTGAACATTAGCCTGCAGCTGAACCAGCAGAACTGAATACATAAAACATGAGAAACCTGAGACTTTTCATAGAATTTCAAAATTTTGCCAGTTTCTAAAAAAACATTGATGTTTTCGTGGAAAACCTTTGACCAAGTTTTGAAAAAACTCCAACCACATGTTTTTTCCCTGTAACACTGAACCAGTTAGGTCAGAATCCTGACAGAGACAAAGTATGTGAAAACACAACACAAATAATCTGATGGTGCCACAGCACATCTGCTGTCACAAAATATGCGTGTCTGACATTATGATGCATGTTTGAAAGAAAAAAGGTGTTAAGCATATAAGGTTTTGCAGGAAGCCATGAAAGGACAACTGACACCTACTGACGGAAAGGTCATGTCTCAATGAAGGACACCTGAGATTGTAAACAAATGCAGCGCAAGAGAGGGGCTGCCTATTACCAAAATGAAAACTGAAACTTCACCCTGGCTGTGTCATTTATTAAAGTGGCTCTACAAGTTTGACTAACACGGTGTCTGAATGCCAGAAATGCCTGAAAGGAAAATGGATGATATGTTTTTCTGATTTGTTTCCACTGTGAGAGCATTATGTGAAAAGATCCTTCGTCGTCTTACCGTGAGTGATAGAACCAGACAGCAGAATGTAAACTTTTTAATGTGAGACTTGGTGATGGAGTTGCTGGCGTTCAACTTGTTGCTGGGATTGTTCTGTTAAAAAAAAAGGAATATCAGCGGTATAAACACACCCATCTACAATAAACTGTCACCACTGCATAAACACATGTAGGTGGGAGGTGTTTACCTTGTCAAAGGCAGGGTACACTGCTCTGAGCTCAGTTAACCAACCGTACGGCATGTGACCTACAGGGTATGTGGCTGTGAGCACGGCAACAGCCTGGAATGACAAAGACACGGCGGCTATAAGTCATCAGCACGCTGTTGCTTTAACGCTGAATATACCACAGACAGCACATACGGTTAAATTAATGACAGGTGTCTCACAATAGCCAACTTGAAATCCTGGCTGTGTCTCTCACTTTCCGTGATTGTGCGGCTTTTCCAGTTTATAATTGGATAAAGAGCATGGAGCTCTTTTTTGTGCACGGAACAACAACGGGCAGCGGCAGGCTTCACGCAGGAACAGTAGCAACGTGTGGGAATGTTTTCACTCAGTGTAATCATGCCCTGAGTTTCACATGAACATGGTGAATCACCCAAACCACTGGCAGCCAGTGTTGTTGATGATTTCCAGTTCATTCTGGTAAACAGCTATGCATTGTCTCTAGTAGTTGGGGTCTCTGTAAGCCAGAAAGCTCCAGAGGGAGTTTGTTACCATCTGGCATTTCATCTGCACAAACTTGAGGGGCAAATTAGTCCACCTGCTTCATGTGGCTGTAAAGTCCCACTGAATGATCCCTTACATCAAAAATACTACTAGTAGTACCAGAAAGACATTTTTGGCTGCTTTTTAATAAAAGCCACATTGAATAAAGGAAAATAAAATAACTTCTTAAATCAAATATTAAACTTCGTTGCTGTAAGAAACTACATTTTAGTAAAGTTTCCGATTTATTTGATGAATGAATTCCGGGATACACCCACCTTTGTAGCGTCAGTGGTCCCCTTGAGGTCACGTGATACAAAGAGGTTGACGATGGGTCGACTGATGCGCTGAGTGGCCAGGATGAGGGCCAGGGGCCACCAGAAACTCAGCATCTTTTTGATGGTGGCATCGCCCTGCAGGGACAAAAACATTCCCAATAAATCACTTCTAGATACTCTCTAACTCACTCTTAGAAAAAAAAGACATCATTCTTATTCAATTGTCACAAACTAACACCGCAGCTCCTTTGGTCCCAGTGGTTAACCCAGAATGTGTTTTAAGTGTCATGTGAAAAAACAAACCCTCATTTAGCTCTGACCCATTTTTCCTTTTTCACCTTACAGCAAAATAAACAGCACTTACCCCAACATCAAGTCCACTGGAGTCTGGGATGTTGTCGTGAATGTTACAGTAGTAACCCACTCCCACAATGCTAAAACGGACCAAGGCACCCATATACAGGGAGAGGATTGGGATGAGTAAAGGCTCCACACATTCCAGGTTGCTGTGGAGGAGGATGGCCACAAACACAATCTGCAGGAAGAAACAAAAAAAGTGGATAAAAGCCAAAAATCATACACTACAAAAACTTGATTTCTCCGCTGCATTACATGAAAAAAGAAATCGAGGACTGGACATTGTTACCTGGGCCACGACATCAGAGATTGAGGCCGAGCCTACGATGACACTGTACTTGTGCTTGAGAAGAATCCCTGCATGAATCCACGCCTTCAGGCAGAAAAAAAGAGCAGACACATTTTAAAACAGAAATCGAAAGCCCTACATTTTCTCAGCCACAGCTGAATGACGGACTATATAACGTACAGGGGATTAATGCTTGATCAGATGGGTTTAAATCCACCTCTTGCCTGATAAAATGTCTGACTGCTCCTGCAGAGTAATCCTGCTATACTGCACACTCACCATTGCATCCAGCAGAGGGAATGCAGCCAGATATAAGAAAGCCTTTCTTGTCTTGTTCCCCACAGAGTTATCCACGTGGTGGAGCTTATTAATGATGTAGTACCCTAAATCTGTGTAAGCTGTAGAGAGATAAAAAAAAAAAAAAGACGAAATCGCAGTTAAGCAGAGGCTATTTTCATTGTTTCAGAGAGTAGAGGTTGTGACTTTTCACCAGAGACGAAGCTGAAGAAGGGTGCTACAACAATAAAACTTCATGTGGTTTAAATACAGCATGTCATCATGCAACCCTTAAACACACACCTATCAGGATATGTAGGATGAATGCGATGGCTCCGGCCGCCACCATGCAGAACACCGCCTTCCTCCGGTCCCTCTTGCTGTTGACAAACACCAAACCCACATTCTTGAAGTCGCTCATGGGCCCAGTGAAGAACTTCATCAGGGAGTAGGCCAGGCCGTAGCTGGCCAGCATTTCAACTGCATCCTCTTTGACTGTGGCTATACCCCTGTTCAGGGCCTGGAACAGATAATGCAGGGGTGGGAGTGGAGAGAGAGGGTGAGACAGCACATAAAAAAAGGAGAAGGAAGACCAGTTCAGCTCTTGACCAGACCACATGACCATGACTTTGCCAGACTTTTATCTCTGACCAGATGGCAATTGCTGGTCCACCACAGCCCTGGAGCTATCGTGCTTTAAAAAAAAAAAAAATACCTGCATGTGCTTGATGCAGAGAATAGAAAACAGACCTTTGGCTGGTGTAAATTAAATAAATAACAGTCAGTGCCGTTGTAATATATCAGCGCAGGGAAACACCCACAACAATAGAAATGATTTCCATTCACTCTTACCTTCAGAGCAACTACAACAGCTGCCCCCCTTTTCCTTTAGCAGGATTGTGTGCTATTTATAACAACTTACAGAGCCATTACATAAGCTTAATCCTGACATCTCCAAGCTTCTCTCTCACAATATCCGCCCGCTGTCTCCTGGGTAAAGAGGGACGAGCCACCAGTCGTATGGCTGGGAGAGGCCAGACAGGAAAACATGACAATCTCAGGAAATTAAACACACACAAGCTTGCATATTTTTGTTAGGACTTTGCATCAGCCTCCATTCATTACGGACGGCCTGAACAAAACCTTATTCATGTAACCCTGACTCTAACCTGTAACCACACGTCACATCTTAACCCTACACTTCACAAGGACCTCAGAAATGATGTTTGGCCTCATTAGACTTGGTCCTGCCAAGGTCAGTGTTTATACTGGAAAATGTCCACACAGACACACACACAGACACACACACACAGACACACACCCTTCAGTCTGAGCACATGATCCTCCATCATCATCTCAATCATCTTCTCCAAACAGGTCGTGACTCCAATCAAATGACAAACAAGGTTGAAAATGGGAAATAAGCAAATGCACTTAAATCCACAGGAGCTCAGACATTTAGGAGAATTTACGTTTATTTGTTGGTTTATTTATTTGTGTGTTCAAAGCCCCAGAATGATCAGGATCCTTCCTGGGAGTGAGTCTGTTATTGCTGTTGGCGGATCATATCTCCACACAACATCCCCGGCTGCTGCCAGCTAAGCTAACTGTGGCTACATCACACACACACACACACACACACACCCGCCGTCAACCGACAAAACAGGCCGGAGACACCCGGTGTCAGTGACGGGTATGAGGGGGTTGGGGAGGTTTATGGTGGTCGGTGATTTCTGCCGCTTCAGAAAACCGACGGCAGCGGTGAAAGAGCCAAAACACGAATCCCCTTTTAAAAAAAAGGACGTTAAAGCAGTTGTTAGCTGTTAGCAAAGAGACGCCGCGGTGACCAGAGCCGAATAAAAACACAGACATTACCTGTTCCCCGAGGTCGATGGCAACATTGGTGATCGCCAAAGGCACCAGGAAGCGGATGAGAGGCCAGTAAGGGCTGAGAGATGGAGACTCCACCATAGTAGAAGCCGGGGGGAAGGAGCGAGGGGCATCTGCCTCGGTCTGGATGGATTGACGGGAAAACTCGGAGGTTTTAGCGGCTGGAGGCAGAAAGAGAGAGAGAGAGAGGGGGGCACCTGTGTTGTTTTCTAGCCCGGGAGGAGAGGTGAGGAGCCGGGGCTGGGGCTGGGGCCGGGGCGCTGCTGCTGCTGCTGCTGAGGCGCGTCGCACTGCTTCGATGCTGCCGAACGGAGGCGAAGGTCAACGGGAAATTCACACGGGCGCATCTTCCCCGCGAATCATCATGGAGACGGTGGGAGGGAGACACACGGTGAAGGAACAGCGCCGAATTCAAGCGAGGAGGTGTCCCGAGCCGGGGCCGCGGGGTGTCGAGGTGGAGGCGGTGACAGGAGGGGCCGGGAGTCGGTTCGTGTCTAAACGCTCCGCGGTTAACGGAGGGTCTGGTGGGAGTCGAGCCCTCACGAGCCTGGAACCCGCTGTCTGCCGCACGTGGGCCTGGCGTTCTGTTCCTGACGTCATCAGCAGGTCTAAATCTGTCCTCACACTCACACACACACTCACACACACACTCACACACAGTAAACACACACTCACACACAGTAAACACACACTCACACACAGCAAACACACACAGTAAACACACACTCACACACACAGTAAATACACACACAGTAAACACACACTAACACACAGTAAACACACACTCACACACACAGTAAACACACACTCACACAGTAAACACACACAGTAAACACACACACACTCACACACAGTAAACACACATTCACACACACAGTAAATACACACACAGTAAACACACACTCACACACAGTAAACACACAGTGCAGCATAATGTGTGTTTACATTAAAGCAGAGGCTCCACTGCTCATGTTGAATACACACACACACATTTCTTGCACTTTGTTATTTCTATGTAGCAAACTCTAAAAATGAGGAAAGTATGAATGGACTCTGGTGCAATGACTGATTCTAAACGATCATAGATTTAAAGACATGGAAATGTTGTATGAAGACACAACACATTAATTAATGTGGCAGGTGAATCTATTCACAGGAAAACAGAAGTAATAGTTTGCTCCTATAGAAGTTCTCTTGATGTTTACTTTGTGCCTCTCCTTTAAGGAAACTAAGTATCTGAAGGATAAGTTGCATTTATTACTACTGAAATACTGCTCCCTGGTGGACAAGAGGGGGAAGGAACATTAGACAGATTTTAAACACAAAAATACTTCAAGTTAGAGAAATTGACAACAAAAGAGGAGACGTGTATAAATATGTTCACACATCAAAACTCTCCTGCACTGATTATCTTTATATCATGTATTTCTTTATGTCATGTATGTATATTTGTCCAAATACTGGGATGAAATGTCGCATCAGTGCTGTCAGACAAAAACATTATATTCAACAATTTACTGAACCAGATCTGGGCTGACAAAGAAGAAAAACGTGTACTCCCTCAAACAGACTCTTAATACATCATATGTATATTCTAAAAAAGTGTTGTCGACAGAACCGTTTTAGTGTGAAAAGACAGCCAAAGATTTATATTAAACTAAAAATACATTCAACTCAACAAAATGATTTATCGTTCTGTATTTTTCACTTGCTTTTTGGGTGCAAGGTTAGTGGATTATATTCTTTTGGAAACTGAGAAAACCAAAACTGATATTTACTCCAGTTCAGCTTTTTTTGCTTCTTCTCCCTGGATGATAAAACAAGTAGGAAAAGGTTAATGAGTTCAGCTGGTGTTGGATCTTTGTTAATGATTATGTCCACAGTCTCTTGCACATTATCTCGGTGCAGGTATCCTGATCTGCTCTTTGTACAGTTAACAGCTGCTGTTTTCCAGTGAGTGAGCTGTGAGTTATGTTCAGTAAAAACATTAAGCTGTTGTGTGCTGCTGCCTGCGGCCTGAGGGAGGTTGTGTAGTGACTTTAAGTTGACACAGCGTTTTACAAGCCAACATTCAGCCCCCGGGACTCAGCTGGAATGAAAATCATACTGTATGTTTGCTAAGGAGCCTGTACCTGCAAGTTCAATGTTAAGGTTAAACCCTGAAACTATGTCTGGATTGTTGCCTTACATCAGCTTCTCACTTTTGACACAGTTCTATATCATAAAACTTTGTGTTATTGACTTTTGTGAGCAGCACATTTGAGTAAACCATCCAGAAGTGGGTTTAGTGGAGCATTTATCCAACTATGTGCAAGAGACAGAACCACTACTTTTTATTCGAAACTTATATTTGCAAACAAATGATGATTTTATTTTGTCCCTGATATTTGCATGGCTTTGTTTTACATTGTTCCCAGTAAACAGTGTTTCCCACATTGTTAACCCCTCCTGGAGCATTTAGTTTATTATGTGGCTTGGAGATATTGCTGTTTTCCCTCTGTAGGAAAACGTACTTTTATGAGCCGAGGCCTAAACAGCTTTTCTTGGCGGCAGACATCCCCAGACATGGAATCAAAGCACTTTTTATTTCAACCTGGAATTCTTTGTGAAAATGTGTTGAAAAAAAACATATATATTTTTATGTAAGTCTCCAAATGTGTTTAATGCAGATTTATTGAAAAACAAGAAAAATCCTGTTTAATATTTTTAATTGTCAAATTTTGCTTTTGTATCCATATTAGTTTCCAGATACAACGCGCCCTCTAGTGGCCAAATTGGATAACAGCAGCTCCTTGCAAAAATAGCTGGAAATACCTGCTCCCCAATTTTTATCCTGTTGCAAACATATTCAGTTTATTAAGTAATGCACATTGAAAAGCAGCTACTCTTTTTATTTATAATTTTAATTAATTTATAGAACATCTGTGCAGGAATGAAAAACAAACTTTTTATCCAGTATGTTGACAGTAATGTTTGCTATCTCTGTTAAATAAACCAATAAATAAAACTTACAGGGAGTTCTTGCATAGGAAACTCTGCGCCTGCTGAATATTATATTACATTTCATTACAAACATTAGAGGTAAAAATAACTGTTTAATCTGTAAAAGTAAATAAACAGCTTCCTGTATGATTGTGATCAGTGATAAATGACACTTTGCTGCACAATAGTGTACGAAACCTTTCACTGCCACCTGATAAGTGCAAAGCAACATAAACACCCAGGCACTTAGCAGCTACATCCAACTGTCTGATTTGATTTTATGAGATAATGGATTATGAGACAATGGGCTCCTGGGAATATACAGTCGATATAAAAGCTTCTGCCTGTGTGAATCATCACATTTATATTAGCCTGCACAGTTATATACAGTTTAAGGAGAATAAAAACAAAGGCACTGAAATTTAAATGGGCAGAATATTATAGGGTTGATTTTATTTTGTTGTTAAAGGGTGTGAGGTGGAACTGTGGGTGGAGTGAGTTATGACGTGCCAAAGCGTCAAAGAGTGGGGTTATATGCAGTATATTTATAATATAAGGGCACATTGTGCACTATATTTCCTTGCTTCACCTGCACTGTGTGTGTGTGTGTGTGTGTGTGTGTGTGTGTGTGTGTGTGTGTGTGTGTGTGTGTGTGTGTGTGTGTGTGTGTGTGTGTTCGTGTGTAGCTGTGTCCAGCGTCATCTCTCTCTTTCTCTCTGACCTCATTCTGCAGGTTTTTCTCCAGAGCTGCAGGATCCAGATCTGACACTACTACTTAAAAATGATCATTATTAAAAGCCTCTTATCAATAACTGCATTATTATTGTCGTTGTAGCTGTTATGAACTGGTGCTGCCAGATTAGATTATTGCATCTTTAAGTTGTCTGACAGTGCTAAGATACAACCGTTATTCAACTATGGTCTCTTTCGCTGCGTCCCCGCCCTGAGCCTGGTTCTGTTGGAGATTTCCTCCGTTCTAAAGCATGTTGTTTTCTCTCCACGGTCGCATTGTTCTTCTTTATTGTGGGAATCTGGAAATATACATATAAAACTGAATTGAATTGAACATGAAAATGTGTTATAAACATGCTAATAGCGATAAAATACTGGTCTGTGTTTCTGCACAGACTGTAGAGAAAGAATTCTCTTTTGAATTTGACCAGATTTATCTCAGATTTGTCCGGAAATCTTCTCTGCGCACTGAGAGACAAAAGTGCAAAATGCTTAACTGTGTGTGTGTAACTACAAACACTCTGCAGGTTCGACTGTATGCAGCTGTCTCGGGCTGTGTCAATAACTGTCAGTTGTCACTGTCAATAATTAATGACACAATTAGCTCTTGAGCCGTCTGACACACTCTCCCACTGTCGAATGCTTTGCTGGCAGCTTCCTCCCACCGACAGCTGAACACTTATTGATTTTCTGCCTCATCATGCTGAGTCATGTCCCGGCCGTGTGGGAAGAAACCCACCCTGGATTTTTACTGTGTCTGCTGATGTGTTGCTCTTTCTCTGTTTGGTTGCATTTAACTGCAAGTTGTCACACACTGTCATGACAGATGCAAACCTCAGGGGAGAACCATGAACTTTCCTCTAGTTGGATGCTGCACAACAGTGGTGGAAGTAGGAAATATTAAAATGAAAGTGGAGTAGAGGTACAATATAGATTAGAATATATGTTATTTTATTAAATTTGTGTTAAAGTATGTTGGGGTTTAATTTGATTTAATTTTCATATCGTGAAAGATTAACATGTTACATATGGTTGACACATGAGCTCACAGTGTCGACCTCTTCAGGCTTCACAGCCCAATAAACCAAGTGGAGGAGAGCAAAGAGAAAGAAAAGAGGAGAGTGAAGGAGATATAACTTTCATGAGTTTCTCTTGTTATCAGTTTAATTCCAGAGGAAGTGAAGAAAACCCCCAGACTGAAATGACACCTTCTCTCCTTTCCTCTGCTCTCGTTCCTTCATCCTCTCTCTCGGAGGATAGCGATCATAACCACGAGGCTCATGTGTTGTGGTCGTTGTGTTTATCAGCTCTGGATGTTTCTTGTGTTACTGTGTCTCAGAGCCGCCTGGAGACACAGGGGGAAGCCGTGAGACCGGATCTGGCATCGTTGGCTCTGATAAGTGGAGACTGCAGGTGCTCAGGAGATGTTTCATTCAGTTTTTTATTCTCCTAAGTCGAACTGGTTCTCCCATCGATTGTCTGTAAAGTTAACTCCAGTTGCTCTGGTTACTGTTTTCTCGTGAGGGCTGAAATTTCCATTCATTTTGGAGTTAGGAAACCAATGTTAATAGTTTTATTCACACAACCCATCATAATACAAACTGCTGTATTCATGCATTTTACAAGTATTCAATCAGCCATGTGGACCTCTGCCTCTATTGTCTGTTATAATAAACCTTATCACAGCAGTGCACCCAGTTACTGTTCTGCTAATTCACTGTTGGTTTATGTGAGATAACTCACAAACACACTGCACTTCGATATGTGAGACATCCAGTGCAACACATGTTGTTTCATATGTCACATCATTCTCTACTTTAGGATAAAAGGACGCTGTTTAAAGCAAGTTCATGCAGTTTTATAAGGAAAGAAAAAGAAAGGGGGTTAACCAGAGAAATAAAAAATAAGAAGCAGTGGATGAGAGTGAAATGTTAAATGGATTTGCGAAGCGGTTTCCTGTGTGTGTTGCTGTACATTTTTCCAACAACCACCTCCGTAATCAATCAAGACTCAGTGTGTACATAGACGTGTTATTTGATTGTTGTATCGAGCACTTGAAGGCACAGGGCTCTCCTCGCACAGTTGTCTCAGTGACTGTTGAATTCGTCAGGTGGTGGTGTGGCGTCCTTCCTCCTGACTCACAGGCTGCTCTTCGGAACTTCTCTTATTTCTGACCACAAATCCAACGTCTTGACTTCTGTGGCCTGTGCAGCGTATTCAGCAAACTCTGCAAAACTCATAGTTTATAACCAAAAACTGTGTATTGAGGGAGTATTTTATATTGCACTGCAAACACACTCTACGTGTTAGAGCCAAAAACATTGCTAAAGACTGTTCTCACCCTGGTCACCACCTGTTTGACCCTCTGCCCTCCGGGAGGCGCTCCAGGTATTTAAAAACTCAGACCCCCACACTCCTGAACAGTTTTTTAAAGGCTGTTCACACTCCCAATCAAAAAATATGATTCCCTTATCAAAGACATACTGAAACTATTAGAATATTTGTTGTAGCCTGCACCTGTCTGACAAAGTGATGCTTTTAAATATAACCTGATTATAAATAACACAGCCTACTTTAGCAAGAGGCTGCACGTTGCCACATTGGTAATTTAATGCTTCTATTTTTCAATGAACTGACCCAGTAACCCCAATAAACAGCTCCACTAACCCACTGTGTTGTTACTGAGACGTTCGTGGTGTCACAGCCTCAACGAGCAGAAACAAACTCTCTCACCTCCTCGTGGTTTGTGTGTTTTACCTCCACCGCAAGGAGGTTCAGGTTTTTATCTGCAGTCGTTTGTTACTGTACTTAAGTACATTATTTATGTATATATACTTTATACTTTCAACGAGAGCAAATCACCGACTGGTGAAGAAACACCTGAAATGGATTCAGACAAGACTCAGCCTTAATGAAGTATTAGACCATGACATTAGGGAATAGGCTACACCCTGCAAGTACTTGTAATACTTTAAGTATATGTTAAATCAAATACTTGCTGCACTCAAGTAAAAAAGTAAATGTGGTGCTTTTACTTGAGTTAATGTTTTAGTACCTCCTCTCTGGTTTCCTATATGTTCACCTTATGTCGATCGTGGTGGCAGCTGATCGTGGACTATTGAGGTTTCTACATTTTCCTCCCTGTTAATAGTTTTTTTTTTAGATGGATTCATTGATTGATGGATTGACGGTGTGATCCCTTCACCCACCTCGCTGCTGTCAACTCCTGGCTCACTTTGCACAGCAGAGGGCGCTCTGAGCCCGTCCAATCCCTCCCCTTCCCTCCCTCCACACTCCAGCAGAGACACCTCCATCCAAACTGCGGTGCCCATCTGATTCCTTGATTCCTTTAATTGCTTCCTTCCTGTAGTTAATTGATGCTAATCTGTCCCTGCCTCTAAAACCACCGGGCTACGTTACACACACGGTTCGACTTATTTCTAAAGTGTGCATCTTAAACTTGCACCTTTGTTACGCACAAACATCAGTGTGTGAGTGAGTGTGAATGTGTGTGTGTGTGTGTCTTTGTGTAAGTGCGGCATTGGTTTTGTGCAGAAATCACCTGTTTGTGCGCAGTCTGAGATGTCAGAGTCTGCAGAGAGCTCGAGGTAAGCTGCTGCACCTGTGCGCCTTTTTTCCCATTTATCTAGAAATTGCTGCAAACCTGGCAACATACGGAACTTGGAGCATTTCTGCAGACACGTGCACATAAAAAGCAATTTTACATTTAAAAACAATGTAAATTAGTGATTTAATTTAACATATGTTAGATGACAGATCTGATTTATAGATGAATACAGCCGAGAGTATGATATTGATATATTTGGGTGATTTGGTAATAATATAAACTAGTAAAATAAGTCAACCTAATTATCTGTCACTACTACTTACGTTAGTGTTTTTCACACGTCTCCAGTCAATGGCAGCTCTTTACTCTACTATGACCCCTCCCCACTTGAGCCGAAATAGACCCGGAGCAAAGCGGGGGAAACAACACCAGCTGGTGCGTGAATATCAAAATAAATGCGTGAGTTTGAACGCGCACTGATTGTTGTGGTGGACGAGGGTTGATTTTGGAGGCAAAGGCGCGGCGGCGGGGGGGTTTAGGGCGTGTTGCAAGGGTTTCGCGGGAATAACGCGGAGGGATAGGCGGAAGCGTGCATGCGTGCTTCGGTGCTATTTATTTGCAGCCAGTGCAGCTCAGCTGTGATTCTCACGCTGCCAGTGACAGAGTACGCGTCGCTCCCATTGGGTCGCTGCTGCAGCCAAACGTACACACTCTCCACCTCCATGTGCGCTCCAGTCCCGCAGCACTGACACCGAACCGCGACGCCCCCGCCGGAGGATTTAATGGTTGTGTCGCACTGGAATAAAACTCCTGCTCGTTTTTGTGCGTTTTGGCTCCGATTCCCAGCGTCTGGTTTGGCCGAGAAGCTGAAATCTGAAAGGTAAGAGGAGGGAGCGGGTTTTGTGGCGCTTGCACAGACATCTTCTACTCGCACTTAGATAGAAATGTGTGTTTGCTGTCAGCAGCAGCGCAGAGAGAACTAGGGTTCCTCTCTTTGCAGGTAATTTACGCTCGGGTTCGCAAGTACGCGCCTGCTGTTTTGGCGCTGGTGCAGGCGGACGCACAGGCTGGATGTTTTGGAGTGACCATGTGATGTTGCTTACACTTAGCGCTGAGTTCAGGATCAATGCCAGGCAGCTGTTTGAAGCTCCACATCTGTATAAACAAACACTAACCACTCTTTTTCATTTTCTTTTTTAGAAGCTTCACAACAAGGACGCACAGCCCGGACGCATCATGCCGCTGAATTCAAGTTTAGCGAGTAAAAACTATGACTTGGACTACGACTCCCTGCAGCCGTATTTCTACTATGACAACGAGGAGGCTTTCTACCCGCAGCAGCTTCAGCCTCCGGCACCGAGCGAAGACATCTGGAAGAAATTTGAACTGCTGCCGACCCCTCCCCTGTCCCCGAGCCGCCGACCGTCCCTGTCCAGTCTCTTCCCCTCCACGGCGGATCAGCTGGAGATGGTGACCGAGTTTCTGGGCGACGACGCGGTGAACCAGAGCATCATCTGCGACGCCGACTACTCGCAGACCTTCCTCAAGTCTATCATCATCCAGGACTGCATGTGGAGCGGCTTCTCCGCCGCGGCCAAGCTGGAGAAGGTGGTCTCCGAGCGGCTCGCCTCCCTGCACGCCGCGCGGAAGGAGTCGGCGGCGGGTGATGGCGCGGAGCCCGCTGGCGGTGCAGCCGCAGCGTGGAGGCTGAACAGCAGCTATCTGCAGGACCTGAACACGGCCGCCACGGAGTGCATCGATCCATCCGTGGTTTTCCCGTATCCGATAGCAGAGACGCCCAAGCAGAGTGCAGGGACGCCGCCTAGTAAGGACCTGGGGCTGGACACGCCGCCCAACAGCGGCAGCAGCAGCAGCAGCAGTTGCAGTGACTCAGGTGGGTGATGAATGTCTTGTCGTGCAGTCACACCCCTCTGTGCTGTTTCCCTCTGAGCGTGCAGGAGCTGTGCATCATCACACATCTCCATCGCAACCACTGATGATGATAAGAAGAGGCTCATTATTGTTGTGATGCATGTGATTTGCAGACAGGAGGTAGAGCCATGCTGCCCTGTCATGTTGTAGACAGCTGTAAGATTAGCAGGCTGCATGTTAAGCAGTCCACTCATGTGCAGGGGGGGGGTGCATTGCAGGGATTGTAATCCCCTTCCCCTCCCTTACTGCTGTGACGTGCATTTAAATCAGGGTTGCTGATGCTGGAGCAGAGTGTGACTGTTTTTTTTGCATTTTTGTTTTGCAGAGGATGAGGATGGAGACGAGGATGATGAGGAGGAGGAGGAGGAGGAGGACCAGGAGGAAGAGGAGGAGATCGACGTGGTAACGGTGGAGAAGAGGCAGGCGGTGAAACGGTGTGACCCCAGCCCGCTGGAGACCAGGCACCCCAGCCCCCTTGTGCTGAAGAGGTGCCACGTCTCCACCCACCAGCATAATTACGCCGCCCATCCATCCATGAGGCACGAGCAGCCGGCTGTCAAGAAGCTGAAGCTGGAGAGCAGCAGCAGCAGCAGTGGTGGAGGAGGAGGAGTTGGAGGCAGCGGCAGCCACAGCAGGGTCCTCAAACAGATCAGCAGCAACCGCAAGTGTCTGAGCCCCCGTACATCAGACACCGAGGACTATGACAAGAGAAGGACTCATAACGTACTGGAGCGCCAGAGGAGGAATGAGCTCAAGTTGAGCTTTTTTGCGCTGAGGGACGAGATCCCAGAGGTGGCCAACAACGAAAAGGCGGCCAAAGTGGTGATCCTGAAGAAGGCGACAGAGTGTATTTACAGCATGCAGTCAGATGAACAGAGACTCCTCACACTCAAAGAGCAGCTGCGAAGGAAAAGTGAACTTTTAAAGCAGAAACTGGCACAGCTGCAGGGCTCCCGTGCTTGAAGTTTAAATCAAGACTTTTTGGCCTTTTGTTTTTTATGCAAGTTCAAGACTTGGGGTGTACAGTTCTTGTTGCATGCAAATGCAAAACGGATTAAGTTGTTTGAAATCTCGTTTGATTTCAAAGTTAAAACTGCCTCAATAGAAGTTATGGGTGGATTAAATATTTAAAAGTTTATTTTTATTAATAAAATATTAAAAATTGGGCCGTCCCGTTGGGGGTCCAAACTAAAATATAAATTTTTATGTTTTGTATATAATTAATATTTCCTAAGAAAATGTATTTTTGGATCTCAATTGTCTGGATGTTCAGACCCAGTGTTTGGTTTTTTCCATTATGTTCATAGATTCTTTTTGAAATATAAAAAATGTTTCCTCTTGAATCTGTCTCCTTGTTCTTGCAGTGAAAACACAAACACACAAACATATTCCATGACAGCTTCTACTATCAGTAGATGTACATTAGTAGAGGCTACAGGCACATGTTGGAGGTGTAGTGTGGGTACAACAGAGAGAGATGAGACAAACCACAAGCAAAATAAAAGCATAATTTGTGTGATGTCCAATTCTGATTAACAGGCTGTGATGATGCTCATGAAGACGACCATCTCCCACTGACTCTGGTATAAAATGAAGTGCTTCAGGGGTCGAATCCATATCATCACCTGAAGATGCAGTTTTGATGCTGTCCCGGTGCAGAGTCTTAAAGACAATGATGTAATTTACGTAAACTGCCACCATACCTCTTTTTAGAAGAGCCTGTTAATAAAGGCATCACATAAACCTTCCCTTTGTTGTCTGGTTAATAGGGATTATTCAGATTTACTATGAATGTACCAGAAACAGTTGAGAGCTACAGGTCACTGGACTAAAGTAGCTTCTATGGTGAAACATACTTGGCCAAATTAAGGGATAACAGATCTGTCAAATAACTTAAAGTCAAGTGTCAGAGTTATGAGAACACAGATTTATTGTCTGAAAGGTAAACCAGTTAGTTTATAGTTGCAGTCTTAAGTGCAGCATCATGATAAAACTCAAATAATAAGGATATTAAAAAAATAAACCAGGTCAAGTTGATGTTTTTTAAAGATACAAATCAACCTTCCTCCTCAAACATACCTGCTGCTTCTGATTCTGATCAATGATCACCTAATGTTATGTTTTTAAAATGAGATACAACATAAATGTGGTTGTATTAAAGTTGAATTCATTAGTGCAGCATCATAATAAAACTGAATGATACTAAAAAACCAGGTGAAGTTTATATTCTAAGTAAACCTTGTTTGAACATACCTGACCATCTGAGCTGTTTCTCATTCTGATATATAATCACTTCATTCCACATCTCAGATGTGATGTATGAAACTAAAACAGGTTAGTTCACAGTTGCATTTATCAGTGCAGCATCTTCATACAACTCAAATACTGTAAGATATAAAATATAAATACCAGGCTGAACTTACGTTACCTGCTGCTTGGATATTGATCAATAATCCCTTCATGGCACATCTCACATGAGATTTAACACAAATGTGGTGCAGCAAAGTCAAACAGGTTGGTTTTCACTTACATTTATCGGTGCAACATTATGTTAAAACTCAAATATCACATGAAATCAATCATATATACCAAGTATTATTCTTAATATACTTCTGATTCTGATCGATAATCACTTTAGGTCATGTCTCATGCAAAAGATTCAACTATAACTAAAGATTAAACTAATATTTCGTGGTGTTCAAGTATTTACATAGTTAAAAATGGGCGTTTAAGACTAGAACTGCTTCGTATAAGTTCAAATGTTACACATAAAACATGTTCAATTATTATTATTACCCGAAAATAATCGATAATAAAAAACAAAACTTATTTAAAATAAAGTAAACCTCTCGGCTGAGCTCATGTGGAATCAAGTATTTATCGTATATATATTATCTTAATAGTTTTTGTTCGTGTTTTTTTTTTTCTAACCGGCTTTCCAGTCTCCCCGTGACGTCACACGCCATATCCCGAGCGCTCCCATGAGCGCGTGGTCCCGGTCGCGAGCACATGGACCGAGGTGGAGGTCTGTGCGCGAGAGACGCGACTGATCATCAGGGAGACACAGTGGAATATAAAAGCGAAGAAAAGCCGCAGGAGGAGGACGGTAAGAAATCTGCTCGTCTTTTCTATCGATCACATTCTGCGTGTTGTTAAAGTGTTTGATCAGAGCCGCACTCAGGCCTGATGATATCAGGGAGTGAATCTGTCTATCCTCCATTCTGACGCACGAAAACTTGATTTGATGGAAGAAGAGTGAGTGTGGGAATGAGAGCGAGTTTAACAGCGTTGAATTTGATGTAAAAAAAAAAATGTATCTGGTGACACAACTATTGTTCTCATGCAGGACAAGTGTTGTTTTCGTCTGGCTTCTCCATTGTCTCCCCAACTCCTGCTGTTATTACGCGCAAAAGCATATTCTCTTGTCATCTTTACGCATCACACTGACTGATACTTTTTTATAATCTACATTAAAAGCTCATACAGTGCAGCCTTTCATCCTCCATGCACCACAAAGTCTGCTGCTCCATGCTTTGTTCTATCTGTGATGGTGCAGTTATCCTGGGTCATTACAGGAGATAATAAAAGCCATCTGCTGAGTTTATAGGCCGTTTTATTCTTCATGGTGAGCTTGTTTGTGTGCAACCTAAGAAGAAATGTATCTCTGAACTGTCTATGTTTTTATTTTCCTGCTCTGTGCCTGCCTGCAGAAGGAGTTGGGTGGAGCAGCGTGTCTGAGAAGTAGCATGGACACAGAGAATGGAGTTAGTGATTGTCATTGTGTGGACTTTGTGGGTGGGCAGGGAGGTGTGTATTTAACAGGCAGGGAGAGTGAGCTGTGAGTGGATGACCCGGTGTTCAAGCCTCCATGACAGCGTGCATCCACGCTGCAGGAGACGTGTCCAGTAAAACATCAAATTCCAGTTTAAAGGAGGCGCTCTGATGAAATTTGGCAGTAAGTGTTAGGCTCCAGTGAACATCTGGTGAACGCAGACATCTGCAGGGAGACATATGGGTGAAAATGAGCTTGATTTGCATGAAAATTAAACTTTCTCCACATGTGTTGGTTACAAATAGCTGTTGTTTTTAAATCTGATGTGAAATGTTTAACCCTGATGTCTGATCCTGACATATTTCCTGCTGCAAATCACAAAAATCATTCCAGGAGTTATCGCCAAACACGTCCAGAGAATCTTTTGTTGTTTTTGCAAAATAGCCCAGTTTTTTTTCGGATACAGACGAAACAGAACAGTGCCGATAGCAATCCTGGGGGTGGGGGGAGTGTTGCCAGTGGTTGAAGTGATACAGCTTTAAGACATGAGAAAGAAATTTCAGTAATAGCAGAACTTTTTGAGAAGGTAAAAGACGTGTAAAAGTATGTGTGGGCAGTACAGGCAGTAAAAATGAGCGTTATGTTTGATGTGAAGGATTGTTGTCATAATCCATTGATCTGGTGTCTGATCTGGTGTCTGATCTGTGCGTTGATGGAAAAACATGCACCGCCGCTGTTCTCCATCGCTCAAGATGATATCTTCATGTGTATTATTTTCATCTGAACAATAATCCAAATCACAAAGATGTTCAAGTTCCAGTGACATTAAACTGAGGAAAGCAGCAAATCCTCACATTTAATAAACTGGAGAAGAAAAATAACACATTTGTATTGATATTGTCTTTCGATAGATGATGGAAACTTTCAGCTGTGAGAGCCAGTTCTTCCCAGAGAAGGATTCCTCTGTAGCTCCTAAAAAGGAGGTTTGGCACAAACTCTGAAATACATAAATAAAAGAAACAGCAGCAGCAGTCAGACTTTGAGGGGGATCATTTATAGCTGTTGGACTCAACATCTGGGACAGAGTCGACCTGCACGTGTTTTCAGAGTATGTGAATATCATCTTAGTGGAGTTCCATGTAAAGTAAAGTAAAGATCTGTTCTACTCCTCCAGCGAGAAAAGGGATTTTCTCTCTCCCACCTTTCTCTGATTACGTCAGCTCTTTGCTTGTCTGATACTTTTTCTCGTCGCTGGATCTGATTTACAGGAAAACTTGTGTACGTTGGAGCGTATCTTAGAGATCTGTGTGTTTTCCTGGCAAACTCGGGCCAGACTCAGCTGCCGTCACCACAACGACTGCACACATACTTTTCAGATACTTCACAGGTCCAGGAATACATGGAGGTCTGCTGTTACGCAATGTGTGTTTTTCAGGCTTGGAAGCTGGAGTCGATTAAAGCCGTTGATACTCCTGAAGAGAGAGAAAAAAGAAAGTGTAGCTGCTTTCCAGTAAAGACTTTTCTCTCTGGCTGCGTCTCGTTTTACGGCGTCATTATTATCACATGACATCACTTTCCTCTTTGGGAGTCCACTGCCTCGCTCCTACATTTGCATGCTCTGTTTCTGTCAGTGTGTTTTTTATTAGCGGTGACGATGGGCGTTCGGTTGCCAGCTTCTTGTCTGCGCTGTTTTCAGAGCGAGACATTTTATTTTACCACGTGAGAGCGTTTTAGGAATACGCTGCTAAGAAATGTGACACGTGTGCGTTTGGACGCAGCAGCACTGCCAGATACTTAACATCACACAGACTCTTTGTCTGAGAGAATATAAACTATGATAACTCTGGAACTATTATGCACATTTTTTCCATTTTTCCGATGCGGCTATAACTTTCTTCGCAAACCTGCAATTAGTGTGTAGTTTTGGGCCGTTTCCCGTGGCAACAGTTGACTGACATTTGAGATGTGGAGATCAGCTGTCGAGCTCCATGTTGCTCTACCAAAATGAGCAGATTAACAAGCCCACATAGTGTTTATGTATCACAGTGTAAACCGCCTGTTGACAACATTCAACATAAGCTGGGACCTTTGTAAAGTATGTGTTCCTCTTGATAACTAGATGTAACAGATATTTCAGCACTTGCTGAGTCAGGTTTTCATCCAAATGTAAAATGTTCACAGAATTTGCAGATTAATCGCAATGATTGTGTGTTTCTATTTATAACAATTGGCTAATGGCACTAATTCTTGTGGGATTGAACAATTGCAGAAAAGGATGAAACAGTAAATAAAGATGGACGACATGATGACTCCTCATAATTTCTTTCCCGAATATGTTTTCTGTCATTTTAGATAGTTCTTATCTCACTGATTGTTCAAGTGTTCAGGTTTCTGATAAGTTTACTTTTGATTACTTAGTTATTTGATGCTATAAAATCTTCATGATTGACAGGGGAGATTGATCTGTAATTGGTCAAGCATGTGTATGGGCGGGACAATGATACCGCGGTCACCACACACTCAGCCTCCAATTGCATTTCCATTCCCCCGCCCACATGTGTGAATGAAATTGTGCGTCACATTATTTGAAGCTGATGTATCTGTTTTCATACAGGCTGCACAAATGAGCATTTATGTCTGACAAGGATTGTTGTCATGATCCATTAATCTGGTGACTGATCCGTCTCTCATAAGTGTGTCCAGCTGTGCTAATGGTAAATCTGTTGACTGGTAAGGCTCATAGCGTTAGCCTCCTGTAACCTCAGCACTACAGGAGCCATGACACAGTTAGGACGATGCAATGGTTAGCAACGTTGAGTCAGAATCTGACTAACTTGCTTGTGTGGTGGTTGGAAACAAATTGATATAAAACATATTTTGGTGCTTTCAAATACATTTCATCAAGTTATTACCAATAGCGTGAGTGGAAAAAAGAAGTTAATGTCCTCTGGAACATCAGTGTAAAAAATGCAATTGCAGTTGTTAAAGACTAAGTATTTCAAATTCCATGTGTGCACCTTTTCTAACTCAGTAAAAAGAGCTAGGGCTAAAAATTCTTCCTATTTTTAACTTTTAACTTTTTAACTCTGTCCCTCAGATCAACATCTGGCTTAAATGTTCTTTTTTTTTGCGTACATGTGCTGCATGGACCATCGGATAGAAGCCGTATGGAGCAGTGCTATGAGGTGCTCACACAAATGTCTGGATGTTATGTAACGGTATTGGTCCCCCTGGTGTATGATGTCATCAGCTGACCTCATGTGCTTTAAAAATACAGCCGGTCTTTAGATAGAGATGAGGAGGTTTAAAGAGCCGATATAAAAAAAATAAAATGGTACAGATTTCAATTCAGAACTCTCATTTAAAAACTTCTAATGTTGGACTTGATGTTTTTCTGAATAACGCTTCATGTTCTCTTCCCTGAGGAATCTCATGACGGCTCTTTCTAACGAGCTTTTTCTTTCTTTTCTTTTGGCACAAATAAACTTTTCAAATCAAATGTCATGATCTTTTCTGTGTTTTTACCTAAGCTGTCCGATGTGTCTGGGATGTAATGCTGAGATGATCTGCAGATTAATTGATTAGCTGGCATCGTCTTTGCATTGCGAGGAGATTATCGTCGTGTTTTGGACAAAACAAGCCGATGTAGATTACAGCTCATGCATTCTTCACCATTTTCCTGCATTTTATACATTAGATTATTAATGAATAACGTAAATAGTCACGATTTAAAGTCCTGCAGGCTGCTACTGAAGGACAAACTGTTTTCAACCTTGCATATATCGCTTCATCAGCTTTGGAGCCAGAGTTTTGATTGATGACCCCGGCTGCAGAGCTGTGACCTGCATACTGAAATGACCAGAATGTGACACATGAGCTCAGAAATAAATAGTATTTGTAATAAAAGCTGTAGTGTTGAGTTTAAAGGCCCAAACAGTGCAGAGAGAGGGGAGAGACATATTGTGTAACATGTATAGTTTGCTCTATAAATGTTCTGTTGGGGAACAAACCTCAATAGACAAACTATCCAAGGACTCGTCAGTTTGTTCATGCACATTAACATGTTCCCCCACAATTAAGAATGAAAGTCTCCGTATTTCACTCAGCCACACTGATGATGATGTTCAGCCTTGATTTGCTCCATTAGCACAGAATAAAGAGGATGTCGTTTAACCTTCATGAAGCTTTTTTGAAGGACTCGTGTTCCTGTTTGTTATATACTGAATAAATTCACATCACCAAAGTCACTGTTTTATTGTGAATATTTGTGTTGCATCAAACCAGTACACAGATAAAATCCACACACGGGGGTGTACCTGCAAAACCCACACAGAAAGACCCCAAATCTCAGGCATGAGTGGTCACACTGCCCAGAAACAGAGTGGAAATCTCCAGATATGTCCTGTAGAAATTTATTCTCAGGCGGCTGTGGATCAGGAGGTGGTACGTGCCATCCGCTAATCCATTAGGTTGGTGGTTCGATACCTGGTTCCTCCATTTCCTGTATTGAAACGTCCTAGAAACTAAAGTGGCAGTGTGTGAGTGGCACATAGATGAACTGTATAAATGTGTCTGTGTGTGTGAATGGCAAAATTGTAAAGCACTAGAAATGCGTATATAAATACAGACTATTACCATTGCATGTTAAAAAACATATAGCAGCTAAGGTATATGTGTATACAGTCATGTCTTAATTTATGTGACTCGTCTCCATCATAACAAACTGCTTATGTCAACAAATGCTGTCGTACATCTTAGACATGTAACACTCCCTTCACAGAACCAGAAGGTTGACCAGTTTGATATTTGTGTTTTAAAGAAAAGGACTGAAAATGTAAAACGGTGTTTATGACTCTTAAACATTCACTTATTAATTATATCCTGTTTAAAGACACTGTCCCATATCTTCCTGCTCCATAAAGGTTTTGTCACAATTACATCAAGTGTAACATGTGAACCCATGATGCTGTGTTTTAAGGCTGTTTCATTATATTGAATGGAAAAATCAAAGTGTATGTTTTATCCATGTAATTCACAAAATTGTCAGATTTGTCTGGTTTCATCCCATGACGTCTCACTCTCTCTCTCTATTCCTGCTTCCTCTTCGCACAACAAGTCGCCCCGGCACAGTTTATGTCGCCGAGTGACACAAACGCAGCCAGAAGGTCGGAGCGAGCTGTCAATCACGAGAGAGAGAGAGGGAATGCGATCCTCAGCTGCTGTCAAACCATCGGCCTGCTCGACGGGACAGGTAGATGATGACGGTATCACACCAAACAATCACACTCAGACGGTAGCGTGGAGGGCGACATTGAGGGAGGAGGCGAGCCCTGCTCCACTTCCCCAGGTTATCCGGCCGGGATGAGTCACACTGGTCAAACAATGTGTTTGATTTTGGCAGTTTACCTCAGGCTTGGAGGGAGAGAACAGTCACAAATTGTTGGAGTGACCTACATTCTGTGTTTATGTGTCCTGACACTGTGCCAGCGAAGGGACTGGTGTTTGAAAGGAAACATGCCAACACATTTAATAAGCAGGTTTCACAAATCTATTGTGGAGTCGAGGAGGAGTGAGACTCGGAGACACCCTGTCTTTGCCTGCAGCAGTGAAAGGTGAAGCCCACGCGCATTGCGAGGATGCCGACTCGATGCCAATGTGACAAGTGATCCGACACATGTTACCAGTATTTTCACCTGAGTCCCTTTTCAAAATGAATCTGTAACGTCTGTGGGAATCCAGCTGGTTCTGTAATGGTTTTTCTTTTCCCAGTGGTTCTGCGGTCCCATCTAATCTGTGGAGTTTTATCTCCTCAAGCCTAAAAAATCATTTAAATCAGACAGTTAAGGACATCAGACTATTGTAGCTGCTTTCAGACAGGCACTGAACTCTGTATTTTCTCTGGAGGATGTGTGAACGCAAATGTCAGAGTGAGACGCTCCACAGTTTCTGCAGACTGTATCCCCCAGGCCTCCGACTATCAAGTCTGTAGAAATCAAGGAAAACTAGAGTTGGGGGGTTAATACACGTGTGAACGGAGGTTGGAGACGTTTACTTTTCCCTCTATCAGTTATTTCTGCTTCTTTCCAACAGCGAGCAGCAGACAGTGGAAGACGGGATCAAATGTTGCAGGCGGAGCTCACACTGCAGTTTAATGATCATTGAAGCGGCGTGAATAAAATATGAGGTGTCTCGTCAGTGCCAACTTTCCCCATCACTCACTCATCAGGGGTCGGAGGTCACACTGCTGTCTGTCTGCTAGAATTCATTAGGCTGATTAAAAGTCCTCTGCAAATGTTTATGTAGTTTAACACCTGTGAGTGAAACTGGCCTCCGTCGTGTCGTGGCAGCACTCGCTAGATGAGGAGCCTCTTCAGCGGTGAGGTGGGATCATCAGGTTGCAGAGCCGTGTCACTCCATCTTTAGGTGGATACGGCTTCCTCACATTTCTCCTCCTGTTGTTGTGTTATTTAAAGCGACTGCTGAGCAAGTGTGAAAGCCGGCGGCCTGCAGGAGGAGCGCGGCTGTAGTGCAGCGTGCTGAGGTGTCACAGGACGTCCTCCGACACCTGGTCCTCACTAAGTACAGCTTGTTCAGTCACAGTTATGTATTTCCCAGTGTCACATTAAAGCCGGTTTTAGACATGACCATTTTGCCATTCACACATGCACAACACAGCAGGAGGTTTTCTGCGGGAAGTGACATCTTAACTCTGCTGTGGAGATCATGTGATTTTCTTGACCACACACGGTGTCGGCTCTTATTGCCACAAACTCAAGACAGTTTTTTATTTTTGCGTCTGTCTTTGTTTTAGAAGTGTCCTCATTCACTCACGGTGAATCTCCTGTGTGCTTTGTAAGGACTTTATAGGAGGAGGCCAGGCCCAGATAATCGTGAGCCTCTCGCTCGGACATTTGCACTCATACATGCCTCAGTAGAAAATACGGAGGATCTGCAGAGTTCAGTGCACGTCTGAAAGGAGCTCAAGATCGAGGAGAGTGGCATTTAAATGTTTGGGTTTTATTATCTGCAGTTCTTTACAATTGAAATGACTGCATTGATTGGTTTTTGTGGTATTTAGACTTACATTTGCGTCCCGACTTCAGAGAGCTCTGCATTCGTTCTTTCCCACTTTGGTGTGCTGGGGCGTCTCGGCGCACTGATCCCCTCCCTGTTTGATGTGCTGACTGTCCGTCCCTGGGGTGGTTTTGATTGCCTCTTTACTCCCCCTCCTATGTAAGTCAATAGGAGCCGGCCTGCCATCTGTGGGAATTGATACCACTGCTGAATCATACTATTAAAGTGCTCCACCATCTTTCTTTTACACCGCCTGCCCTCTTCCCCACTCTCTCCCCTCCCCTCTGAGGGGACACGTCTTATCTTACTGCCAGAGATGCTGGAGACATTTCTGCGAATCGAGGGCTCAGGCCATGTTTCGGACTGGAAATAGCAACGCATTACAAAATGAAAGGAATCGCAGTGGGCTGCATCGGTGTGGGTACTTCTGCTGATACTGGTGACAGGAGGGAAGTCCATGTTGAGTAAAACATCTGAGTTATCTGACGTGAAAACTGTGCAGAGCAGATTGTTGCAGAATAAGAAACTGAATGATTCTGTAGAGCAGATACCTCCACCATGACCGGAGTCCCCTTAATTTAAATGAAATCAAACAGTACAAAACTTCACACACTCATAGATTCCCTAAACATGCTTGGTTTTTCAAGATCAAAAGCCATTATCAATTTTTACCTGGGAAAATATCTTGCAAAAAAAAAACCAGAGGATTTATTTTACACTTGACTCAAGGATGGGACATGGGTCAAGATTTAGTTTCCTCTTTCTTTGACATTGCACTATGTTGCTTTTTTATTTGTCAATTTCTTAAATTTCCCATGGAATAGTTAATGGATCTGGATGTAAATATTTACAGCCCTGATATCTATGAGTGTGTAAACTTTGGTGTATATTGATTGAGGGACAGTTGGACCTTGGTATAGAGGCATGTGATCCACTGAGAGCAACTCCAGTTTGAGATGATAACATTTGTTGAATAATACTCAGTGTCCTCAAAGTCAAATCTAAATTCAGGGTCAGATGTTTTCAGAAAGTCTTCTGGTTGCTCGGCTCCTAAAACAAATGTTTATTTATTGGTGCGTTTAATGGCAGCTCGTAAATTATTTCGCTCCTCCTCCCCCGTCACTTTTCTTCAGTTATTCTTGGAGGACAGTTGTGAAAACATCAATAGTGACAAGAGAGGAAGAGAAGTGGCAGTGAGCTGACACCTCCAGTCTCTAATGGAGATGCAGTGTAAGGAGAGTTTGGGCCACCGCTGACTTGTCACTGTGAAGCCAGCAGGCTCGTCCCGCTCCTGATTAATGGAGCTGTCTGCGGGGCCTCGCAGGGGAAGAGCGGGGCTGTTTTCCCACTCGCCGAAGCCCCCGTTTATTTGCCCACAACAGATGGACCCCCTAGGGGTCCCTGGCTCGTTTGCACCTCCCCTGCCTTATGTGCTCAGCATCCTACATCTTAATCAGTGAACACGTTCCTGAGCCCAGCCACCTGACCTACAGGTGACCTCTGCGACTCGTCCACCTTCCCAAAGTTACCAGATTCTGCAAAAGACACAGCTCATTAGTCTCACCTAAAGACTGGAGGTTGTACAGAATTTCCTCTTCCTGTTTTCCTGTTGTTTTCCTCGTTCTGCTGGAGGAAACTCATGTCATGTTTCTATCTCCAAAGATTCATGTGGATACTGTCTGTGCATCAGTTATATTTATGCTGCCATTTTACGTTTTTCCTTCGACATTAATAAGCAGCATTAGTCTACAGCTTGTTCATGCCTCCTCTAAAGGGCACTGTAATATTTTGAACATCATTTGTATATAAAACATATATTTTAATATTTCTGGGACATTTTACTTTATTAGACAGAGGAGTCGACAGAAAATGTCACATAAGAACCGTAAACCTCTTGGTCAACAAGACATCTCTAAAGGTCACTGTGTCTCACTGTACCTTCACCATGAAATGTTGTGCTGAAACCATTAGGTGATTTATTGATTAGCTCATTGACTGGTTGATTATTTAAGTAGCCTTTTGTTTGCACATTGGTGGGTGAAAGAAACAAGTGTTTGAAAACATCGCTTGGGTTTGGGGAATAAAGCTGCTTTCAGACGTGCAGTTTCTCTGCAGGGGCTGTATGCAAATGTCTGAGTGAGAGCCTCTGGAGTTTCTGTGAACTTTCGCCTTCTGGACCCCCCTTGTATAAAGTCCGCAGAACGTCTGGAGTAGCCGATGTGAGAACACAGCAGGAGATCCTCCACAGTGTGTCTGTAAAAATACAAATACCCTACAATGAAAAAGTGGAGCCATATACGTAGAAGACACCGACAGAGATGTCGAAAGACTTTTTGTTGATTTGAGTCAATGCTGGTGTTGATTTGCTGCAAAGTCATGTGATCTCCACAGCAGAATTAATACGTTACATCCTGCTTCTGCCTGCTGCACCACCTGAATCCTCCAAAAGATTTGTTGCTGTTGTGAACGTGTCGGAGCAGAGAATCTCCCGCTGTGTCCTTCATGTGTGAAAGACGAGAGAGTTCCGACCTGTGAGCTCTTCCCACCATATATACACAATGTATTTAATCTATTCCATCTATTGATGGACTGTTCTGCAGAGGATCAGGTTTCAGTAACAGTTCAGGCTCAACACACTCTTAATTGGAAAGTGACTGGTCGATCCAGACAATTTCAAAGTAGAAATAAAACAGCCAATTAAATATTCTTGGTTCCAACCCTTCAGCTTTTAACAGTTTTCAGTACATTCGGTGCTTTAGTGTGCCAGATTTTTTTGAATTTTTGAAGATTATGCACTCGTACTTGTAAATCTAATCACCAGATTCTGCCAAATGAGACAAATGCGGCACCAGACTCGTCCCAGCAGCGTCTGTGCTCCTCCATGTCTCATGAGCCTTTTCATTCACACAGCAGATTGTCGGTGTTTGCCTGAGATTTACGATAAATTCTACATCTTGGATGGAAGACGACGTTTTTGGAAAACTCCCTGTTAATTGTTTGGCCAAATGTGTAAATGGAATCCTTGTGTTTAACCTTCAGATTCTGAAAGTGGGATGCGTTTTATCCTCTGTGGACTTTGTTTCCTCTTCCTGCTGATGGCTGTTGTTCTTTTCTCTATCAGGGAGAAGCAGGACGGGACTTTTTCAGTTGCTGCTGATTCACTGCAGATTAGATTTCTGTCCCCAAGTGTGAGATTGCTTGGTTTCACCCAAACATCACATGAAGTGTTCGCGGTATGGGCCACAATGCAGGTCATTATATGGAGCTGCTGTGACCACAGAATATCAGGAAAGAGCTCTTTAATGTTTTATCACCAATGTGACTCATTATTGACATTGTAACGTGTCTAAAGCATTAGTGACCGATTTGGTGAAGCCCCGACAGCTGACTGTTGTTTCTTCATATTTAAATAGCATGCTTCTTATCATTATTTCCCTGGAAGTTGAACTCTCATCTTCCTTTTTTTGACTTCCTTTTTTGAGAATAAGCTCAGTTTGCAAGCGTTTAAACTGATTATGGATTAAGAATAAGAGACAAGAGTCACCAAAACTCTCCCCTCACCCCTGTTGGCTCCGTGAGTCTTTATACTGCAGGTGACCAGGCTGCAAAATGTCAAAGGGGCAGTTTTAGTTGCTTTATTACAGAAGGAAGCAGCTTAAAAGCCTTTAAATCCAGCAGATTTTCACACTTGCCATTTGGCATCCCCTAAATACAGGTGAACCCCCATAGTTACTGTTGCTGTGGTTAGGGTCTTAAATACGCAATTGTGTTTTCTGGAAATTATTTTTCTTTTCCATTTACGCTTTGGTAGAAAAGTAATCACAGGCTGAACTCAGCGTTCAGAGGCAATTTTCTTTTTTGTAATGAAACGCTGAATTTAGAGCAAACGACTGGAACACCAGTGATTATGTTGTGTTCAGGCAACAAATAGATTTTTTTTAAGGATGGTGAAAATTTTGGGGACTCTATGGTTCCCATTTGGCAGCTGATGGTTGTTAGACACAGTGTCATACAACCACCAGTGGACTATTCTGCACCTTGTTTGCTACCTACATTAGAGTGTAAGTTCAATCCATTCCTTACGCTTTTCCCTTTTGTTTTAGGTTTTCTAATGCTCTAATAAATTTGTCACCACCCTTGACAATTATGCCGAGGAATGTAATCCCTCACCGACCTTTTGAGCCTATTGACAAAAGAAGTTTTGGAAAGGAATTTATCAAACGGTCATTAAAGAAAAAGAAAAAAACCCTGTTGTAGCACACGTCTTTGTAGAGCTCATTCCTTTGTGATGGTGAATATGGTCGCAGCTGATCAGATGGCTTGTTGTCTTTGTCCGTAATGCCCTCACATGGTGTTCCAGCCCACCTCCGTTTAATCTCTCTGGGCCTGAGCCAACTCTAAATGCACAGTTCGTCTGTTTTCACAGAGACAGCAGTGTCAGCAGGGCTGTGCTTCTCCGCTGAGCCCCCTGAGCAGACCCCCGGGTCCCTGTCTCCCATGCCCTGAAAAGGAGGTCGGACCTGTGGGAGCGGCGCAGCCAAGCGGCCTGGTACTCATCAGCCGCTGGAGGTGTTTTGTCTAAAGCTTTTTCATTCATTTACTCTCCTGTGTGAGTGTGCCTTTAACATTAAACAAGCAGAGGCCGACGTGTAAATATTTAGCCTTCCACGTACGGGAGAGTTCAAAGACGGCGAAGAAATGAATGGGAGACATGCTCTGACTTCTGCGACCCAGATAAAAGAAGCTGAGTTAAATGTCCATAAAGAAACTTCACAGCTAAACCAACAGTGTGAATGGGCGCCAATTAATTACAAACGTGTCTTCAATGTGGAATAGAGGACACCGGAGCGTCCAGTTTCTCATTCACTTTCACACCACAGTTGTTGATTAATTCAGTGCCTCACGTTTAGGCTCCACTGTCTTGTAAAGCTGGGTTAGTTATTGAATGGTTATTACTCAGAATGACAAACATGCTGGAATGTGTGGCAGAGAGGGTCACGAGGGTGCTGGCGCAGGTTCAGGGGGTTATGGAAGGTCATTTTAGGCACGAGCACATTGCTGGAAGACAGACGGGTTTCTGCCCTCCAGACGGTGCGGTCATAAAAGGTCATGACCCTTTCAAAGTGTTGGAGCTGCGTTAATGTCATACAATCAGGCTCCTTCTATGAATCCCACGGGAAATACTGTGCACAACATATTTCTTGACTTTTGTCTCCGTATATTTTGATCTTTTTAGATAAACAGGGTTTGTTAATGATACATGAATAAGATCTTTCCTCTCCTGGAAGTTCATTTGTCATTTCATGTCTGAGGTACATGCCTAGACTGTTTCTCCCCCGGTGCACAGGGCTTCAGCTGCTGCCCCCCCGGGCACAGAGACTGCTCGAAATTGACATTTGGATAAATCAGACGTATCTTCATCAGCATCAGATGGTTCACTGTTGGGTCAACCACATGATCCGACATCATGGAAAATGTCAAAGCTGTCGATGAAACAGAGATGAACTTCAAAGACCAGGAAAGTTCTTTCAAGTCTGTTTCCTAAAGTTTCAACTCCTCTTTCAACACATGCGTCAAATTCACGTGTCTCCATAATTAAATTGCAGTTGGTTCGAATATGTTTCTTTTAAATCTCCTTTCATAAATGCACAGATCTCCAGATAGTCTCCAGACAGTCTTGGGAGGGGTTGTATCAGAGGACGCAAATGTCCGGTGTGATGGTACTTTCTCCAGCCAGCCCCTTGGTAAAACCTCAGGAGAATGTGTGAATGAGTCGATGTGAGACAGCAGCAGAAGATCCTCTGCTGAATTCACAGCAAGTGGGCGTGTTCCTGATGTTTCTAACATGCGTCAGATGGAAAGCGAAGACATACACATAGAAGATACTAAGGACCAGCAGCAAAATTAATATGTAATGCCTGTGCCTGCTGCAGCATACCTCACCTGAACGATCCGGAGATTTATGTTGTTGTAAACACGGCTGAGCGAATAATCTCCTGCTGTGTTCTTCATGCATGAAAGGCAAACTCCAGTTGTCTCCTTTGTCTTTCTCCTCTTTAAACTCATGCAGCGAATTCATGTCTCCCCTAAATTAAACGTCCGTCAGTCCAAATATGCGTCTGAAGGACAGACGAGTCGTCTCTACGTCACATCTCCGCATCTGTCAGGATGGAATTAGGAGGAAAGAAGTGGGAAGACCCAAATTAAATTATTTTGCCTGATGTTCCGAGAACGATAATGGTGTCATTCTTACAGCAGGAAATAAACACTATTCCTTCAGAATGCTAATGTGAGGACGGGTTGTTCCTTTATTGAATTTGTGTGGCATGTGTCTTAATTACTGGAAGTGAAGATGAAAGAAGAATAAACAGGGTGAAATTCCATGAATGTCACAGAGAACAGACGCTCTTGTCACCACGGCGAGCGTAACCAGTTGTCCTCAGGAATCATATGCATCTCCCTGCTATTTATACTGTTTCTTTCAGAAATTTCACACAAATGTACTCAGACAGAAGGTTCCTGTTTTCAGAGGAAGTCAGTTAAACACTGCACATTATGTACATTGTCAGTGGTTAATCAAGTTACTAAATGGCCCAGTTTGACTTATATGACCTAAACTCTGACTTTTGGCTAAGTAAAGCTCTGTGAAGCTTTGTTTTACACAAGAGCAATTTCTTAAACTTCTGTCAGTTACAATGGATCCCTATATTAATTCCAGTAAAAATATGGAATTAATACATTTTTCATAATATGTCAGATTTGGCAGAAGTGGACACAACAGCAGATGCCTCACAAGTGAAATGTTTTTACACTGGAAACCAGAATTTAGCCGTGAGAAGTGTGTTGTTTTCTTCCTGGTTTATATGTGTGTATTTGTACAAACTAATTCAACAACTCTTGGATCTATTTTCACCAAACTTGGTTTGAACATCACTTGAGTGTGGGTCTCCAGATGATTCACTTTTGGAGCTGTTTGGTCAAAGGTCAAGGTCAATACCATTATGGTTGGAAAACAAATATTCCATCTTAAAATGATTCCCATGAAATCACAATTACTCCATGAATAGTTTTCAATGTATCTCTGTATCCTATGAGACAGTAGACATGACCTCAAACCTATAGAAAATGAATTTATGAAGACATTGCAGGAATTATGTCATCGTGATGTCATGGCAGTCAGAAAATGAGGTCATAATGTCTCGCAGTGCAATAACCTTTGCAACCAATAAGATTAGAGGCTTGATCTATAGCTTGTTGGTCATCACAGGGTATAATACATATCATCGTGAAAGGTCATTATTAATGTCATTATTATAATATTAAAGTTGTTTCTGTGGAAGTTTTAAATCATTTCATCTTTAATAGTAAATTAATAGTAAAAAATTTTTTAATCATTATTATAATAAATTGCAACTGAATCCAGGCTGATAAGTCACCGTCCTTCCTTAAGGACAAAACACGATTTTACTGCCACTACTCAAGTCTCTGTGTCATGTTTGATGATCGAAGGATAAATTAGGCGTCACCTTCAATTAATACTGAGGATTTTTCACAGAGAATTGCAAAACATCCCTTTGAACTTAAAGGACAGAACAAACTAACATCTCAGAGTGTGCGAGCTCATTTTGAATAATGTCGGAGCTGTCGAGTAGTGTGGAAATTAAATGTGGATCATCAAAAAGATCTATGTTACAAAATCCCGTACAAGAAAAACAAGCATTCATGCATTATTCACGTCCTTGAGTCTGCGCTGGAATATACCACCCTGGTCACAATTTCACTCTCATTAGACGCAGCTCTTGCGACATCTTTTATTAATAGGGAGCTGACAGGAGCGGGACTCTGCAAATGGACATGACGGCTTTAAATCTCACTCAGGACCGTGTGGTCGCTGCGTGTGGAGGAGAATATCAGATCTCCAATTGTTTACGGTCGTCCATTCATGAAGCTAACGGCTTCAAATCGAGTCACACGAGCCAAGTTTGTGTCGCCGTCCTTTAATTTGCGGAGGCTTCATGAAGGACGATCTGTGTTTTGACCGAGGCCACTTTAGCATCATAAGTTCTCCAGTTTGAATGCTCCTGTCTCGATCCTCTTTGTTCTCGCTCCTTCACAGGAGAGAAAGAGGGCTGCCCATTCATTCTGGCTCTGCACCTGTTGAGCGGCGTGTACGTCTCTCCCATTTTACGTCTTGAATTTACAGCCCTCAGCTGGAGGGACGACCTTTCACTCGGCCTCTATGGGAGAGCCGCGGCAGCTGCAATGACTTCACGGGCTCCTCGCGTAAAAAGGCGTCGAGGGGGGAGAGAGAGAGAGGGAGGGAAGGCCGCTCGCTCCACCTTGAACCTGATAGCAGCCTGATTTGACATGGTGCTGCCAGCAGCTGTTAGTTTCTATCTGATTCAACAGTTTTTTTTCTGATAATTAGAAAAGGTGCAATCATTTCCCTTTGTGGCCTCATTCATATCTATTCATGCAACTCAAAGAGCGACAGGAAGCAACCACTCAAAATGTCCCCCGGTTTTTCATATGTGTGGTCCTTGGCAGCAGAAAATTTAGGTTTTTTTTATGAGGTTAGCAGCTGTGTGAAGAGAAACGTTAGCAATGCTGACTCATTAAACAGCCAATTTATTTCTGGTTTTTGGCAGTGAAAGTAGCATGAAGTGCACTTTATACTGGATCAAAGTTTCAGAATGAGGAGAAGTCTCTGCTTTGTAAACGAATGATTTTAGGAAGTGCCCCATTACTGGGACGGCTCCTCTCGCCTGCTGGCTTTCCTCTGGAGCAGCTGTCTGTCGGTCACTGTGTCAGCGACTAAATCTCTGAGATACAGATTGATAATGAGCTCTTGAGGAAAGACCTGGCCCTGAACTTACAGTGACGAGGATCCCCTGGCCGCCGCCGCCACATCTGGAGATTCTTTCAGAGGTGAGCATTATGTGCGTCACATTAAACAAGATACTCATCTGCAGCCTTCTTTCCTGTTTACTCACTCTTTGCTGAGGGTGAACGAGCCTCAGGATCTCAACGTGGTGGTCCTACCAACCCGGAACAGTCCGGGTCAGACCTTTGACCTGCCTCCAGGACACTTTCTGCCCACTGCTGACCTCAGTTAGTCGGAGGTTTTCGGTTAATGAGCTTGTTGTCGATGAATGACGTGTTTGCGAATCAGCGTGGGGAGCAGCCGGCTAGCTGCCGCGAGCATCGACGCTGCTGCTGCGCATTCCTGCTGGTTCGTGTTACAGCGGAGATAAAAGAAGCAGCTGGAGTTCAGGGAGTTTAGTAACTGGTGACTCAAAAGGGCTGACGTTGCTTTCATTGAACTAGTTAGAAGCAGCTCATTGCAGATCTTGTGTCCTGGCCCATCCTTCCTGTGCATGTAGTGGACTAAAGCACATATTTTCCTGAATGACATTTGAATTACTCTGTAGCACTTGGTTGTAAAAATGTGGAAAATGAAAATTTAACTTTTCTACACATTTAAAAGTTCATTTTTGACTTTGGAAACACCAGTTAACTTTCCTCAGCAGACTGAGTTTCCACAATAGATCCATGACAACTGGGCAAAATCTAAATATGTTTGAAAGCTCAACAGAGGAAGAAAAAAGGTCCATGTGGAGACATTGTTTTGTCGGCTGAATCCCTTTTTGTTCCTTTAATTTAGTCACTCTTCTAAGGATGTCAAAACTGCACAGTAAAACTTTGAATTGGCCTTAAACTAGAGTTCTCCTCTCAAAACCAATTTCACCTTTTAAATGTGTAATAAAGTTAAATCTAATTTGATTTAAGGTTGGATGGAGATTCCAGTATAATGTGTCTCCTCTAATACTGAGAAATCCAGCTGGTATCATGGCATTAGAGGTTTTGTGGACGGCAGCCAGCCATTGGCCTTTGTGACCCATTGTAGACGAGACTATCCCTTCGAGCGCCGCTGTCCAAGCGACTGACCTGGTTTAATCAACATCAGATGAATTGGGATTTCCCACATCGAGCCAAAGTCACCGTGGGAAATGTCATTGCAGCTCCCCTGCATGTGTTTCAGCAGCAGCGGCTTTAGTCGCTGCTTATCATGTATAAACACGAGTGCTGCGTAGAAGTGAGTCGAGTTTGCCGTCAGGCCCAGATATGAGAGAGCAGTGCCTGCATGTCCATAAGAGCAGTCACACACTGTAAAGGTGCATGTGACTGACGCCACTTCATCTCACTGCCAGTTTTAGCAACATTGCGCTCGGATACCAAATCGCCACTAATAGGGTGCGATCACGTGAGCGGGCAGCGAGGCACGGTGCCAGTTAGGTCGTGTTGGTCATAACCTCGCCCACATTCCGTCTAATACTGTGTCAGCCCCCTTGAAATACATTTTCACTGACACGTGGCGCTCCTGCTTTTACAGCCACTCAACCTCTGTATGAACCACATTATGCCCAAGTATTGTGCAATGATGGAAACACTGAATCTGAGAACAGGAGTTATATCTGAGGAGTGTTTTAAACTACATTATCTGGATTTAATATTTAAAGAGACAATATACTGGATTGATTGCAGTACTCAGCCTGTGAGAACGAGAAATCTTCTGTGGCTCTTTGACGCAGTGTGAAAACAGAGACATAACAACCTGGATGTGAGAGGTTTGAAATAAAAGGCTGATTTGGAGGTAATAAAAGATGCCATCAAGGTGCCTTATGGGAATCGTAGGATCCAGGGTTGTGACCTTAAGCTTCAATTCCAGTCATTCTTTTTGTTATCAGTCTTTAATAAGTTCCATCAAACCTTTATGAGTGTTACTAAGTAAATCTACTCAGATAGTACTCCCATAATATATCATTTTAAGGTACTTAACAGAAGTGTTTCTATTTTTTCACATTTCAGAGGACAATTGTTTTTATACTCCTCAGTTAATTTTGCTACCTATAAAAGTTTATTTTTCATAGACTGTATATAAACATGGACGATAAGTCTCCACTTAATACCACTATCCAGAAGTGAGGCCAAAATATCCAGGATACGAACGCTGCCATGAGTCAGTTTCACCTGTCAGTCATGACGTTTCACCCTCGTTATTATAACGTCAAATAACTAATTGAAACCAAACTTGAAATAAACATGAATAAACAACATAAAATGACACAAACCATCCCTGGCTGATGCGACTTGTGATTACTTGAGGTAAATACGGTTCAGTGGCACCGCTCACAGAATTCTGGGGGCAGACAAACAAACTTTTGTCATTTTGATTCACAAGTGGAGTGATAATTAGCTTTTTCTCATCAATCTGTGAGAGCCGGTGCTGTGGTTTTATGACCCCTGTGAAAGGAGCTGGTGAAGTTGCTGAGGAGTCGGGAGGTGCCGCCTGTCGCCTGCAGCTCTTCATCTAACGGCTCGCTCTGGCTGCTCCGTCTTGTTCCGTTACTCCCTGCAATATTTCAAACTGTACGCTGTCACCAAAAAAATTTAAATTACCGTTCTTTTTGTAGCAAATTTGAGCCGCAAGCACAATTTCTTTTAAACAAATTGTATTTTCCTGTGGCGACGTCAGCTCTTGTTTGGCCAGTGAAATGCTTTTAATGTGAAGCTGTAGAAAATGTTTGCATCAATAGAAATCTCAGAAAGCATCAGCTGTCATATGTCTGCGACCGTCCTCCATTCATGTGATGTTTATAGAGAGATAGAGACATTCACAAAGGCTTGATATCGCAGTATTTTTCCACCATATTCCTAATACTCCTAATCCTAATCTTGTACCTACTCGAATATCCTCGCAGGACGTGTGATATTATATTTTACTGTGGCAAACACATTTTCCACTCCTGAGCAAACAAGGGGACGTCCTCTGGTTTGAACTTTTTTTTACAACCTACTCGGACGTGAGACGCCTCAACACATTCATCATATGACGAATGTTGTTTTGCATTCTTGACTTTCCCCCAACAACACACACACACATACATACATACACGCACACTGACAGGAAGTGGAGGAGGATTTTAGCAGTAACACAGAAACTCCAGCCCCATTTAAGTGCTGTTTCTTTGAAACTGCTTCATATAATGGTCACTGAGTTCATCAATTTGTTTAACCACCGGCTTCAGCCTAAGCTCTAGTCTTAAATTGATATTGAAATATGTCCGTGAAATGTTTAAAATACAATATTTCAATTTGAAGGAAACATGCAGCCATAAACATCTTAAACATCAGTTGCCTGGTTATTATAATTTACTGTAAATGGTTAGAGTTTTAATGAAGTGTTGATATATATATATAGGTGAAATCTAAAGCAACATTTTATATTCTAAGGAGTTAATGAAACACATAATTAAATGTTATCCCAATGGAAAAAATGATATTTATATTCTTCGCTCTGTCATTACTTAGGGGAGCTTTTCAAGAGACCTTCCCCCGGCTACATTATTTTTAACGTGTCTTTGTTTCTTATATTTCCATTACCTTTCGGATAAACCTAGATCAGTGTGAACTGTGACAAGGATAAGTCTTCACTGCTCTTATCTCAATTTCACAATCACCGTTTACAACCACTTCTCTCCCAGCTCATAGTGTAAGGCTCTACAGAGCTGAAAGTTTGCATCATGCATAATGAAACAGCAGGTTGTTCTGAAACAGTCACTTCAGGACTCAATCATCTTTTCATCTCCTTCTGTGTTTGGCAGGGCGGGTGGTGTTGCAGCTGCTGGACTCTTGAGAAGATACTGATCTGAATGGGAAGGATGCAAAGGTGGAAGCAGTCTGTGTTGGATTCGGTTTCACTGCATCTATTAAGATGTAGTGAGACCAAATGGACACACACACACACTTTAACACATATGCTTGGTATTTAATACTATCTACTTCCCCCTTTCTATGAGAGGACACAGATACACCCTGACTGGGCCCCTGCAGAGCTCCTCACTGTGGTTGGGAAGTCCCTAGTGTTACAACTGTCATGCTGGGGTGCTCTTACTCTCATTTTCAATAAGCTCTGTTTTCACCTTAGTAAGAGGTCATATAGACGGATTGTTGCCTTGATAGTGTGTGAGCAACTCGTCTCTGCATATCATTGTAGTGTGATCTGCATTATGAGTCACCGAATGGGCGTTTATGGAATTGTGTTTAGCGAAAATATTCATTAATCAGGTTTAAATGTATTTTGAGTTCAGGTTCTACTGCATTTGGGTGTATTTGTGTTTGTATTGATAGAGATTTATGATAAAGTTTACGATGCAAATTTTAAAATGTACATATTTTTGTCATAACACTTCTTAGGAATCATTGCCATCAGCCAATATCAGTATTTTTTACGTGCGGTATCAGCCTCAGCCCTCAAATATTGGGCTGTAAAACCAACTTACATTTGTGTCCCTACCTTTGAAAAGAGAAATAAATATTTTGCAAAGGTTTTCTGAATCATGTGTTTGCATTTGCGTGTGTCGTGTGTTTTTTCTAGTCAATATCTTTGTCTAAATAAATGTTTCTCTCTGGCAGATGTTTACAAAGTATGAGTTTTTCTTTCTTCTTGTTTTCCTTTCTTTCTTTCCAACGAGCAACATTTTCTCATCCCACTGAAGCTGGTCCTGTCCGCTCTGCATCAGACAGTGAACACGAGCTCCTAACACCTTTCACAAATGTCATTCACACAAGAATGAGGCGTTTCTCTGCCAACTTCCAAGTTATCACAGTTTCCTCAAAGCTTAACATTGTTTAAATGTGACTCACAGCTGATTTGAGTCAGTGGAGTTATTTGAGTCACCAACAACAGTTGAGCCTGATCACACACTGAACCATCAGTCATCTTCTTTAAAACTTGGATTTTACCTTTATTGGTTTGACTACCACTTCTTTTAATGGTACAATTTTACTCACAGAAGTAAAGACGTTTCCTCCGCATCCTCTTTAATTTGAAAAATGTTGCTGTTGTTTGATGTGCATTTCCACAGCGGAATTTAAAGGTTTAATATGTTTTATAAATCCTGTGCCTTTAAACAAACAGTTTTCTAGCAGCAGCTGAATCACAGGGAAATAAGGTGCTTTGCTCAAGGGCAGGTGAACAGCGATTTGACCATCTTACACCTCAGTCTGCAAGTTTGATGACGGAGCAGGTGCTGGTTCACGCTACATCCCAGCAGAAAGCTCTTGGTTGTGGTCAGCTGAGTGGTTAGTCACGCTCACTGGACTGGAGATCCTCCTGCCACCGTTTATCTCCCTCCACAAACGTAACCCCACCCTCACGTTCAAACCTCCCCTCTTCAGTGTTCCCTTGAAACACTCACCCTGAGCTATTTCACTTGTTCTCATCTGACGACTGTTACAAGTGTTCGCAACCGGCAAACTGTGCCAGGTCAAGATGTCTGACTTTCTCTATCGCTCAGCTTTCATGTTGAGTTGGACCTGGAAGAGAAGAGAGGAGGTTAAACAAACACAAACCTCGTTAAAATAAGCTCCCACTCCCTTTTTTCTGTACAGAGGTGCAGGAATGTGCGGTCGTGCTTCAGATCCCACGCAGAATTACCGCAGGACAGGTAATGAATCGATGCCCACCCAGCAACCAGGAAGCTGCAGCCCTCACTCCCTGGCTGGTGAAGCATGAGTGAGTTTCCCACCACTGTGACACCTCATCATACAGGACAGTTTAACACACACACAAACACACACTTTGCACATAGTGGCATGTTTACACACCACTTACGCACTCATCGTTCATCTCTGTACTGTGTTATACACAGCAGGGACTCTTTTATGACTGTAGATGCTCATGGTGTTTACTCAATCTGAATTTAAAATGTAAAATCAAACTGTAGTTTAGAGGCCGTTCACCCTTCCACCAAGTTTTGTGTCCATTGCTGCAGTTCCTCTTTTCAGCCTCTGTCTGAAACACTTGGTCTAAACTCCTGTCTCTTTGGGCTTTGTTGGAAGGGGGGGCTTAATCTGCTCGGCTGTCCCACTCTGTTGTGATTGGTTAACTGTTTCCAGCTTGTGTATGAAATATCGCCCCCCGCTGTCGATTCACCTTTATTAGAGGGCATGTCAGACGAGGAGCTGGACGTGCATTTTGCAAATGTAGGGGAATTGTGATGTCACAATGATGAGGAAATATTGGCCACACTACTGACGAGGTGTTAGAGGATTTTGCAGCGCAGTGTTTTACATACACAGCAAACCTGTAAAACACATAAGTGTCCTTTATGTTTCAATAGCTGTGGTTATCCCAATGATTTTCCATATTTGTCAATTTTTCTTTCTGTTATAAGTGATTTGAAGTGGGCCGGGCTTGTGGCGTGTTGTATATCCATTAAATTTGTCGACACAAGAATCAAAATGTGACGACAAACCACACCCACACTATACAAGGATGAAAAAGTGACCACGTCTGGGACACATCACTCTTATTAAACAATACCTAAAGATTTTGTTTTGTAAGTTAATATTTGATCCCGGGGTTTAATGTAAGATCTAAGGAAAGAGGATACGATAGTGAAGTTTTTAATGAGCACCTCTTGTGCTTACAACGTGCTGTGATGCTTTACAGCCCAGTAAACCAGTTTAAATGTCAGTTTAACCAGCTTGGCATGTCATTATTGTTTTCTCTTTACCGGGTCACCAAAGGGAGCAAGGTAAAGTGAAAGTCAAAGGCAGGGAAAAGGTAAAAGAGGAGAAAGTATGTAAATGATTCAGGTACACAGGATGTTTACCTATATGTACTTTTATGTAAGTTCTATTATCCGTCTTTCAATTTCATGTTTACCATAGTTTGTATTGTCGGTTTTACGTCTGTTTCTCAGTTATCTAATGATATAATAAATATCTCCTCTAACTGCTTATTAGAAAAAATAAGAACGAAACTAATCTGCATTATAATAACTTCCTTTAGTCTCATCGTAATCAGCCGGAGCTTTTCAGTTTTGGAAAATGTCCTGACTGTCTGACCTTATCGTCTCCGGTCCAGCCCAGCGCCTTTTGATGTGGCTGCTCTGTTTGTTCACCAGCGCCAGCGGTCTGCCCTCTCCCATTCAACAATCTGCCACTTGCTAAATCCCTCACTCTGGCCCGGTCGCAGCCGCCGCATTGTTTGCGTTTTACACCAGGAGGTGAGAAAACATGCGGCCTCAGTCACACCTCCATGGCTGCAGGGCGGCTTTCTGCAGAGAATCAGGTGTGACTTCTCACCTGCATTCAAATTCAGCCTGGGCTCTATTAGACTCAACAGTGTCGTCACTACTAGAATCCTGCAGCTCCAGTTTGTGCCTCTCGTGTTTTCATTTGAGATTTTCTCACTGATTGTCATTTGAGTCACAGAACGAAGCTTACAGTAGAATAAAAGTTATTATTATATTTCATAATATAATCTGTGTTTATACTAGAATGTATGTGTTCTGGACATTGAAGAACAAGACTAGTACATTTCTTCACCATGTCTCAATTTGCTGAATTGTGGGCAATTTGTTACGGGGATAGTCTGTGATTTCTAGAATGTGAAATATAATATGACATGGTTCAGCTTTGAATGAAAACAATGTAGGTTATAAATGAAGTTGCAAGAACAATACTTGTATCAAAATGGCATCAATGCATTCAGAAGTCTGAGGGTAGAATGTATCTGCACAACAGCAGTTAGCAGAGAAAACAGGGTGAGTGACGCATGTAATTGATTCTCTACGTTGTGTTCCTCACTGGAACACAACGTAGAACCCCCCCCCCCCCCCCCCCCCCCCCCCTTCTGGGGGGGGTTTCATGTGATAGGAGCCTGAGTAATAAGGGAAGATGCAAATCAGCAAGTGGATGTGTCTATGTCATTGTTCCCAAACATTTCTGTTTTCTGTCCATCCAGATTAAAACGCTGCCCCGCAGTTTTCAAACTTCTCTGGCTCTACAACTCAGGAGTTGTGTGGACGTCAGGTGTATCTGTTGCATAGTTGATGCATTTTCAAAAATGTTGTCCTGTGGATGTGTATGCTTACATTCTTTGGTTGTTAGATGCAAGATCAGGGGACGCTGCAAGAGCGTTGAGACTGTGAAACATCACAAAGTCTTTCTCTTCATCCTCTCTGCTTTCTCAGATTCTTCTTGGAGGTATGTGTGTTCAGATTCATGGAGAGCCACCTGCTCGAATGGACGGCGTCAGACGCCACCTCCATCAGAGAGGCAGGAATTTGAGGTCACCGCTCTGCTGATGATGTCTGGGAGGTCCTGGAGAAGAGCTACACATGCAGGCAAGCAGATGGACAGCAGTTGGAGGGGGTGGGGCCGGCATTCTGCTTCACCAGGCGAGTCACCGCCAGACACCATGTGTTTCAGTCGGAAGAGGAGAGAACCGCGATGGGAGCCAGTCAACTAAGTCAGAGGACTGTTTTCTTCCTGGCCAGGGGAATCCAGTATGTCCAGCGCCTCCTCGCTGGTGAAGATGGATCGCTTTGCCCGGCTGTCATCAATATCATCATCGTTCTCCTGTTGCTTCTCTGCCGCGGGCGAATTTGCACAGTAAGGGCATCTGGCAGTGACGGGCAGGTGGGGTTCTCTGAGTCCAGGGATTACTCACAGTGGGTGTGGAGGTCAAAGTGCATGATGCAACCAGCACGTCAGGAGGGACAGAAAGGGACACTGGTGTCATAACACTGAGAATCATCTTCACAGATGCAGAGCTCAGGTTATGCAAGTGTTTTAAAGCGAAGATGCTGATCTAACTGGAGACACAGGGTTAAAAAACATCTTGGTGTGGTGACATCTTGAGATCTGCTATAAACGCCCCCTCTGGTGACTTAAAACAAAACCAGCCACATAAGTTTGAAAGAGCAACAGTCAGAGTGGAAAATCCAATAATTGGCTGAAAAAAATCCCCCTCCTTTTGCTTGATGTTGCTGTGCAGAACAATTTTGATATTGGAAGCTATTTATATACTTACATTTAGCATTTTTATGTGCAAGATGGTGTTTTGACAACAACAAATTTGGAAACCAATCAATAGTTTAACATTCAGCTCAGACGAAAACTTGAATCGTCCATTGTTCATATGAGAATGAATTACGTATTGTCTTTTTTTTATATTGTTATATTGTTATATTTGGTATTTTCATTGAGGGAAAAGGAGTAATTGTAATTTTAAGAAATTTTTATTTATTTCTATTATATTTATAAAATGACTTAAACTGAAGGAAATCTTTAAACTTGTTTCCCAAGTGAGAAATTGCACAACTTTTGTACAATGCAAAAACTATTTTTCCATTGTATTTCCTATGAATTTGAATGTAAAATAAGATAGCCTACTGAAACAACCAGGAAATGGTTAGGAAATTATAATTTTGAGGTGCGGAGAGCCTGAAGAGCGGGAAAAGTAAAAGTGCTTTTGTTAACAGGAAAGTCTCAAGATAACCAGAGGAAACAAAAATATGAATCATCACCAACAGGAACCACTGAGGTTTCATTAAACACATGTGGGTTATTCAGAAAAAAAAAACTGCAAGGCACAAAGAAGAGCAATTTAATTCAGTATCTACATTTTTTTAAAACATTACCACGATGGGCAGCTGAAAGCAGTAAACAGAAATATAACGTGCACTGCAGTGAACTCATGCTGCAGTGGTTTTACAATTCATTGACATGCAGCTGAAACTGAAGAGAGGAAACCATCAGCATCATGTGAAGTTCCTCTTACCCCGACGACTCCACCAGCTCCATAAATGGAAGGAGCTTCATTCACAAATTTGCACTCTGTGAACCTGCGACAGCCGCCAGTGGCACCTCTGATTCTGAGACTGACTTGTGGCTCGCACAGTGCACACAGCAAAACACATGCATTAACACAGACACATAAAATATCACTGTTTCCCCTTTTCCCTGCAGTGTGACCTCGAAACTGTGAATAAACTTCATGCACAAGCAAAACTATGGATTTTAAAAGCAGTTTTCCTTGCAGGCACAATAAATGCAAACAACGCAGAGCTTCTGATGAGCTGCACACTTAATATAAATATAGTGTTACCAAGTAAAGTAAACACCAGCATATTTTTCATTGCATGTGGGTCCGTAGATCAGATTTCAAAGGATAAAAAGACACAACAGACGTACTTAATGGTATAAAACTCCGTAATACAATTTGCTGTGGCTCTATTGGCTTGTTTTTGTACTACTAAAGGTCACAGAGGGTAAAGTGAGATAAAAATAGAAAAGGCCCATTAAGCATTAATACGTCTTCATCAGCAAATCTTCAATTAAAATAACCGCTCAGAAAGCCAGTCATTTAATCCCTTTATCTAAAGGATCTGGTCGATTATACAATCATGAGCACATATGTGCATGTGTACATGTGTGCGCATGTACACATGTACCTTTGTCTTTGTGTGTGTGACTGCATCTTCTTATCGCTGCCATCATGTAACATCATACAGCGCACCTCACTACAGATTATCTCATTTATCTTTTTTTCTCCTCCCTTTCTGTGCAGATCTTCCCTGAACTCCCTGGAGCAGAGTGTGTGGATTAAAAAGTGTCCAGACTTGCTACAGGTGAGCCGTTAACCCTGCGTTCCCAGGCTCAGTATGAAAATAATCAGACAGCGGTGGGAGGTCTCTGAGTGCCTGCAACTTGGCAGGAGTGCGTAGAAAGTATGCCCTCTCCTGAGTCAAACATCATCACAGGCTGCTACTTGCTCCCGTCCAACTGATCTGCCCGCCCACACATGGGAAAGCACTTTCCAGGAATCATGCTCCACCGGTCTCCATGCCCTGCCAGGCACTTTTATTTCATTTAAACCCATCACTTTGTTTGGGTTAAAACGATTTCTTAACATAACATTCTGTACTGTAAGTCACAGTAAAAGGCTATAAAGTTCCAACGTAAATTCAAACAGCGGGCTTTAATCAAAGGCTTGGCTCCAAGTCGCAAATAACAATGATACAACCAAAAGTGATCTTAATGCAGCTAGTGCACCGCGCTGCAGAGCAAACCATGGTATACAGAGCTGTCACACATTGTATAGACTGAAACCTCTTTATATCAAAATGCTCTGTTTGAGAGCTGCCCCATTGCTGCCATTCATGTACGGTCACGGACACGACAGCTCAGCCTTTCATTCAGAGCTACGTGTAGCAAAGCAAGTAAATAAAGATGGATGACGCCTCTCCACTCCTGCTGATCTTACGATTATTGAGCTGAAATATCCCGAATACAAGTTTTGTCGCCTTTTAGAATCGGAGTCTATGCAATTGTGTTGAGTGGAGCCGCGATATCGAAGTCCCAACAATGCACGTGCCTGTCCAATCATAAGTCAGTCTCACCTGTCAATCATGATGTGTCACGCCAATGTTAAAGCATCAAACTGTTAAAATCATTTGAACTACTTAAAATGAAAGAAGAGAAAAGTTTATTTGATGGGTATTTTGATGTTTTTTGTTTGCCCTTCTGAAGGTTTAGGACCTATTCTGCAACCAGCCACTAGGGGGTGATCCAGATGATTTGGTTTCACTTTTGGGAGCCTTCATGTTAAGACTCATGCAAAAAGTTGAACTGAAGAGCATGTTTCTGTGTACATGCTCGCTATGAAGTTGTATCCAGAATTCCATTAGTTTAGCTGAACCTAGCTTAGCATAAAGACTGGAATAGCCTGGCTAGCCTGGTTCGGCCTGAAATATCGTAAAGGCATCGTCTGGCAGTTTTCATTTCACTCCCTGGGAAGTTATTTTAGGATTAACAAAACCAGGCTTTACAACAGCACTTTCAATGGTCACAAGTGAATAAAACCTACATGTATGGAATCATCAGTTAAAACCTTTACATGTTATACTTCTACTACGCATGTGCAAGGTTTCACTTGCATCAGTTGAAATAACATGAATGGACTTGATTTGATTTCCTGTTTTGGCTTTTTGAAAGAAGATGATTTCGTGCGAGGACATGTGTCATGTGGTGCTGCAGACTTTTCACTTAATGATTCTGTAAAAGGTTTGTGCCTCCTTTATCACATCTGAACTTTTCCTTTAAGATGAATCCAAACCGAAAGGGAAGTGAAAATCTGAGTCACCTCGTTTTGTTTGGGCAAAATTACCCTCTTGACTAGTCGCTGTATGTGTCTCGAGATGACCTGCATTATCTTTGAGTTACAACTCAGACGCTGACTAATCTCAAAATCTCACTTCTTTATTTTTTTTATAGCTTTTCTCGTCTGTGTACATTCACTAACATTAAACCTCTCGACAAACCAATTTAAAAACACATTTTATATTGATTCAATCATGACGAAGAGTTTAATAATCATCTCTATGTGCTGACAAATATAGTTTTTATAATATTATAATTATGTGTATGGGATAGTGCTTGATCACATAAAGTTGTATTTTATGTTTAATTGTTGCTGAATTAATAAATTTAAATCCTAACTGCGGGTTTTTTTCATTCTTTCTTAAAAACTACAGACGTGTTTGCATATGTGTTTTTGTTTCTAAAGAATATGAGGACAGTTGCATTCTGACATGTCAACTGTAGTGAACTCATTTCACGATTGACCCGTTTCACATGAAGAGAGTCACCTCACATTGGCTGTAGCTGCCACATAAGTCTTAATAAAGTTAAACATGGATTATAGAAAACAGTAAGTTGCCGTTGATGTCTGTGGAAAATGTGCAGGCATTCAGGTATTGAAAAGTTCAGTTGTGCTCAATCTATTTGGTTCAGCATCTTCACTCTGAGTCATGGTTAGGGGAAGTTGCTGATCTCTTCATATCTTCTAGTTGTGAAAACTAGTGCTGCTTCTATGCCTTTTGTCACTGCAAAGGCAAGGTCTGTGCTGGGGCCTCCCCAGGTCACTCACTGTTTCTCAGTTCTGCTAAACAAAGTGTGCATCCACTCACTATATCGCACCACTAACCTCAGTAAGCTTGTAGGGGGAAAAACACCTTATACCAGATACCAGAAATATGCATTCAAATGTCACATTTAAAAAAACACAAAATGTGACAGAAGTAATTATCTTGAAACAATAATGAACATCAGAGCCAAAAGCAGCTGATCCAGGAGGAACGTGTGCACTGAAAGTGATTCCATCCTCCTCTGCTCTTTCCGTGCTCGCAGCAGGAAGCCGACCAGCGAATTACCTTAGCGTTTACACAGATGCTGACATTTAGACAGGGCCATGAGAAAGGAGAGAGACAGAGTGATCGGGTTGCAGGGAGTTGAATCATTTTTTTCGGCCTGAAATTCACCGTGTTTACAGTGGAGCGTGTTGTTGAGGTTATCGGCTCTGGAAAGGATGAGATGTTTCGCTTGTCTGTTTACCTGCTGGGTTTGTGTTGGTGGGTGTCACTGTCGGCCTTTGCCCTCCTCCTGGGAGTCTCCCTGGGAATGGGTCAGTCAGTAAGAGTGTGTGAATGTTGGTTAAGCAAACTAACATCACTCTGTGCTGCCTTCTGACACCACTTTTACAGCTGAGGGAATCTGGAGACTATAAAACAACATTTATTATCAGGAAAAGCAGATTTGTGACTAACTGCAATTGATTTTTAATCCTGAAAGTTATTTTGCAGCTGCCAGCATGAGAATTGTAATTGAAAATGGTTTAAAGGAAGATGCATGGTAAACTTTTGAGAAGCAGCTATTTAAAAAACACTTTACTGAACATTCTTATCTTGACTTATGGCCACATTGTGCTTTCTGTTTCTCTGTCATTGCACCTTCATCACCACACTGATACTTCTAGGAATCGTCGTTGTCACGTTTGTGCAGAATGTAAAGCATGTTTCTTTGTAGCGTGATCCAAAAATACACATGCAGTTTCCTCTTGGCTTAAAATGGAGCTCGTTCATATTTTCACCTCATTCTCACTTTTATATTTTCTATGTGGACTTATTAACATGCTAATATAATGAGCCAGAGGTTAACATACTGTATTTATTCTAATGAATGAACAGAGGTGCATGAAATATGCATCAGTAAAAACACACAGGCCAATTTGTTTGTGAATAATTTGGGGAATATTTGCTCCTCCTCCGTGACCGCGGCGCCCCAGAGGGTGTCAGCATTTAGAGGTATAGGCTAATTTAGTAAAAAGTAGACGCCACCTTCCCCCCCACCCCGACCCCGTCTTCCCATTTCCTCCTCCTGTCCGCTCCTGCAGTGCAAGCATCGGTTATCAGAATTGCAAATATGAGGCGGGCCAGCTCCTAAATCAGAATTATTAATGAACAAGCCTTTTGAAGTTTACTCAGGGAAGATTCCCAGTGAAGTATTTAGCTTTGTGAGCTACATCAGGGCACAACGCATTTGTGGCCTGGTAACACTTATTAATACTCATCTGATCAGGACAGTTACATTTGTCTTCATAATTTTGTTGTTAAGCATGAGGGATTTGTTATCAAGCTACTTCACTCTCACACAGCAGCATCAGAACTCTATCACGATGGACGGCTTAAAAATATCAGTCGACACAAATGAAGCAAAGCCAAACATATCATCCTTTTTATTCTGTGCATCTTTGTTTCTCATATAAAATTGGCACCTACATTGCCCACAATGCAGCTCTACCACGTTCATTGTGAAGCAGTCTGTTTAGTTGTTTCAAACATGTAGTTGTCTGCATCCTTTCCTTCATCAGATTCATGAAAACCGTTGCAGTGAGGAAATCATACTGTGGTTGTAATTATCAGCGACTGACTTCCTAATTATAGCAACACGAGTGTGTGTTTGGCTGCGACGTGAACAGCTGTTGTGTTTCTGACAGCTGCTCTTGAGTGTTTGCTGTGATAGTAAACTGCTGTTACAACCATAACCACAGGTATTTAGTACAGGTATTAAACATGTGTGGAATATTTCTGTTTTATAACTTTAATGAAATCCTTACAACAGTCAAGAGTATAGTATTTATTTTGTATAAATACTATACAGAGGCTTTGCAAAGAAAACCACTAAGTGGAGCTTGTTTTGAATTTTTTCTACCTCCTACCTCTCTCTCTCTAGCGAGCCACCTACCTATCTCTCTACCTACCTACACGTTTGACGAGACACGAGTTTGTAAATAATTAGATATAGTTGTATCTGTGTTATCAATCAGTACTAACAGTTAATACTACACTGACTCACATTGATACTTTGATGATGGTTGGTTACATCCTGCTTCTAAATGTGTTTTCTGTGAGGTAGAAGAATACAAGAGTCTCTCTGTGCTGCAGTGTGAAAAGTGAATTAGGGAAGGAACTTCAGATCAAACAGATTTTCTGAGGCATGAGGCCATGTGGGGTTTTTAGGTCAGTCAGGCAGATCTGTCTCCAGTATTTTCACTAATATATCTGATGGACTTCTTGTGTGAGTGGGAACACACAAAATAAAGTAAGATCACGATCGAGTCCCAGCGAGAACACAGAAAAGCAGCTGCTCTCTCCACCCACTGTGTTGGTTAGTGATCTGATGCACCGAAACATTAAATCTCTCTCTCACACAGAAACCACAATTGGATCAAAGCTTGTAATTTCCAGCGATAAAGCGCCTGTTGATGTGCCTGTTGTTCGGGAAGAGCATAGTTCTGGAGAAGCAGCATAGAATCATGTGCATCCACAAATGACAGCTCAGGCCCCAAAAAAGACGGAGTTCACAGAGTGCAACTCCACGGCGCCTGAAATTAATTCACTCTTTCCCTGTCTGCTATCCAGTGATCAGATGCGGCAGCAGGAAAAGGTCAACGAAGAGGGAACATTTGATGATTCAACACTCTGCAAATTACTTTGTCCACTCTGATGACTCTGGGGGGAAAACGCCCTTGAACTCACCAAGAAGCTTTTATTATTTAACTGAATAAATCAATTATCGTCTTTGTGCGCAGTCACAGCCGCGAGACGAAATGTCTTTTTTATTTGCCACCACATTCATAAATAGGCTGATTAGGACGGCTGTGGGCGTGAGGATCATGTGCTGCAGTGTGATAGACAGTGAATGGCCGGCTGTGTTAGCTCACAGAGGAGGGGACTCCGGGATGCTGTGTACATGAAGGGTCCTCTATGGGTCCTCTGTGTCTCTGCTGTGCACACAAGTATGCATCTCATTACTAACTCCGGACTGAAATAACTTCACACAGTGCCGGGTTTTGGGCTTAGGGCCACCTCAGCTGAGCCGTGACCCGTTCCATCCACAAACTTGACCCTCCGACGTCATTTGTGTCGCTTTGTGAGCACGAGCCTCTGCCTCAGACGCTCGCTTCTTTTAAAAAAAAGTTCATCAAAGGGCTGGGCAAAGACCGGAAAAGACAGCGAAGAGACACAAAATGACAAGTATAAGGACACCAAAAACAAATACAAAGAAATAGAAAACAAACACACAAAGAGACTTCAGAAAATCACTAGTAGGAAACACACAATATAGCTTCAAAGAAACACAAGCATATTACAAAATCACATAATGACGACAGAGATCAACAAAAGATACCACAGTTACAGAGAGATAGAAAATGAATACCACGAGACACATTAAGACTATTACAGTAAACAATATGACTGAAAAGAAACTAAACTAATGCAAAGAGACAAAATAGCTACAAAATGGCACAATTTTACCCCAGACACAAAAAATGATGTATAACAGAGATGAGAAATAATTATGAAGAGATGTAGAAGAAAGTATAGACACAAAAAAACGGTAACAAAGAGACAGAAACAAATACCCAGAGACACAAAAAGACTATAAGATTCATAAAACAAAAGAAACAACTCAAAATGACTTTAAAGAAAGACGGCAGAGAGACACAAACTGACGAAACAAATCCTGCAAACCTTCGTTCGTATCCGGGATATTTTGGCTTCATTTCTGAGAAACGGGAGAAGGTGGAGATGTGTCGTCCATTTTTATACACAAACTATGCTATGGACATCTCAATGCGGCTTTTTAAAGAAGTATTCAAAGCAAATAACAGTCATACAATCAAAATTATTTATAAGAAAACTTTAAATACTTTCTTTGGTGTAAATTTATTGCACTGAACTAACAGTACATCGACTAACAACGAACAGTTTGTTATTGCCAAGAAGCAGGGCACTGCTGCCCTGAGTGACAGACACAGTTCAAAGTTCACACCTGAGTGTTATCCTGTGCATGTCAGCATAATGCGGCCCACCGCTCTGTGACGAGCCTTCCAGAGAGATTGTGGGGCTTTGAGACAGTTATCTGATAACTAGCCTGCACGATAGGTGAAGAAATCAGACAGAAAGACACACACACACATCCATGCACTTACCATCAGTAATTAACAAGGGCTCAGGGCAGAAGTGCCCTTGAAGCTTCATAAAAAGCCCATAAAATAAGGGGGCAAGAAGGGCCCCTGATAGTTGTGAGCAGCCTTCTTTGCATTTCAGCCCGTTCACAAGTCTTTGATGGGACGTCAAATATTCATGTGAGGGTGTGACTGCTGTCCCCCAAGGGCCACTGAAGGTTTTTCTTGGGCTTTTGATCAGACCATGCAGCGTGAAGCGGCAGCACGCGACTCTCATCGGTGCTCTATTTACTCAAGTATAATTTCTTGTATTTTAACTATTAGAAAACTCTTAGGTGGTACAAGTGGAGTGACCGTACCTCAATATGCTTACAACATAAATCAGTGCAAATGTGCTATAAAAACCAGAAGAGCATCAAAACAGAATCTGACACATCTGTCAATCTAAATGATGGATGTCCTTTATCAAAAAAACCTTTTTGTTAAATATTGTACTTTTTGTACAACATTGTCCATGGTTCTAATTTACTGTGTATGTGCTACTGTTCAGTCTCATTGCTTTGGGGTACTTGCTACTTGCTAAATGACGGATTACACAAAGAAGCATTTTCTGATCTTGTGCCCCGGTTGGCAGGACAACAGCAGTCATCTGTTCCTCCTAATTCTGTAACAAATCACTGTTGACCAGCTCTGTGAAGTACAATGCAGTGGTTAAGTTTAGGCTCCAAAACAAAGTTGGGCAAAAATGGTAGACTGGGTTGAAAGAAGTACGTTGACAGGGAAACCATCAACCCAACCTCATCTGTATGCCAACTTAGGAGTAAAAAACAATTTTAGTACCACCACTAGGGGACTTTGAACATAACAGTGAAAATACATACCAATAATAAATGACTAGATAATTATGCCTGGATAGCTGGTGCGTTTTTACCTTGTGGAAGAAATGTTTCTTTTGGACAGGTGAAACAGGAGAAAAATAAAATCTGTCACCAGCTGCTCATATAAACTTTCATCTTAATTAACTCATTAATCGTGTTTAAGTATACAAATATGTAGTATCTTAACATCTCTTGGTGATTTAAAAACATTTGTGAAGTAAAGTTTTTTTAACCTTGTGGTCGGTTAAGGGTTAATGGTGTTTTTATCCTCGGATCCTTGCAGTGTAGTGTTTTATGTGTTTTTAACCATCAAGTCAACTCAATTCATCGAAAGATCGATTGATCGAAAGCTGCAAATTTCGGGGCCGTCACGTTTTTGCAGATTTCACATTACATTATATCCACAAGCTGTTGTTGCTACTGTGCTGGCAGAGACATGCAGATACGTCCACACCCCAGCTTCCGGCTCCTCTGGGTGTTGCGCTTTAACATTTCATTTGCCGGGTCATAAATCTGTCCAGGCCCCCAGCAGGAAGCAGGTTGTGCCTCTTACAAGAGAAGGCGCCTCTGCTGTTGTGTCACCCAGTGAACTCTCTTACCTCCCACTCCTGGCCTGTGACAGAGACCCACAGCTGCTGCGTGGACGTCCCCATCCCTCACTGTCAAAACATGGCACCCACCCAAAGCCCTGTTCAGTAGTAGTAGCTGCTTACTACCTGGGAAAGCTGCCAAGGCCTCTGCAAAGAGATGCTGTATGTACAATAGTTGTAGCATTTGACACTAATCCCTCCTCAGCTTTATTTATATGTGTGCATGTGCTGTGGATGTGTGTGGAACTGGCATGAATATAGATATATTTTTTATTTTATCCACTGGTGTTGACTTTCCCTTTCTTTAGTTTTCTCCAAACAAAGTGAATTGCATTTAACCAATCTTGAGATTTGCTCATTTACTAATCAGGTCTGAATGACTGCTATTAACAGCCGTTAGTGAGCGGACCGAGAGGACCAGAGGCTCCTCAGTGCAAAGATCGCTTATTTATGGTCTCTAATCTGGATGATTTATCTCCAGGCCAGATCATATGCTGGCTGCTCTGACAGTTCTCAGATACGGGGGGCACCCGCTTGGGTTTATTCAAAGTGTGGAAGGAAGACAAACCCCGGCAGGCCTGGAATACTGCAGGTGTTAGACTGGTGTTGAGAGCTCATCTGGAGAACAGTTGTCCCCTCAGGTTAAAACCTGGCAGTTATTGCAAAATACACATTTGGTTATTGCAAAATAGCAACGTTTAGATTAATGGGAAAGCTGCTGCCTGGAGATGTCAAATCATCAATTGCCATGTTTGGTCCTTTTCTTACTTTAAGAAAACATTTCTGTGCGACTGATTTTTCTCGTACTCGTGTGTCTTGGTGTATGAGTGTTTATTACAGTGAAAGTCACCCCTACTCTGCCTCACAGTGGCTGCAGTAGCTGAGTATGAGCACCTCAGCGCTCGCGTTTCCCAGTACATATGTGGCTGAAACCAGTTGGAAGGGCGCGGGGGCCCCAAAAAGGGGATGACCCGCAGCTTCACGTGTAACCGCTCATGTTATGTACCTGCTATTGACACTGAGCATTCGACAGGGCTCCTGCGGGACCCTTGAACTTGACAGGCAGTCCCTGGGAGCAGCACTGGAGGGCTGAAGAGTTCAGCGCAGTTAATGTTCAACTCTTTTGATCTCTGCCGAGAAGTCGCATTCCCTGAATTCCTCACCAACCTTTGCAGCGGTAGAGAGACTATGAATGGTTCCACAGAAGACAGTTAACACTCTCCCATGCCTCGTCGTCTTCTTTTTTTTTCTTCCACCCACTCAGTTTGAAAAAGCACAGGAGGAATAACACAGGAGCTGAGCACTTTGCAGCTTACTACTGTCAGTGCTGCAGCTAATTTGTTCAAAAATGACTGTCCCAAAACCATTTGTGACAAAAGCGAGCAAAGGATCGATTGAGCCTCCACGTTGGACATGTCATGATATCAGGGAAAACTCCATTAATCATTGACAGATCCGATGAGCTCATGCTGTTTGAGTTGTTTTGGGGGGGTTTTCTTTCGAATTTCACTTGATCTTTCCCTCGATTTATTTATCCACCAGATCTGGTCAGAGTGACCCACTGCTTTGAACTCGGGTTAAACTGAGCAATGGGTCAAGCATGAGTAAATGATACAGCACCGTTATCTAGAAAGAACAGAAACTCTTATCCTGCGCAACGCAACCGTGTTCCCTCCACGTTGGGATGTTTACCACCTACTGAGCGGCTTCGCTGTTCCAGCCTCAGACATCAAAGCCTGAAAAACCTTTTTAATGACAATAAAGTGATCATGCCGCCGGAGGCAATGTGTTCAGTAATTTGCTTAAAACGTCTGCCATGTGGATGCCAGGCTTCTTTCTGAAAGATCAGCAGATGTCACAGCAGAGACGACCAGTGTGTTGCCTGTATGACGAATAGGACGCCCGGCGCAGTGATCTCTCCGAGCACCGCCACAGTAAATTATTGTGTGAGATGTGTTGTGTCGTTCGAGTGCTGAGCTTAGGAGGTTTACAGCGATGGTGATTAACTAATGGAGGGACATAATCCCCCAGGTAAGAGTCAGACGCTGGGGGCCCAAAGCACAATGAGCAGCCGGCACTTAACCTCAACCAAATGCTGAGATCGCGAACGTCCAGGCCTTCGCTTACCTGGCAGGCATCAGTCTCGATTGCCATCTGCGCTTAAGAGGACTGGACTGGAAAGTACAGCTGGTCGGACTTTGGCGATTCTTGTCATCTCTGACATTGACGGCAGTAGAGAGACGTACTTGGAGTTGGCGTGTCCTTTGTCCTTTGAGAGCTAAGCAGATTTAGCAGCTTCATGTAGCTAACGACAAAACACATGGAAAGGTTAAAGCAACACTTAGAAATACTTACTTATCAGAAGAATAAACTGACAGGTGGTTTTGGTTTTCATGGACACCTGCCTTTATCCATTAAGACAATAATTCCCATATATTTACCCTGTGAGCCTGTGTCATGTGTGTATCTGAACAAATTAACTCAACAATGTTTGGACGGATTTTCAGCAAACTTTACACAATCACTACTTGGGAGGGTATCTCCAGATAATTAACTTTTGGAGCGGATCAGTCAAAAGTCAAGGCGACATCTTCCAAGATATCTCTGCAAAAAATCATACTAGTTTATATTGATCAGAAATCATTCCCCATCATATGATATCAAATGATAAGTGACTTCATGAAGTAAGCATAATGAAGAAAATGACATCATGCAGGATTCAATGGTTTTTTTGGCTCCCCATAGGAAGCTATGTACAGCGTGTCCTCGGTGAAGAGAAATACTTCATTTTGAGCAGCAATAAAGTGCTCCGTCTTCCTAGAAAGTAGATGGAAAATCCGCCCACTTATAATTCAGTTGCAATCATTTGTTTCAACTTCTGAAGATTGACATTTTAAATGAAGAATCCTGAAGACACGGCCTGCAGCTTTAAACCTAGAGTCTGGAGTACAGTTGATCTTTGTCTTTGAGTGAAGTTTTCTCCTGATCTGACCATACGACACAACAAATCCTCGGCCCGAGCAGGAGCCCCTTCATGTCAGAGAACAAATGGTGCGATGTCTGTTATGGCACCTTTCACTCACACCATATGGCTCCTGTGGGGCACTGTGGCAGTTGTTCTGCCACTCAAATAGTGACGAATGAAGAAAGCATCTGAGCGTGTGCGGCTCTTATCATCGCCGGCCCGAGGGGAAAAATGGTTTGAACCTGTGAACTGATTGCCAGATCTTGATAGGCGGCACCTTTCAGAGTGACAGGATGAGGCGTCGCTGGATTGAAGGGGGCGGGGGGGGGGTTGTTACTCACTGTGAGCTCAGGCCTCTGTGGCTGTATAGTGACATCAGGGGATTGGTGATATAATCCTCTTTCTGTACACTGTATGCTGTAATGGGTTGGCTAAACTTCAGGCTCCAGGTTCCGTGGGCTTGGCCGCCCCACAGAGCCACAGTGGACGCCACATTGAGGAGCATGACAGGCAGCTCCACATTTACATATCACGCAGGCTGAGACACTTTGTTCTCAGCTTTATTTCTTATTGAATGGATGGAGGCTGCTGGGAACTTTATGATCCTCTTCACAGGTGCGGTGGCTGAGGCCACGTTGACGATGAATTACACGGCACCTCATCATCCATCTATGTATTTTTAAAGCTGCTGCTCGTAACACACCGTCCTCTGATGATGTTCCAGGCGAACAAAAAATACCCAGCAATTTCCCCTCAAAGTGGCCTTGAGAGGGCGTATGACAGAGTTTATCTTGTAACTGCAGTGCAATGATGTTTTATGAATGCATGTTACAGTTTTATGAGCACCTGACCCCCTTGAGCTGTGTCTCAGACCTTTATTTTTGACTCTTTGTCTTCTATAATTCAGGTGGAGTTTAACGCAGACGCACAACAAAAAGCTGACCTCTTTCTTTCAGAAAGTTAGACGACAAGTTGATACCACTCATAGTCTGTAAAACAAGTCTCCACTTCCTCGTGTTGCAGAAAAATGAAGTAAAAGTATCCAGTATTACATGTTTGACTCATTTGGAGTCTGCGCAGTAGTGATCGCATTGTTGAGCTGGGACATCGAGGACCCATACACGCTGTCGACAAATCGAGAGTCTGTCTCACCTCATGTTTACCTTGTGGTTTAGAGTGTGTTTTACAGATCTGCAGTTTCATCCAAGTGACCTCTATTTTACCTTCTCATTCATAAATAGTAGATGACAGCTGTGCATCAGTTGTGTTTATGTATAACTGATGACTTTAAATGAGAATCATTATGAGCTTAGGTTTTGCAGGGGAGACAATCTTGTGAAATTGTGCATAACTGAAAATGAGAAAATCCATAATTCTTTATTCTTTGACATAGATAGGCTAGCTGTTTCCCCTTGTTGCCATGTCTTTATGCTAAGCTAAGGCCATAGACAGCTCCTCAAAAGTGTAGCCAAAGAATTTAAATTCTCCCATGGTGGCTGGCTGCAGCATAGATCATAAACCTACCTTATCCATGTTAGTGGATGGGACATGGACCAAACTTAAAAAGTCAAAGTACACGTCAAATAAGCTTTGTCTCAGTTGTTATTTTACTTTGCGTTTGGTTTTTATTGGTTTCAGAAAACATTTGGTTTCATTTCTGGATAGTGGGAGGAAGTGGGGAGGTGTCATCCATCTTTATTTACAGTCTATGGGTCAAACAGACTTGCAGCAAGTGAACATTGAATGGGTTTTTTCTGGGCGGTGCAGTAAAGGTTGATGCTCAGTCTCAGTTTTCACTTTTACTGTTGAGAGCACCAAACAGGAGATTCCATTTACCTTCCTCAAAGTGAGATGGAGGCAGAAGTATATGACAGCCTCTGCAGATGACACCAAAACTACTGAAATGTTCCACTTCGACACAGAGCTAAGAGCGAACATACATTATGGTTTCTTCTGGTGATTTTGGTGAAACAACCCTCTCACACTCTCTCACAGGATCAGGGCTGCACACGTAGAGGCATCAGATCCATGTCATCCGATTCCCCACAAAGACGTGAATATTTTTAGGAGAAAAAAAAAACCCACCCAAACCATCGCATTCACACCCCTCAACGGCTTTCATGCAATCATGCTTTAGAAAAACGTGGGAGTGGTGGTGGTGTGGGTGTTGTGGGTGCTTGCGGAGGGGGTGCACTCTGCCTGTGTGAGGACTCTCAGTGCCGCCGCCGCTGCTGCAGCTGCTAAATTTCTCACAGTTGCAATTTCAAGGACGCCAGAATGAATTACACGTAGGGAGCCCGAGTTTGGTAAAATCTCTTCGCCTAATCCGCACAATCCCGTCCTCCTCTGCTAATTCCATATTTGCTGCGATTCAGAAAAGAAATGCTACACACCCATGCATGTACATATTGCATTCCCTTATCCCCTCACACACACACACACACACACACACTCTCCCTCTCTCTCTCTGCTTCTCTTTCACAAAATATTTGGTGAGGCCTGATCTGTGATTTGCATGAGCAGTAATTAGGAGGCCTGGAGATTACAGGCACTACAGTGCGCCCGGCCGAGGAGCTGCGCGGTGGGAGGTGTTACTTAATCGACAAGTGCCATTCAGATAATAAAGCAATGAATAACAATTGCTTCCTGGTGCATTTTTCTTAAGACTTGTGCGAGGATATAAAACGAGCTTTTAAAACGTAGGAAACACAAGAAGTGTGTCAGAGAGCTGGTTGGCAGTGCAGCAGCATGTGTGAGGAGATTGATACCAGAGCTCAAGTGTGTGTGTGTGTGTGTGTGTGTGTGTGTGTGTTCTGTATGTGAACCAGCAGCCTGTCTACATTTGCTCCATCCTTCACCCTGCTCTTATCCCGCAAGGCCTCGGTGCCTTTCTCTTCTGTTGGCGTCTTATCAGGGGACAGCTCGTCAGGGACACACGTGCCATCGTTCTGACACTGACCGTGGGTCATTGAAATGCAAACAGAGAACGCACTAAACCAAATGGGGTCGAAGAGCAGCAAATATTTGGCCAAGACCTTTTTTCACTGATGGAGCCGGCCTGTTTATGGTTGATGAAACGAGGTTAGAGCAGATGGCCATTGGGAGCGCAGCGCATTCATTTGAACTGTCTTCAAATCAAATAAAGCCAATACGCCGACTTGTAGAGACAGGAGAGGATGTGTAAGTGCTGGGCCCGACCGGACAATCTCCTCTCATTAAAAATAGAACAGGAGGAAGGTCAGTGTAAGGGTTAGGGATAAAATGATTCATCTTAAAAACCAACACAGTGTGAAATTAATGACTTTTAGAGATAGTTTTCCACTGATCGAGCTGCGTATTACTCATTAAAAGAGAGTGAAGAGAGGAAAGCGTGCGGAGGGGAAAGAATCTGACCCTCAAATGAAAAAGCTGTTTTGTGAAAAGTTGTCAAACTGTCACAGTCAGAGGTTGAACTATATTCAGGCTGAGTACAGGAGAGGAGCTCCCTCTATCTACCGAAACCAAAAGACAAACTGGAGGAGTGATGCTCACACACAGCCATGTTTTTATTTCAAGGATTTTTTATTTTGACATCCAGAAACAAGTTCCCTCATTATACATACATGATATTTAGAGTAGACAGCACATTTAGGTACTGTAAATGATTTTCATATAATACCACTTAACACACCACACATTAATACCACTATTGCAATTTCCTTAAACATGCGGTTATGTAAAGTAAACAAACTGGAAACAACCACTGTTAATCTGACTTTTCAGAGGTCAACACTCTGTGGCGTCTTCTGAAAAGGTTGAGTTTGACTGTGGGCATCAGCTGCTGGGAAAAAAAGTGATGTGATTACACTATTGAAAATGCACTCTATCAACAATTCAGTTCCAGACATTTATACATCACCTGTCTAGATCAGAGAAGATTGCCAGTAAAACAAAATAAAGCAAAACATAAAAAAGAGACTCAATATGAAATGATAATATAAAATCAATATGATTAAGTTTCTCAAACTTTAAATTAAATAACAATTATCTTAGAGGATACAGACCTAGAGGAAGCACTTTCCCCATTTCCTCTTTCATTATTAGTTTCATGATGGACAAAAACAAAAGAATGTGTCAAAGTTGATCAGCAGAACCATTAAAACCTGGTGCCCACATTACCCACATTTTATTGTAATTTCAAAAACCTTTCTCCATCTATTGGTTTTCACTGTGATATAAAGTTTTTTTTATTCATATATGTAAAATGATCCTGAGGTTGCCCGCTGTAACACATTCTCCGTCACAACATCTCCGCTCTGTTGTGATCCGACTGCCTCGCTCCTTGAGAAATGATGCCTTTGACATTTATAGCTGCCGCACATCCGTCCCTGACGCACTTGCTGTTTGCTCTTTGTTTTATTGAGCATGATGAGTCAGTCTTTCCCTTCTACTGTCCAGCACGGTAACTCTGTTACCACGGCGATATATCCTCCAGACAGCATCCGCAGCAAAATTGATCAAATGGTCAATATGTTCAGACGGTGGCACAAAGGACGGCACAGTGGTGGTTTTTAATTCTTCAATTCACAGATTCGGATGACGATCTTGAGAGGGAATGAGCATGTAGATTTTTCTGTTATCAACTCCAGCCAGAATATCAGTGCATCATTAACAGAACATCCACAGCTTCAATCATTTTCATTGAGCTCAGACCAGATATCCACTAAGTGCCTGTAATGGTGCAGAGTCATGATGGAGCGGCGCATGTACGTGCTTTGATGCTGCTGTTAAATCATCTCTGACAGTGCTGAGACGCCAATAACGTCATTTTGATCTCTTCTCTGTGTCATCCCCTCATTGATCCTCTCAACATTTTAATTATTCTGAGAATATCTATTGAGATGTGGTTTTCACATCCGACCACAGTGAAATGTTAGATCACATAAATTAATGAAACAAGTCAGACATTTGGTGTGTTATAGTAAAGATCTATGGAGACGATACCTCAGACCTGGGTGAACAACATCAGGACTTTCTCTGTGGTTCCCAACCTGGGGTCCAGCACCCTTTGAAGGGGTCACAAGATAAATCTATAGGGTCGGGACATGGTTACAGGATTCAGAAGACAGAAAAAAACAGTCCTACTTAAATATTTATTCACTTTTCTTTCTCTATTGAATCTAATTTTTCTCTCTTGAAACAGATAAAACAACCTGATAAATTTAGTGGAGAAATGACTCCAATCTTACCAAAATCTGAACTAACTAGCCTGGTTGTAAAAGGTTAAACTCACCCTTAACTAGAAGTTGCAGAACAGAAAACAGTCCCAATGATCATTTATGAAACAATGTCTCCCTGCTGGGACATCAGATCATAAAACATGCAGTAGGTTGTAGGGAGGCAGTCCTTATCAGGTTAAAGGACATGCTGGCTGATGTTTTGGACACTTTGTTTAGCCGCTAAATGTTATATTCACTATGTTCATCAGCTCATCGCTAACTGTGCCGGGAACCAACACCTTTAATGTGCGACCAAAACCAAAGCAATGAGCTGACGGATGTTTAAAAGGAAAAGTTTGGAAGAGCTCAGCAGAGTGAGAGATTTGTGTAATAAATGCTGTGGGGTTTTTTTTTGTTGAAAATTAGTTGTAAAATAGTTTCATTTAAAATAAGACAATGAGAATGGAGAAAGGCAACCCACTTACCCATCCCAGCACAAAGCGGCCTTTTTATTTATTTACTTACTATCTTTTTGGCTGAGGAACACAGGTCTGAACTGACAAGAGGGGATCTGGCCTTTGTTTGGATATCATCTGTAGCTTTAATGAGGATACCACACACGGGCAGTATTTTAACAGGCTGTTTTAAGGCCTAATGAACGGAGTGTCGGGTCAGACTGAACGGTAATGAGGCAGGCTGCTTAGGGACGCTGCCTTCGATCCCCCATTCATCAGCACATTCCTCTCAGCCTCACACACACACTTTCTATTTTGTCCCTATCACTCGCTGTCTCTCTCTCTCATTTTCCCTCCCCCTGTAATTACACAGCAAATTCTGCCCACAGGCAGCTGAGCGTAGACGTTCACCGAACACACACACACACACACATGCACGCTAACCACATGGTTTATGCACTTTCCCTCATCCTGTCAAGGTACATCAGGAAGAGGCCATTTCCTCATCACTCTCTCTAAGTAGTGGTGCCGAGTGAGACGAGGGGAGGCAGAGGCGGAGACGTTCAAACAGACAGACAGAGCAGAGGTAGCCATTAGTGGAACATCTTGGGAATAAGTGCGTCTCCACAAAGCAGAGGGTGTTGGTGTTTGAGTTTCCTTTTTGCTCTTATCTCTGTGAGCAGTTTGAGTGAGCATGGACTGATAAGTGGTATCCATCTTTTACTGCACAGATTAAATGTTTCCAGCCTTGTTATTTTTTTTGTGCTTTGGTCATTTCATAGTGTGCCCTGCACAAACAGAGCAACTGCTGAAAGGAGAGGAGACAAAAGCAGTTGCATGATGCAGCAGAAGGGACCGAGCGGTGGAAACGAAGCATTGCATGGTTGTCAATAACAAGTGTGGATGCACTCCAGGGCAGCGTTTTAGTCTGAGATGTGTGAAAACGATGATTTAGACGCTGGAAACCATTTGTTGATTCGGTCTTTTTAGTCACAATGTAGCCTTTGCTGATTTGTCAGGTTCCGATCACATGACCCCCGTCCAGAAGAAAACAACCGGCATTAGCCTCAGCTACCAGTGTAGAACCTAACAATGTATCTACAATCAATTACAGAGCAGAGACAAGCTATTATTTGAGCAATCCGTGTACACTGGCACATGTTGGCCTTCCTGTGTACACATAAACACGCATCCCCAGTGAACGTGATTGGTCACATGATATGTGTTTTCAGGCGTGTTGGTATAGATAAGAATTCAAACTGATTCTCAGCCAGAGACAGAGATTGTTTTATGCTAAGCAAACAAAAACATGGATTTAGCCCAAGACAAATACAAAGTGATTTACCCACAGAACCTTCGATGCACACACCAAAGCAGAGAAGGGGGTGACAAGTTGCACAACAGCAGCTCTGCTTGATTCATTTTTCACAGTTTTTGGGTGGAAAACCATTAATGGCACGACTCAGGAGGGAGAGTGGGTCGTCCACTGACCAGAAGGTTGTTGGTTTGATCCCCGGCTACTCCTGTCTGCATTCCAAAGTGTCCTTGGGCAAGATACTGAACTCAAATCTTTTGTAGTTAGTGTGTGATAGAAGAAGCGCTGCGTATAGAAGTGCCGTATGAATGTGTGTGAATTCAACTTGCACTGTAAAATACTTTGAGTGGTCGATCAGATGGAAAATCTCTATATAAATACAATCCATTTACCATATGTGGTCCTTAATCTTAACTAAGTCAGTATGTGAGTAACCATTGAGGTGGAAGTTCAGAGAATGTTTCTGGAAGGCGATGAGACATTTTTGCTGTCCTGCCAACAGAACTCCCACATCTGAAAATGCTCATGTGGATTGTTTTGGAAGGGAATGACAAACCTATGATTTAATGTTTTCATACCAAACCTGGTTATTTTACAGTCACAGAATTGTCTCCAACAAATCCTGCTTGAGTAATATTTGCTACAGTTACAAACCACACAGTTTTTGACCCATTTTTAGGCTTGACAGGGTTTGGAGATAAAGCCACAGTCAGAAAATACTGAAATGCTTCACAGGTGACCATGGTGAGCATTGCACCGCATCCTGGGCTACAACCGCACAAGCACGTTTTAAAACACATTCATTTAGCCTCAAACCTGAGACCTTTGGAGATGCCATTGGCCCCATTTCAGTCTGAAAACTCTGGGGTTGTATTTTTGTAACCATGCAACCTATATTCGCTTCCTGATTGGTTCTTATCAGTCACACCTTGACTACCAGCGATGAGTACCCACTCTGTCAGTCTCAGTTTTAACTCGTCCAAAAAAAGAAATCCCTGCTCTTACTTTTTGCCATTGTTTTTTTTTTTTGTTCATAGTATTTTCTGCAACTAAGCAACCAACTGCAAATGGACAATCTGCTTTCTGTTTTCACTGACACATGCACAACCAGTGTATTAGCGTTGCCCTAGTTTAAATTACATTTCTGTTCAAAGCAAAAGAAAATATATGTGTCCAGCAGCACACAAAGAGGACACAGTAGTGTGAGTAGCAGTGATGCAAATATGCAAAATATATTATTTACAAACTACAATGGCACTCAGACGAGCATTTACCGCCTGCAATTAAGGCCCAACAGTTCTCTTTAAATTCAATCAAGCTGCACACACTCAGATATCAGTTAGAGCAGCGTTAAAGAAAGTAATAAAAAATTCCTTAGCCTAAATTAAGGATGGCCCATGACCATCATTCAACAAGGTTCGTGAAAATCCATTAAGTAGTCTTGATTAAAAACGAACAAACAAAGGGACAGGGTTGAAGACAGGTAATTAAAGGTCCCATAGGCTGTAGTGAATGTTTCTTCTGCTTGAGACAGGTCAGGAGTGTCTGAAAAGAGAGAGAACAACACGGGGGGTGAATAATATATATGAATGTTGGAAACAAATCTAAAATCCTAATGCAAAACGTGTTTTCTCGTGGGCTGGTCAGTAACAAGGTTCATCATCCCTCTGAGTTTTACCAAAACAGAAGCTTCTCGAGCTTCAGATTTTATGCAAAGGAATAGTTTGACATTTTACCAGACGCCGTTTATCTGCCCTTCAATCACAGATGAGCATTTTCCACTGTCATTGCATAACGCCAGTGAAAAGTCTGTCAGCGTTAAAGAGCCACTTCAGTGGTGCAACACTGAAACAAATAAAAGGCAGCTGCAACGCCTCAAAGCGTCGAACAGTAAATAACAGTGTTGTCTGCATAGAACTTAAACGCAGCACATATCACTCAGGACTGACAGCCCTGTGCAGAGAGACGCCTGCAGCACAAATCAATTGCACACACCGAGTTGTTAACAGGAAGAAGGAGGCAGCCTGATCTGACAGATGCACCACGTAAAATCCAAATTTGATACATAACAGCACCATAAAGCTGTCACATCTATCAGTTACACAGCTACTCAGGTCCAACACACAATTAACCATCAAATCAATAATACCCCTCTGCTCAATTACCCCATGAGCGACAGCTGCCGAGACATGTAGGGAGGAAATAATGAAGTCAGGAAGGGTGTGACATCTCACCTCAGTGTGGATATTGTTCTGAATGTCGCTTTTGCTTAGAGATTCTGAAGAATCGATGTTTGTTCATCAGCAAGATAAAAAACACTGACTTTTGTGAAACTCGATGGACGGATGAGACACGAGTCAAGAAAGAACCAATTACATCTTTGGCAAAGATCCAGATGAAAAAATTGATCCAGAAATGTTTTATCACTTTGTTTAGCATTGCAAAATGATGAATGTTTTTTTTTTGTTATTTTTCACACTGATTTCTCAGAGAATAATTCATGGATCTTGGAAAAAATTAAAAAAACAGGCATATTACGTGCAAATTAAAGGCCTATTGTCATTTAGGGTTAATTCATTTATCCCCAAAATATTGTAGCTCCATAATGTTCCCTGTGAATGTTCTCTTTAACTGGCCCCCACATGACTTGTTAGAGATGAGCAGTAGATAGTAGATATACTGTATAAAAGAAAAAAGAAAGAGAACTGATTTGTCATAAAATAAATAGTGGAAAATCAAGATGTGTGGATTGTTCTCCAAAAAACAAAAATGTTGAAAAATGGCCGATGTTGAAATGTGACAGAGAATGAAAAAGAAATCTTTGATCCACATCCACACTAAAGTTTTCTAAATTGGCCCATCCCTCCCATCCTTCATAGGAGTCTGTGAATATTAATAAATGTCAGTCGCCTGTGCATGTTTGATCAATGAATTATTCTTTATGGAAAAATGTTGAAAAATGTCTTATTTCACAATGTCCTGGATCCGCCCTCTGATCCATGTGGTAGATTCTATGTAATTGTGCTAACTAACAGACAAACAAACGCAGGTGAAAACAACCTCCTTGGCGGAGGTCATCATCTGATCAGGGTCGTTACTAGAACCGCTCATCAGCCTGTCAGAAGCCATCATTTATTCCCGATGTGGGGAAGGTCACCAGTCGTCCGTTTGCCTGTGCGGAGCTAAGATAGCAGCGAGGAAGATCCTCAGTTATTCTGCCGGTGACAGGAGAGCGATTATTGGTGAATTGCCTCCTAGAGACTCTCAATTACCGAGCCGATTCCTCCCTCTTACGAATTTTACCGTTTCAAATGGAGTGCAGAGGAAACGCAGAGGCCGTAAGTCATCGCTAATGACGCTGCTGTTCTTCCCCCTGTTAAATACGACTTGCTCCCAGCTTCAGTGGTCTATCATGACGTTGTAAACAAATAACCGATCATGACAGATTGCTGGCAGGGTTAAAGAAATATAATTATTGCTTCATTAGTCACTGTCACTAATGACTTATCAACGATCCAGTGTTTACCCAGAGCAGCGACAGGTGTGACAGTTGGTATTGATTCATCAGCAAAGCAGACTGTACAGCAAATAACCAATGGCGGAGCTCAGAAACAACCCCCAGACTGACTGCTGGGAAGCAGGTGGGCATCAGCTGCCCTCATACATCACAGCACTAACAGCCTCCTCTGCAGACAGCGGGGGTAAGAGGGAGCTGGAAAAACTATCAATAGAAATTAGACAAAAAGAGAGAACGAGAGGGGGAACAGAGAGGCCTGAAAAACAGATCTAACCGCTGAAAGGAAGAAGGGAAAAAAAAAAGAAAAAGGTGATGTAAGAAGAAAAAGACGGCTGTAAGTAAAACAAAAGAGTCAGCTGCTGGAGTCGTGCATGAACAGCTGGTGCCAAAGACAGAGTTGAGGACAAAGTGGGTTCTGTTTGGACTGGAGCCGGGCCAAAGCTGGGCCGGGTTAGGCAGGCAGGGAGCGCTGCCAACACCAGAAGAGGCCTACGGGAAGATCATTATATAACCGAGAAGGGAAACCTCACAGGCACAACCGAGATGCTCTTGACTCCCTAATGATATGACTCGGTTTAAACCCCATGTCAGAGGAGAAGGCCAGGAGACGCTGAAAAAGAAAGAAAGGCGTCTATAAAAAGACGAGGGGGAAGGAGCAGAGGACTTGCAGAGAATGCAGTCTATTGTTTATCCATTAACCACCGCTGCAGAAACCATGGTGCCTGCGCTTCTTCACTCTTCTCCCACTTCAAAACAAACCACACACTGGTTCATATGAATATATAATTACACTATATGGAAAGTCTGCCTCTTGCAGCACAGGTACCAGGCCTCGGATGGAAAATATTACAGAAAACTGTCCTTTTTGATTCAGTTTCACCAGAACGTTTTAAAGAAATGTGGTTTTGATTCTGCACTATTGAAGACTTTCCCTATTTTGTAGGGAAAGTGAAAATCAACTCTTTTTTTTTGTTGTTGCCCTTTTAACAAAGAAAATATTGATTTCATGAAGTTCAATGGAATAATGAAATCACCACCCTCAGATGGAATAAAGACAACATCAATATGACTTTTTACAATTCAAGACAAGCAGTGATGCACTTTTCTCCATTTTAGAGCGACTGAATTACAAATGATAGTTGGTATCGTTTAAAAAAGTGACACGCAGCACCTGGTTTTGCCTCAGTGAACTCCACACTCTTTCCTTTTTTGTGAGATATTTGACGGCGTGCCAGCCTTCCTCATATATGGCCCAGTTTGGCAGTAGCACTCTTACAGCAGCACCTCGCTGAACTCTGACTAATACTCTCTCTATGCATTTAAAATCAGAGGCCATTGTCCCCATGTCTCTGAGATTTAGGACAAGTTAAAGGCCCTGATGTCTGGAAGTAGCACTTTAAAAAAAAATGAAGACTGAGCTTCTCTGTGAGCTCTTTCATTAGGTCGAGAGGCACCGAGCCAACTTACAAGCTACAGAATTACATAAGAGAGGCTGTTAAGACACACTGACTCATTTTGCCTGTGTGTTTCCACATCGTAAAAAGTTATGTTTTTTACGGTTCTGATTGATACACAATGAGAACTGTACAGAGGAGCCTTCAGGCCGAAGCTCGTGAAATCAACGAGACCATTGTCGATCTTGTCATGGACAGAGTACAAGACAAAGAGCGGAGACGTCTACAAGCTTTTCTGCATAGAAGCAAGACTGACAAATGATGTGGCTGCATCTTTGTGGTCAGTCTGTGTCTCTTTGCATCGCTGTTTTGTCTCTTCCATACATTTTATGTCTCTGTGTAGCAGCTTTGCATTTCTTTATCAAAATTATTTGTCTATGTGGTCATTTTGTGTCTTTCTGGACATCCTTGAGACACTGTTTTAAATTTCTCTAGTAATTTTTATGTCTTTGTGGTCATTTTGTGGACACATTATGTCTCTATGCAACTGTTTTGCATGTCTTTATAGTCATTTTTGTGTCCCATTGGTTATTTTGTGTCTGTCTGACCCTGATGTGTGCCTTTGTGGACATTTTTATGTCTTAATATAGTTGTTTTAAATATCATCTTTAATTTTTCTTTATGGTCGTTTAGTGTGTCTCTGTGTGCACATATTGAGTCTTTGTGTTGCTGTTTTGCATTTTCTTTTTTTCTTCTACATATCTGTGATTATTTAACATGCTGTTTGTTTTCAGTCTCTTTGTAATCATCTGACTGACTTTCTATTTAAAACTGTTCACAGTCAGTCGGCCCCCCCCGGCCCCTCTGGCTCTGTCCGGTGGGCTCGCTCAGTAATCCATCCACAGATCCTGTCATGTTTAATAAGAAATTGACAGTTGTTTGGAGGCGCAGCGTGTTTTCAGTTCATGGATGAATCTGTGCAGCGAGCCTCTTTATGTTTTTTTCTCCACCTGTTCTGATTTCTTGGTGTGTTTTGACCAGTTCTGTTGCATTTATCTAAAGCTGCGTCCCCGGACAGCTGCACCAGGCAGCTGCTGGTTGTGTAGAAAGAGAGCGATGTCCTAACAGTCTGTGGATTCATGCGGCACTTCATGCTCACCCACTGATGGGATGGCAGTGGGGCGCTCGGCAGGACATGCCTCGACTTGTTCCTAATTGTTCATTTGGGGGTTCAAATCCTGCGTAATCCTTGTCTATTTTTCATCTCGTGTGCATGTAGCTCCTCAGTGTAGAGGTGATTAGCTTTGATAAGCAGACACAAGGTCACCAGTGGTGTCATGCTGCCTTTAAGGTAATGAAGGTGAAGCCAATGCATTTTGGTAGGTTAGTGATGTCGAGTGCGTCGCCTGCTGCAAGATGCTTTCGACCACTTGCCAACCGAACACCCACCGACACACATTAACACCCCCCCTATGTCTCCTCACGAGTATTTACCAAAAGTTGCACAAACAAGCTGTGACTGCTAAACACGGACGTACATGGTGTGCTAATCACCACCTTCATTGTCGATTATGCTTCCTTTTATCTGTTCTGCAAGTGACGAGCTGCCGGAGCGCACAGCCAAGTGTTAACATCATGAGCGCGGCAAAAGAAAAGGGGAGGCTTGTTGGCGAAGGCAAATATTCCTGAGTCAGACTGGACTGGGAATACTGCAGCCAGTCAAAGTGAATCAATGCAGTCATCAGTCCCACACTGACTGGTAATGGATGGCCTGGCAATGCTGGCAGTGTAAAAACTTTAGTTGTAGTGTGTTATTAATCATAGGGAGAATTCTACATGATAATTCGTCAGGGAATAATATTTTAATGTGTTTTTCAAATGCTGGAAGGCTGCCACTCGTTTTTTATTTTTTATTGACTGATGTGTTTCTTATGTCTGTTGGGATGTAAATAGAAAATGTCCAAACAGACATGTTGTCCTCTCTTGGTGTCCAGAAAATACGCACAACTTAGATCAGATTTAAAACTATTGCTTCTAATGGACACATCATCAATGTAAAAGCTCTGTACTTGAGTTTCATTACCACTCAGAGCAGGAATACTTCAAATTATGTCTCTGTTACTCAGCAGCAGTAAAAGTCAGCAAATCGTGACTGCAGGAAACATAAAACACTGTAATAGACACTGACTCTCCTGAAACACACTTGTTTTGAATTTAAATCACCTGCTGTCAGGATGAGAAATGTCTTTCGACATTTTCTTAAAAGTCATAAAAACAATTGCACATGCAAAGGCATATAAAGCCAGGAGGGCGTGCACGACTCCTCGCAACATTATCATTCCCTGCACTGACGTGGATTTTGAGTCATGTCATAATAAACGTAGTTTCAAACCTCAGAGTTGGATTTGAGGTTGCAGGGAGCGGCTGAAAATATCAAAAGTTCATCTGGAATGTTTTAACATGGATTCATCTACATTAGTTTGATATATTATGCTTGATCTATAATTCCACTGAAGCGCTGAAGAAAAAGAAAGTAGGAAGCTCAGACAGCTCAACGTCCACCTGTTTGGGTGGTTCTAATCATCATATCATTTTTTTTGTTGAGAAGTTGAAGTTAAAAGGTAATTTGTGACATTGTAAACCAAAAAGGAAAAACTCTTCATTTTGCATTTATTTCATCGTCACCATGCAGCAAATGTACATTTCGTTCCTCCATGTTTGATTCCGGTGTTTCAATCCAGTGTGTCGTCAACCCCCCGCCCTCTCCATGCTGACCTTTGCTCCTGTTATAATTTGCCACGGCCACTAAGGAGATCTGTCACTTGAACTTGACTATGACTTGTTATAAGCAGGGTCATGTTCAAGAGGAGGTGCGGAAAGATGCATAGCACACTGGAGACAGGTTAAATAAACATGGAGAGGAAATAATGATTCTTGGTGTAAACTCTGAAGGATACTTTCTGTGAGCTTTTGGGATTGCAAATATGTGATGTACTGTATATTGATATTTTCTATGAAGAATCACGGCTGTATGAAAAGAGCTTTGGCCCTAGGTGTTGTATGTAATTTCTAGTTTTTGAATGCTTTCATTTGGTTTATTCTAATAAATAACTTATTTTCAAAAGTTGTTTATTGATTTAAAAATTCATTTTTAACTGCAAGTGTTCTCTGATCTCCCTGAGAACCTGAGAGGCAAACTGAGTAATAAGCATAATGGAGCGGTTCAAAATTCATTTCTCACTGTACTGAATCACAGCAGGAGACCAAACAAACTGAATCGTGGTGTTTTTCGTCTTTTATCGTCGTTAACTTTCACCCTCCAAGCTCCACTCACACTCACACACTCCACACCTCAACTCAGAGGTTTCTCCTCTCCGCTATGATCCTCTCTTTGTTTTCTTTCACTCTAATGGCTTCTTTATCATTTCTTCCTCTGTTTTAAAGGCCATGCCGTACTTGACCGGCTGTAAATCTGTTTGGAGACTAATCTGCCACTACCTACCAGCTGCTCTCTTGGCAATCGCCAGGGCCAACATTCCCGTTGCCATGGAGATAACCAGTCACGGCAGTCACACATAAGGCCTGGAGCAGCGCCGAGCGGGCCGTGTGTGGCGAGCGTGTGCGAGTGTGCCAGGATAATGTGCGCGTGTATTATTAGAAGTCAAACCGTGTGGTGTGTCAACTGCCAAAGAAAGAAAAAGGTTCATGATAAACTGCCATTAACAGCTGTTTGTCAGTCTGAGCGAGTTAAGTGGTTACACACCGTGTACGGCACTTCTTTCTGTGCACAGTGTGCACGAGACAGTTGGACCGTAGTCGGTTGAGTGTTGCCTTTTGTGTGGTTGTCTAATTGTAGAAGTCTGTGCAGACCTTTATCCCGTCTGCAGAGACAGGACTGATGGACATAAAGCTCCTTTATCGTCTTCACTCACTCAAACATCACCTGTGTCATTTTGTCAGTAGAGCCAGTGTTGACGGATGACATTAAAATTTAAGTTCAGGGGAGATTCATACCACTCTTAGGTCTTTATGGTCAATATGAAGCTCAACATTTTACTTTAAAAACTCAACAAAACTCAACTGTTGAGACACCACAAGCAGCTAAATCTGCTAAGTTTGCCAAGACAATGATCAGCGACCACAGTTCCGATACATCTATATATGTGTTCATCAGCATAGTTAGCAGGATAATGCAAAAACTTTGAACTGAGCTAACATAAGTTTTTTATATTATGGCATCATTGTTGAGATTTGCTTTCAAGCAACGCGAGATAATGGCTTTCCTTAGAGCGGAGACATTCTCGCGAGGAGACATGTTTATTATCTGTTCTCAGGTGAACGTAGAGACTCGTGAGTATTTTAAGATGAAAAGCAGTTTGTGTTCTTTTATCAGTGTGTTGTCCCGGGCCCTGAACGTGCAGCAGCCGCAGCCAGAAACTGTCACACGTTGAGCCTTTGATGTATTAGAAAGCTGTTCGTGAAAAAATGTGAAGCCGCAAAACCTTTAAATTTAGCCGTTGTGAGTTACACAGAACTACGCAGGTTGACACCAAAAAAAAAACACAAAAGCAGAAAAAATCTATTGTTGTCCATCACAGCCCCGGATGACAACGTAACCTGTGCAGCAGTCTGCTTGATTTCCCTGTGTTTTTCTAGGTATGCATGAGGCCTTTCACTGAATACATCTTATGAAATGTGTAGGAAGGAAGCTGCTGTGGTTTGGTTGCTGCAGAAACCAGGTGAGAACATGTGCTGTGTGTGTGCTCTTGGGTGACATCACACATTCCATGACGTCCACATGGCAACACTGAAAGGACTAGAGGTGAGGGGGCGGGCGCAGAGTTCTCTGAGTTCAATTGATCCTCTTTAAGACCTGGGAGGAAAAATATATAAAGAGAAAAACCAAAGTGTTCCAAATCTAATTTATTTGTTCCTCGCTGACATCACACGTACAGTTTAATCCTCCATCTTTATAAAAGAGCTTGTGCTGTTCTTTTGTTGCAAGAATCAGGTGCTAAATCGACTCCTGATACTGGAACAAAGACTACACACACGTAAACACAATCCAAAAAATACGACGATGGAAAGTGTTCAAATAAAATAAGATGAGTGAAGCACACGGAGATCCAGTCCAACAAACTCCAACTCTACAAATGTTAAATGTGTTAAAATGTTAGAAAGAACAGAAGTGTTACTATTATTCTTCATTATTTGAATGTTTATTATGTTCAGGTTCTTGCACTAATAGCTTCCTTCTATTTGTTTTACATGCATGTGATCTAAATCATATTCACCATGCAGCTATAGACACTTATGTATGAGGGGTTAGTAGTAACTGTATATTTTTTATATATATTTAAAATGTGCTAAGGATCTTTCTGTCTTCTACTAATGATTTTAAAACTGACTCAACGACACCTTGTAATCAAATCTTTTGACAAAAGGATGTAAACTGGAAAATGAATTATAAACCTTCCAGTGGAATTAAAGATTGTGAGTATTCTCTAATCTGAAGGGGCAGTACAGACAATAGGCTGCATCTGAAGACTGATTGTGTTACAGCGCTGTGTCTGGGCTGGTACTGTTTCAAAGTAATTATCCCACACACAAAAATGAAAAGTATCTGCAAATATAACTTTAGTTTCATCACAGGCCTGAGGGAATTCATAAATATCCTCACACGCCCAATCAAACTGTCTCGTGTTAAGTACACAGGCCTGACGCCCCTGGGTGTTTCCCAGCTCTGAACATGAATTTATTATTTAACCACATGTGACTAAGTTTAAGGTCTGATTCTTATTTCTGTGTGTGTGTGTGGGTGTGTGAATTGATTGTTTCAGACATCTGTTGATCTGCTTAAATCAGCATCTTATTGTAACCTGTTGAGTTACTGTGAGCTCAGCGTCGTGTGCTCTGGTATCAGTTCCTGCATCTTAAACCATTAAAGCAATGATCATTAACTCTTTTATTCCAACACTTTGGAAAATGAATCGATTGTTTTTTGTTCTTATGCTATTTTCAGAAAAATAGAAATGAGTCATGTGGGACATCTATAAGCCCTTTAACCCTCGGCCTCTCTGTTATCGCCTGTCTCCATCTTGTTTGGCTGATAACAGTACATAATAGGAAGCAGCCACTTGTCTAGTCTCAAACATGGATTTCCAGTTTCCTGCTTGGCAGACGTGAGTACACCTAGACTGAAACCACCTTGTCCAGACGCTGGAAAGACTATTACATGCTGCTATTCAGGTTCAGCTCCAACTCAGCAGGAATCGCTAAAGATGAACCTCTTAAGCTGCTTTTCACAGGGCTGACAAAACAGCAGTGTGTCCTGTGATGAGGCAATGAATTGTTGTTCAATAGATCTGCAGGAGTCTCTGGTGCCCTAATCTCACAACATCACCACTTGAGATTGATGAGAAAATGAATGATGAGAACACGTACAGCGTCAGGACAGAGAAAACGCGCTGTGAAGAGTCAGCTGGGAAATTTCAACAGCAACAAGCTCCACATTTTATATGGATGTGCAAATGTGCCAAAATCTGCCAAGAGGGTAATTGAATGAATCTGGGATTAAACGAGCGCGGCATGAGTTTCGGCACATTACTCCAAATTAGTCCTTGCACCCTGATTTGCATGCATTCAAATGCACATTGTCATCAGTAAGACGAGTAGAAAATGCATGGAAATGATTGTCGGTGACTTGCCAACGCCAGTCCTTCTCTTTAGTCTCTATTAATCCCCAGCTCCTGGCCTCGGGCCATGGCGGGAATGTGCAGCGGAGGACGCCCGCGTGCCCTCTCTCAGCTGCCTCCTAATCTTACTCCCAGCCACAGACTCGCTCCGACCTCTCGGCCCTGCTTGTGAGGTCCAGCCAATCTTTTCCTCTGGTTCTCTCCTGCCCCCTAAAGCACAGAGAGGAGAATCAGCCTGTGCTGGTCAGACCTGATGATCTCCGGCTGGTTTCCTCAAGGATTTCTGAGTAAAGCACTTGGAAAATGTTATGTACAGCTTCATGTGGATATTTTCCTAATGCATGAACAATGCTATAGGATGAACCTACATTATAATAAACGGTTCTGACTGTAATCTTCCTCGTTGTTGTGTGGATGTCACCAGAAGATAGAAGAGGGAGAAATAGCGCTTGGCAATCAAATATTCCCATGTGCTTGGTTTGTTGGCGTGCTTCTTTGAACCCTCGCGTTTCACATGCATTCCTCTCCCAATAGGAGCTGTCACTTTGTGTGGACATTGTCCCTTCAGTGTGTGTGGCTATATGGAGCGTCTGATGTCCACTCCGGGCCACTTGTCTATGATGTGAATGGGAAGACAATGAGACCCCCAGTGGCTCCCTCTCTCTATGACCCGCCTGGGGTCTGATTTGCCTTGGCAAGGGGGACAGAGGCCCAAAACAAAGCTGAAGGATTCTCCGGTGAAGGGGTGCAGAGGTCAGCCCCAACGCCCAACTAACAGGCCTGTCCTCTGGTTCGGGCTCCTAAATGGGGAAGGAACTCAGAGGCGCAGAGACAATGGGATAAAAGGGACCTCCAAAGCCATTAAATTCTGAGGAAGTGATGGCCGTGAATGATGACAGAGACTGAATAGAGACTCTTGAGGTGGGAGGTACGCTCTATTAATGACCATGGATGCTCCATTATGGCAGCACTGAGAGGTGGTGATGAGGTGGTATATTTTTTCCCATTAGGCCTCTCTTCTCCAAACAAGGAGACAATTCCAGATGCAGGAGTCCTGGTCTGGCCTTGCAGAGATCCCCACTGTGACTCCAGGCGCAGGGGAACAACGTGACACCACCAGGGCCCCGTTAAGGGTATGGATGAGTCAAATTACTGTTTGCGCAACATCAAGCCTTTCACTGCTCCCCTGAAGGACACTTTGATTGATGGACTTTCTCCTTTACATTGAATGTACAAGTGGATGTGGTCAGAGAGTTCATGGCTTCAAAGTGTGAACGATCTGGTTCTGTTCGGTATTCGCATTTCAACTTTAACATTCATAAAGTTTAAAAGGGATCAGCGATGTCGATGGATTCATTATAGTCTGTCAACACGGATATGAAGGACAAACTGCTTGTAATAAAGAACTGCATGTACATTACATGAATCTCAAACATGAAGTTATTCATCTATTGATTAAACCTAATCCCACTGCAGATTTCTTTATTAAACACCTGTCCACTGAATTATATCACCAACATATGTTGCTCGTTTTTCCTCTAGATTAAATGTATTCACTGTTCTCTCAGTATGTACAGTCTGTCCCATATAGACAGATTTAGTATTTCTCCAAAGTAATTGCTGGCCATTAGGTATATCTACATGTTTCTAATAGAAGCAATATCAGTAGTGAGTTTCTAACACTCACATAATGACGTGTTATGATCTTTTGTGTAAGATAACGGTTCTTTTTATGTCCGAGTAATATTCGACCTAATGAATTTTCATTGTGCAATATCCAATTTTCCAGTGCCCTCCACTCCCCCGCTATGAGCGGAAAACTCATTTTCCTCCCGAAACACTTTACCTCCCTCCCTTCACTTCCTTCATACTTCACTATAGGACCTGATTCTGCAGCTGTGATGTCAAAAATAAAACTTTTCCTGTCTGGATCTTTTCCACACCCACATACTGGTCTGTTTTACATGAAAACTTAGGGAGCACAAAACAGTGAAGGCTCCTGGAAAAATGGATTAAATAACTCAAAATGATTAACGATTAAACATTCAATGAGAATTCAGATATATTGGATTAACATCACTTTGAGTACATGTTGATATATGATAGTACATGTGCATGGCTGTGGAAACCATTTTTAAAATTTCTTTTTGAAAAACGAAATATGTAATATAGAAGTATGGTAATTTACCTTCCAGCCGAGAGTTAGATGAGACGATCAATACTGCTCGGGGGGGCAGTTAGCTACTGCAGAGGGAATAATCTCCTCAGCTAAACAGGAAAGAAAATGAATAAATGTGTTTCCCAAATAGAATAATTTAAGCCTAAAATCAAACTATAATTTTAAACACTGATAAACATTTCAAGTGTTTGTCCTAATCTCACTGAGAAGTCCATGTTTTCACTGCACACAGTCTGTGTGTATATGATCTGTGGATTCAAAGGTAACTCTAGATAAATGTTAGAAAGCAGAAGCATGTCTAGACTGCAATTATACAGCCACAAATAGCTTGATTTAAGGAAGCTAGGCACATGTTTTACAGTAAGAGTCCTTAAAAACAACACTCAACAGCTGGCTGTGACTGCTCAACAGTGCTGTCAGGAAGATTTGACTTTTTTTTTCTCCCCCATACAGAAAAATGCACCAGTCTAGCCAAAAATAGGCATTCCACTCTGTGAGGAATTACTTGCAGGATGATATTCTATAGCGGTTCTGCAGAGCTGCACGTGGCTTGAATATTGGGCGGCAAACTTAGAGCGGAGATATGGAATGCGGCCTTATGGCCTCCAGCAACAGCAACACATTTAGAGCACACTTGGCCATTTGCATAGATCAGGTCAACAACACAGCCAAACACAAGCTCAGTGCATGTGCAGACCACTCCTGCACACTCCGCTGGTCCTCCGACTGATGGCACTTTCAAGAGAAAAGGCCCCTATGCACTTAAGTGCACTTATGGCGTCTTTTGGGTTTAGTGCTTCACGTGTTGTTGCCTTTTCTGCACAGAAATGAGGAGATGCCAGAGGATTCCTTGTCAAAGCATGGGTTGGACCAGGGTGTATATACCAACGTCTTTATCCTCCAGAGTTGGTTCACAATGCAGCAGAGACAGAGGAAGGTGAATCCACTGGTATCTGATCAAAGCACATGCACTAAACCTTTCACCAAGGGAGCAGCAGACTGTCTGCACATGGAGATCCCTGCTGCTGACTGGGTTAAACAGGCTGCAGTGGGAGTAACAGAGGGGATCACCCAGACTATTAACTAGCTGTACGCTGCTAATATGCTAATGTTAATATGCTCATCACCATTCACATGTTGGCGCAAAGGATTTAGCTCAGACGAGGAGCTCTTTAATAAGGGTCCGATTTCCCCCCTGGGACACGAATGAATGATAGACAGGGCTGAAGTTAAAGCTGCGGTGATTGACGTAAACAGTGAGGTCTGTTCGGGTAAAAAAAGATGATCTGAAAACACATGATCAAGCAAGTTGTATTTAAAAAAGATGTGAGTGGATGTATATGCAAAGAAGACATTTAAACTTCTGTGTGAAATACAGCATTTGAAAGTGTTGTTTAACGTTTTGGAAATGTTAAATTATCATTGAATGCTAGCGTTATCCATTTTCAATTATTAAGATATTTCAATTATCTTTATACCACATGAAGTACAGATGAAAACAGAAATCAGCATGGAAAAATATGAGAGATGTGTATCTGTTATAACCCATCTACAGTGCATGCTTCTTGTTTCACAGCCTTTGTTTGTTAATTAAATTGGGAATTTGCTTTTGTGTCCGGTGCACTGCAGCATGCATAATTTCATTTTCCATCTGTAATAACCCCCACCCTGCCCCACCCCCGCTCATGGCCGGTGTTATGGCCCTGGAAAGGGCGAACTAGACCCCCTTTTGTCTCAGCTGTAATTAAAGTGGACTGATGGACAATTAGTTTGGTCTAATTTCCAGGATGGCACTGGTCTTATTCTCACCTTTGAACCACAAGGCTTGACACCAGTCTGACCCGCGGGGCTGAATCTATAGGCGGCTGTGACAGGGTCAGCGGGGCGGAGAGGTCGTCCATACTTTGATAGGGTCTTAATTCCTCAAAAGACTTGTTTGGAGTGATGTGACAGATTTGCATTCATCGGCACACTCATCCGATGACACGGTTGACGTTACAAAACACAACTTAGAGTCTGAAATATAAAAGAAGGGAAACTTCAAAAGAAAGCACTTTTCACTGTTCACAGAAACTAAATAAAAGCACAACTTGACTGCACATTATTCATCTATTGTTCCATATTGATTTTCTTGTTGATTATGGAAAGACTCTGGTTACTTCCTGCAGGTGATAGAGGTTAAACCCTTGACCAGAGCTGTAACTTTTCCTAAACACAGCATTGAGTTTATCTCAGTTTATTTCCAATTGATGTCGATTCCACAATTATCTAAACAACTGGTGCAAAGATCCAACGTTTCCCATGTGGCCCTTGACTTGAACGTGTGCAAGTTAAGTAAAATGTCCAGTGACACCTTTTCTGAACAATGAAATTACCCTGACTAATAAAGGCAGCCTTTTGTCTTCATTAAGGAAACCTGACCTGATTTGTGACTCCCATTGTTTTGGCCGCCTCATTAAGGTCTTCATGTCAACTTGTCTCCTCTTTAATGTCTCAGATCTGAAATTAAAGCAGACACTCCGTTACATTGCACTTATTGTTCCATTTTTAACTCCTTTAATTGGTCCTTTAATTAAGATTGAGTCTCATTCAATATTTACATGAAATCATGCGCCTCTAACACGCAGCTATGCAAAATAGCAGTCTCCGATGAAGTGAGTTAACATGCGCATTAGATTGGTTGAAATCGCATCCTTCCAGTTCTGTGGTAATCCGTCCAAACGTTTTTAAGTAATCCTGCTAACTAACCAACAAACAAACAGATAGGGTTGAAAAATCTCCTTGGCGGAGGTTATAAGAGGCGCCCAGTGGAGGATCTGGGATGTGACGATGCAGGTATTAAAGTGCTGGATATAAAAATTTTATAGAAGAGGAGAAGATATAAAGAGAAAAGTTAGTTCTTACATATTCTATGATTAAATGTACATCAAGGTGACAACAGTATTTTATACCATCTGCTCCTGGACATCAGACATGTACCAGTAAATACAAAATACAGTAATGATACTGGAAGCTGAAAATGATGGGTTGTCAAAAGCCCCAGTTTGTAATGTACTCTACATCCCTGGCCAGATGCCAGGGTGTTATCATTGTTTGCCTACAGTGTGTTATTGAAAGTTGCACCACACAGACTGTTGACGCAAGGATTACTGAGAAGTCCAAGCCTGTAATACTGAAAATTGACATGATGAGCCGTATCACAACGGACCATCCTCTCAGTTATTAACTGTTTATATTCTTACAAAATGGACAACTTGTTATTTGAGAGTGAGGCTGCAGCAAAGGCACAAAAATGAAAGTAGAGATATCCTGATACATGGAGCCACACAGAGAACGAACCCCTCGCAACACCGGAATTTATTCTCATCATGTGCGTTTGAGTTATGCGCTTTTTGAGTTACGTTGTATTCTGGGAAAATATCGAGATACTGCAGGTCTACATCTGGACAACAGCAGCAACAGCCACTCATCTGTTTGTGAAGCATCACAGGGGTTAAGTGTACCAGCACAGGACAGACATTTCTTTGAAATTAAAAAGGATGAAGGATCCCACTTGTGTACGGCCTTGATTTATGTGCAGTCAGCGGCTCTCAGGGGCACAGTGATGTAACAGGAGGGAAATGCACCTAGAGATCCTGCAGCGCATGGGAACAGACACCCAACACAAACAGAGACGTACAAAAAACAAGAGGACATCAACATTTTCTCATCAATATAACTTTTAGACCAAAATAAGCTCCTGAAAGCTGAGCTTGGGTTGGAATTTGACTTCCTGGCATCTGTTTTACTTTATATAACATTTACTGCGTCATTAAAAAAAACAGTTAATTTCTCTTATGCTGTGTGTAAAATTGAGAGGCAGGATTCAAATCCTCTAAATGATAAGGAGAGGAGCTTCAATGCTTGCAACTAATCAAAACCTATCTCCTTTAGCACAGAAAACATCGGACCATCCTTTACAAAAGGAAAAGTAAAAATGCCGCCCCACAGTAAATATAAATATATAACAAGCAGAACAGCTGTTTTATTCTCATGACACGATCGGGGACTGACGTGAATCCTCACGTGATCATCTGAGCTCCTGATTTCTTCTCCGTCACATCCGTCCAGTGAACAACAATCTGATTTAACTTATAGTTCACAATATCATTATCACAAGTAAATACACGTATAAAAGTTATTTTGATTGACTCCTGATTGTGGAATGGACGGTTAGATTTATCTGGCATCTGAAAAGTTTAAACCAGTTCCTGCTGTTAAGAGTTTCCCATCCTTCCCACTATAGTTGTGGATGTGGCCTCTGCGTGTTTAGTTTGAACAGCCGGCTTTAGCTCCTATGTGAGTTCTGAGAAGCAGCTAGTGTGTGCGGACTGACAGCTGATTGCACTATGGTTTAATCTTGTTAGGGATTTTCAAAAGTGCTGCGTCCACTCAGATCTGGAGATAGGAGCAGCGCGCAGCCTTTGTGTGCAAAATTTCAACGCTCCCAAAAAGGGGGACAAAGGGCCCCCCTGGTGATGTCATTCCCCTGTCAGCAAGCAGGCCCTCGCTGCAGGAGAGGGGCCAGGACAGGACATACTGTGACCGTGACTCCCCCACCGTCGTCTGCTCTCCACCGTGGCCCCAGCTTCTCATCCTGACTCCCTCCGAAACTTAAAGCTCGAAATCCAAGTCACTTGGACAAACGCTATAGATTTAAAGTATTTATGACCTTTAATAGCTTATATCTGCCCACGGAAACTCAAATGCTGCATATGTCCTCCTTCTTATGGCACGTGTCATTCCAGCAAACCTTTCAGTTGTATTCAATTACCAGTGCCGTGAAAGTGCAGCTGCCAATTTGGATGTGTTCCTTGAACTCCTATATTTATATCAGGGCCGTGTCTTGTCCACTCACACAACTGACTGTCTGTCCACATGTGACACATTCTGCTGGAGACTTGTGTTGTGTAATAGTGCCTACTTCAGCACATGGATGACCATTTGTGTGTGACCCACCTGTTATCACACCAATCATATGTTACGGTGACCTAACAGTTTATTTGGGTTTCATTTGATACAGTAGCCAAAATAAGAGCTTTTTATTTCCAAATATATCAAACTTGTTATTCAATTTAATTTAGATTGTTGGGATAATGTAAATGTTTATAGTTATGGATGTTTTCTCATGTTGTTGTAAATGTATGCTGCTTCCCCTAATGATCTTTGACACTACTTGACCTTAACCCAACGTACGACACAAATTGAGTTTGGGCCCCTTGGCACTTTTGTGTCTTTTTTAACTTGCAATGTGAGTTGTGCGAGGAACTGTTGAGCCAGCTTTGCATTCCACGAAAACAGCTTCATAAATCTCATCTGTGTGTGTGTGTGTGTGTGTGTGCGTGCGTGTGCATGTGAACACAGACAGATGTGTCCTAACTTAGCAAACTACGCTGCACAGCAACTCTAGTTTCCAAGAAACTGTACATCTCTGACTTCGCCCCATCTTTAGAAAGTGTATCTGGAGACTCTCCGCTGGCTTATGTTACAGTACATAGCACACATACACACACACACACACACACAGACACACACAGACACTCACACACATACTCAGAAATAAGCCTTTGCCGCCTACAAGCAGACATCCTACACCTATGGTAGTGTACACATCCAGTGTTCATGGGTATTTATGGTTATGTGTCATGTATGTTCATCAGAAATCTCGTCCCCTAACTCTCACATACACCGATCAGTCACACATAGTATTTCCCTCTTTAAAACCTGTCAGACCCGGTGGTGTCCACTTTAGGTTCGAGTCTTTCTCCACCGCTGTAAATCATTTGTAGGACGTCAGCGGGTCCCACTGGGCAGAAGGAGACTGTTATGCAGAAAAGGACGAGCAGCCGCAGCCACTGCTGTGGAAATATTTGATGGATGAAAGACAAACATCCCTTAAAGCCACTGGGCGCAAGTTGTGAATGATTCTCTGGTATGTTCTGGGCTGCCTCTTCCTCTGCAGATCCCTTGGGCACCTTCAGTCACTGTGACTTAATACGTTTTGTGCGACTTATAATGCTTATAATGCACTCATAATCATTTAGGCTGCAGCCACACTCCTCTTTAAAATGGTGAAATATGAATCAATATAATTCATTTTTGTGTAACAACAGAAATTAGTGGATTTGCTCAGCTTTGATGATGCAATTTTTGATTTGTCATTTACACCACTGAGAAAAATAGCAGGTCGTCCTCATGGTGCTGACCCTTGAGGGGACAGAATAAGATTTATTTCAAGACATTACAGCTCCTTGAAAAGTGAAGCCAAACCACCCTGATCGCCTCCTGGTGGCTGGTGGTTTGAAGACATCTAAAATACAAATAAACCATATAAAAGAAGAAAAATGAGGACATTTAAAGACATTTTAGACAAGATGGGTTTTATGTTTTAAGGCAGAATTCTATGCACAGTGTCAGTAGACCAAATAGTAAATTAAGAATCAAACCAGTTATTGAAGAAGCAAGTAGAAGTAAAGAAAAAAACCTGCAGCTTTTCAAAACTTTTTTCATACCGTCACTATAAACAGGAAGGAAGTCCGGCCACATGACGATACTTCCTCCTCATGGAAACCTCCTCTGTCTTTGATGTGCGCGAACAGACAGACGTGCAATGGAGTGTTGGTCGATGACCTCACGGCAGCTCGCAGAGGAGGAAATCCACTGCAGCAGACGAAAGGCCGGTCTGGCTCGTTGTCCTGAAACTGAAGCAGAATGTGGTGTGGAACTCTTCCATTGTGATCATTACTGTAGCAAGCAGCAGAGGGGAGGAAGTGTCGTCTCAGGTTTAGAGCGACAGTGTATGTGTGTATGTGGGTCTGTGGTGGGTGTTTGCATAGAGCAGCAGCTTGAGGTGCAATTCACTCTGTTCAATAAAATATTACCATGCGGATTGGCACATTTAACATTAAGAGATCACTACAGACGTCTGGACTGAATGATGACATAGCCGTTGAACTCGAGGTCATAATCGACTTGAAAGTGACTGATGTATGGAGACAACCATAATGCAGAGGCTTCTGTTTGCAATAAGTGCCTTTCATTTATATGAGAAATGAGGGGCTTTTGAAGTCGGGAGAAACAGCACCTCTGCAATGTGTTCATTAAAAAAGTTATTATACTTTTACCCTGAAAGTTCATCATTCGGGTACTGAGTCACAGCGATTTGAAGCAGGACCCCTGCACTGCACATTTAGCCTCTACAAAGAGTTTCAGTGAGGACAAAGCACACGTTTTCCCATAAATACTTGAATTTGGCCAAGTTAATGATGCCTGCACAAATGGCCCCCAACCAAACTAAATAGCCTTGATTGCCGGTTAATTTATTTGAGACAGGCACCATGCTGAGATCAAACAAGTCGCTCTCGCTTGTAGCACCTTCGTTGCAATGAATTCGCTGACCCCACAACCTCCTGCATTTTTCTATAAGGGGCATGAGAGGCCGGAAAAGAGTAGCCCCAAGGTAAAAAAGGGGTTAGTCCACATGAGGTTTGGGTTTGTATGATGCTTGTGTAGCCCAATAAATCAGCTAGTTAGGGAGTTTTCTGTACACACACAGTAGCTGAGAAAAAAGCAGCATGAAAAACAGGTATCCTGAACATGGAGTAGCTGCAGGTAAAGAGAGACACAAACACATGACAGACAGATGCATCACACCTCGTCTGTCCTTGGTGTTGCACTCCAAGAATGTGAACCTGAAACATTTCCACGTGAGATTAAAATAGAAATACTGCATTCATGCACGTGCATGCAAACTCTTTCTAGGAACATCCTGCATGTTTTTCTTTTTCCACTAAGAATGTGTCTGAGTCAAGGTGAGGCTTGAGTTTCATTGCTAGACGGTTTTAATGACCAGGGGAAGGGCTTGGAGTTCCCACAACCTGAACATATGAGGAGGATTTAGTTTGGTTCTTTTGTTCCGAACATGAAACAGCACATTGTTAACTGTGGCCTGGAGGCAGAGCGGCCACAGTGCAGGTCAGAATCACAGGCCTCTATTTGAGCAGGAGATCTGAACAAGTCGTTATTGGCCCAACATAAGAACAGGAAAGAGAGTGAGCTATTTGTTTATTGTGTCCTGCAAATATCCACATATAGACCAGACACTTTGCACTATCAAAGTTTTATTCAAGAGACTCTTTCATTCCACATATCCAGCGCCTACATTACCCACAGAGCAGCTATACATCTGAGCTTGGGCAGAGATTCGGGTGTGTTGCCAGCAGCAGCTGAGGAGCTCTCAAAGTATCACACTTCATTTATCTCAATGCAGTTTATCAGATTCTGTGTAGCTCCATCTGGTGACACAAAAGGATTCATACAACTTTCCCCCCCACAAATGCAGTTCAGAAGACATATGCACAGTATGTGTATACAGTATATATGTATATATATATATATACACAGGTGTCAATTCAAGGGGCTGCAGGGACATTAAAAATCAAAAGAAAACTATTTGAATACTGAAAGCACATTTTAAAACAGGAGTGTCTCAGCTGTAGAGAACACATTTTAAAATATCCATTACGACCGTCAATCAGAGGTCAGAGGTCAGACAAGAGCTCTGCTCACGTTACAGTCGGTCTGCTCACAATAACTGTGATTTAACAGAACAATGCATTTAACTAAACTGATCTACTCCCTGATTGAATATTTTAGATCTTTACTCTTCTTTAACAGATTAATTTTTTCTTATTTTTGCTTTATAGTAAATCTAGCCTACTTCTAGTTTTTCCTTTTGCAAAAGTTGTACATAATTATTTTATATTTTACAATATGAGTTCATGTTGTCATAGTTTAACTCTTTCATTGATGTGATGTGTATATTTTAATGTATTTTATGTGACTCAAAATTATTCAATGTTCTTGTAGGATTTTTCTAGAAGGATAATGGCTGATAATAACGGGTGGTAAGCTGTAATACTTCTAGAAGATCTTTGTCAGATGAAACCCTGCTAAGGAAGATTTATTGAGACAAATCAGACTTGTGTGTAAATCTCTGGTTTATACTCAGCAGCCTCCAGTCTTCTCTCTGTGTCAGACCAACCATCACGTGGACTGGCCTGTCGATGGCTAAGAAAAAAACTAAAAGCTTCCCTCTGTGTTTGTCTGCAGATTTTTTGACGTGGGTGAATGTGTCACGGTCAGGAGGTCTCCACCCCACTGGCGATGGACGCTATTGTTCATGCGGGACTCCCCTCTGTGTTATTGAGACATGCTAGTCGTCTCCATTATGAAACATAATTAGGTTGTTGTGTTTATTAACTCTCATTATCTGAGGAGCCCTGAGATGTCGTCTGCATGTGACTGGTGGTGTGGCTGTGAACGTCTGCTGGCATTTCATCCTCAGACACAGATCGATGCATAATTTATGTTTTTCCTTTATTTCTCTCTACATTTTCTGTTTCATCCAAATTACCACCATTGATTTAGAGATAGTTTATAGGTGCAATCAGAACCAAAGCATAGGTTAACAGGTTGATTTGTTCCCCGTTCATTTATGTATGCTTTAAAAATCCATTTGCACATCATCACATTTAAAACAATGGGTATTTTTGTCAAAGATACATTATTGTTGCTGTGGTAATACAACTGCAATGTCTATTGAACTTCATAAAACTCCTCTAGAGATGAAATAAAATAAGACTTGTCGGTCCAATGTACATTGTTAATGTTCAGATCTACACCTGAACTCCCTACAGCCAACGTTGCACATCACATCTGACATCATCACACTCTGCCAGTGTTAAACACCGCTCATATGACATGCGTGTCAGGTGTGCCACATTTGATAGTTTTTACATTCACATGTTCTATTAAGGTCGAGTGCAGAAAATCTGGAAAACCTTAAGTTTGATCAAAGTTTCCTCAAAGGATTCACACCTTTCTCAGCCACGTCTGCTTTCACTTTAAATCCACACAACAATGAAGTAAAGCAGAAAAGAACTTTCTGAGACCGTCTGTGTGTATTCTGTTACATCAGACTAATAACAGGAGCCCGACGCTTCCTGCTGGGATAATTGGCTAAAGTGCTGCACCTCCTCCCGGTGTCACCGTTCTGAACCGCGGTGGTCCAAACATCCCAACATCTGGCCCACTCTCATTGAGCACCAGAGACATTTAAGGGGAGACATTAAGGATAAGAGCGGAAGTGCAGGTTATGGATCCAGCTGTGTCTTGGGTTCTTCAGGTTTTTTTTAACCCTTACAGAATGTGACTGATTAATGCTACAAGAGTTCAGGATCTCAAAGGTGAAGTAGCATTGATCTCTGTAGTTTTCTATTTAAAAGCAAAGGGTTAACGCAGCTTGATCCTTAACCTGTACTTCCACTCTTATTCTTAATGATTTCCCTTAACTGGACTGAGGAGTGTAAAGAATAAGAGACGTGTAGGTTAAGGATCAAACTGTGCTTTAAAAACAACATGATTTTTTTATCATTTCAGATTCTCAAAGGTGAAGTGATGAAACTTAGAGGACTGTAGTTATCACAGTGATACAGGACGACGCACTCTGGAAGTAAGAATATAATTTACACCAGAGAGTTGTTCACAAATGTTTGTGATGAAGCGAAGAACAAAGAAGTTTAGTCCTAATTCTTCAAGGAAAAATGCAAAAAATCTGACTTCATTTGATCCTATTGTGAACATTCAGCTTTCGTACGTCACTTGAGCGAGGTTAGTGAGCCGCGGTCTTTAGGATGAAGACTAATCAATGTGTTTAGAAAACAAATTTCTTTCTCATGTGGTGAGTTCAGCAGCGACTGCTGGAATGTAAACTTCTCCAAATCCAATAAAGAGCAGGAGAGAGTGACGATATAATGTCGCCCGTGTTTTACTCTCTCTGCAGAACGTTCCAACATGTGGAGAAACACAAAGCTGGATATTTGCATAGCTGTGATTGCACACTGGTTGTTCCTGAGTTCACAACTCTTAATATAAATTGCAAAGTTGTTAGACTTTAAGACCTTGTCTCCACTGCAGCAGGTGGTTTGTAATGTATCTAGTGAGGACAGGGTCAAAGTCAACTGCCTTTTATATTTTATCACTTCAGAAATAGCAGGATACAGAAGCTGAAACATTGCAGCAGGACAAACTTACCTACAAGTGTCTCCCTCGGGATGATTGTCTTCAGCTTTAAATGAACTTGATAAAGTCAGAATGGACGTGAAAAGATTTGGTTAATGCCTTTGTTGCTTTTCTCTGAGAACTTGATCATTTCTGCACTGATGCATCTTATCAATTTAGAGCTCAGATCGCCAGTAGCTGCTCTCGGTGCATTAGCAGGCAGCAACATTAATGCCTTAAAATTGACTAATTTCCTAAATGAGACTTTCTAATTAGCTAACTAATAGCTATAGCTAATGAATTCATAGCCCGTCTCCTCTCATTAACGCAGACTTAATATATGTTTATCTCTTTCTTAGGGGTTTACTTGGTCTGGTAATGTGTGTAATCCACATGAGTATAAAAAGACTCATCAATCCTTCTGTGAAACAAAACATGTTTCTGGATTTTATTTTCTATAAAGGTGGTTAAAAATTAGAGACTTTAAACATCAGTTTCTTTTAAACCACAGATTTGCATTAAAAACAGAGACACAGCAGCACAGACCATCGTAACTTGTTTTTGTTCCATATCCATGAAACTCATCAATGTTCTCTTCTAATGTCAAACCACTTTGGCTGAGCTGTGATATTTACCGTGCAAACATCTTGTCCTTGTGGGACATGTTAAACATGTCCATTGTACTTTTGTCAAATCGATGAAGTTGTTTTCTTAATCTGCAGTGGTTGAGCTCTGGAGCATCGTACGTTCCTGCTTCTGGAACAAAATGCATTTCGGAACTTTGCACGGCAGTTGATCTTTTTAATTGCGTAATAACAACTGGAAGTTAAAAGACAAAATCAAAACAATAAATCTAGAGCACAGTCATTTTCAAAGTCAGCAGACTCAAATAGAAATCTGCTTCTCAAATGGTCGACGATAGTAATGTAAAACTGTTACACACAGTCCATTCAGTAGGTGAAGAATATGTACGCTCCACATTCCTCTCAGCTGCAGGACGCTCTCATTGACTCACTGAGATCTCCATCGGATCCGGGGCCTGACCTCAGTGGAACCCGAGGAATGAGGAGCTGGTTGGCAGGTGAGCAGATGAGCAGGAGGCGACACGTGAATCCTGGTGGATGAACCCACTCCTCTCAGGCACCGAGCCCAAACCTCAAAGGGGAATGTGCATCCATAACATACCCTGCTAGGCAGCAGTAACCTGAAACGTTCTCCTTATAGACCACTGAAACCAAGATTTTATTTATCTTTGCTGGAAACGCTCTGGATGAGCCGGTGGCGTTTGAGAAATGATCCAGAAATGACTTTTTTTTTCATTTCAGGTTTGACTGTTTCAAGAACAAATCTGTGGACGATATGTTGCCGCCTGACTCAATGCTGAAGGAAAACTGGTCTTGAGCAACAACATCCCGACTCCATTTCTTCATCTTTGGTTAAAAAAAGCACCAGAGCGAAACCAGTCACAGCAACAACCAAGTGTCACTGGATGGTCGTCCACTAACCAGAATGTTGGTGGTTCGATCCCCGTCTCCTCTGGTGTGTGTGTGTGTGGACAGTGGATGAATCAGGTATGAAAAAGGTTGATTTTATAATTACACCAATGTTTTAAATTCATGATGAGTAAATTCTATTTGCTGAAGAAAGTTCTGAGATATCGTGAAAAGCTCTAACTTATTTATTGACGTGAAGAATGAACCTAATTTTGTCTCCATGTTGGTTTTACTGTTTATAATTCATTTCATCATTCTCTCATTATAATCATCACATTTTTTATTCACAGCTGCCTCCTGTTTGATTTCAGCGTGTGACCTGGTGAAAGGTGCCCGTTAGCTGGCAGAGGGAGATTGATTGCGACATCAGTGTGAACCGCCGGGCCTCTCTGTGCTGTTTGATGGAGATGCTGCTTGGCGTGGGAGAAATCAAGGTTAAAAGGCTTCGCCACAGTTGGAGCAGAGGATGTGGGAGTGGTACCCGATAACAAACCTCCTCAGTGTCCCTCAGACTCTGACGCCGTCTTTTGACATTGCTGTTCTGTCATTTAATGAAAATCACCCAAGAGGTTCAGGCCTTCCAAATTTTCTCCTCCAGTCCTCGGCTGCAAGGTCAGTTTAGTGGATTTCAGTGCCTGGGGATCAGAGAGCTCCACACTGGGTGTAAACTGAAAAAAACTCCTTATTCTTTATTACTTTTTAACTGGAAGGCTACAGGAAATGTTATTAAATGTTCCTTGAAATATTGGCACCAGTTATTTACTTTAACAACTTTTCATGCTCACAGAAGAAATTTTACTTTAATGTCGATGATTAGGGAATTTGATATTCCACAATCTCAAGGACGTAATGTTTTCACTCCGGTCTGTTTGTTTATGAGCTGGATTGTGCAAGAACTTGGTGGAAGGATGTGAAATGGGCAAAGAAAGCATCTGTTTAATATTGGTGCGATTTTATCTGCAATTTAGTGAGGTTTTCTGACTGGGGGGTTATTTTCATATGAATTCTTCTGAATCTTAGATTAATTATGTTGAACTATTTACTGAATCATTTGAAATAAAAGCAAGGATCCTGATTTTGCTGATCTCAGTTTCCTTGTGGACTTCAAAAAACCTTGAATCTCTCTCATGCTCAGTTGTTGCTGTGGTCCTTATGATATCATTCCAGCCACCTGCTTTAATATGCACATTAAAAATAAACCAAAGTAGAATTACTTTGAACAAATCAGCACCAGTAGTGAATAGAATCACCTTCATTTACAGATTGTTCTGCTGATTTTGTTGAAATTAGTCATGGGTGTTTGTTGGCCGCTCCTCCAGGGGATAACACATGTGAATAATAAAATATACAGTGTTGGTATCATTACAGCAAACAAGAGAATCCCAGCTCCTCTCCACAGTCACCACCAGCAGACCATTACCTACTGTATGAAATAGGTCTAAAGCCTCAGGCCTGTTTACTTTCTTTCCCCTGCATCCCTGTGGCCCCACTGAGCAAATAAACATTAACACAAGAAAGAGACTCTGACGGGCACCAGGTTGTTGTTCCCAAAAATACTGAAAAAGCAAATGGCCGACGGGCACCAGCACCCATCAAACACGCTGTTAAGTATCATCTGCTCCGACCCAGACACACATCAGACGAGCAGAGCGGATGATTCCTGTCCTCCCTGAAGTCTCACTGTACTCTCTCTCCATCTGCCTCACTGAGCAGCTTAAATGGAGCTGCCCATTGACCTGAGTACGCTCGTAAATAACTGTGAGGGCTTTCAGAGGTGGGTTCTCCGAAAGGTAACAGGGTCATAAAATGGACCTATGTTAACTTTTTAAAAAGAAAAACCGTCTATCGACATTTTTTTAAAGGGGAATCCCACTGTATTCTGCTTGTGTATGGGAAATAGCTTTAGTGTTCCTAACTGTTTGCTATGAAGCCAATAAAAATCATCCTCCATTTTTCTTGTGAATGGCATTAAAACCATTTTTAACCTGTTAGGCACTTTGCAACTTTGTTTTAAAAGGTGCTATGTAAAGTTTATCATTAATATTGTCCATAGTATTAGTGTTAAAGGAAGTGATAAAAGATTGCTGGATCCACCTCCTGATCCAGATCTGCAACACATTTTAATGTCACCCTCTGACCAAGAATCACTGAAATGTTGTTGAGGGTTAAGAGCAGAGGATGTTGCACCCTGTTAAGCTGTATGATGCCAACTATGAATTGTGAATATGGCCAATACAAAAAATATTTGATTGATTGATGGATTGAAATATCTGCTATTTGAAAATTGTCAAGGAAAATGCTAGGAGTAGAATCAGTTCTTCTCCTCCAGCATGATGAAGCCCAGAGCTTCAGAACCATGAATCCTGTATCTATAACCAAAAAGACACAGAGGTGGATTATATCATATAGATTATATTTGTTAACACATTATTTACGTATTCACAAAGAGGTTTGTGGGTAAGGAGTGAAGGGGAGGAAGGAGAGGAGGGGAGTAGTAAAGAAGGAGTAAGGAGAGAGGAAAAAGTGTTTTAGTCTTTTAAGAACATCGTCCACCACTTGTCTTCTTGTCTTTCCTGCTCCTGAGGTTTAGTCTATTTCACCTCGTCGTCCTTCTTCACAGTTTCCACAGTGGCTCACTGTCTTTATGTTTGAGCTCAGGCTCTCTTCCACCTGAGTGAGCTCCAGGTGGTGACTCTCCTTCAGTGCATCACACTGGGCCTCACAGCTCTTCAGCTCCTTCTCCTTCACGGTGAGGGCGCCCGGGCAGTTGATGTAAGCGCTGGTTAGAGCTTGCCTTTTCTCCATCTCCCTCTGTATGAGCTCGTCCTTCTTCCTGAGCTTTTCTTTGAATTTTAATTGAATTTGGTTAAAAAAAACAATTGTCTCTCTTCTTCATGCTAAAGAGTTCCTAAAAGGTTTTTTTGCAAAAGCAGCCAAAATAAAAAGGAAATGAACAGACTCATTAAAGAAGATCACACGGTAAATATCTGGTAATTAGGTCACTTTCCTCATCAGTATGCATGAAAAAGTAATAATTCCAGCTCACATGAGTCATTTTTAATTCTGACTCACACATACAGTGTCGGCTCCATGCAGGACGCCCAGCGAAAGGTCAAAGCCCACGAAGAGGCCGGGCCACAAATATGCCTGCGTTCAGCCTAATGACCCACAGCACAATTAACACTCTGCCGCTCAGCAAGTCAGAGTGCGGGTGTACGGAGGTGTTTATTGACTGCTGGCATCGCTCCCCTGGTGGACTCTGTCATGCAGCTGATCATCTTCCAGACCGGGGCTGGAGGTGCTCCAGCCTTACACATGCACGGTACACGGCCGAGCCCAGCAGCCACACAGGAGGAGGCTGACACGGCACAGAGGCACCAGTGAGACAGGATGCTCAGGTGCTACTGTTGTTCTCGTGGGATGTCCGGGCGAAGAGCTTGTTACACTTTCCTCACATTCCTCCAATAAAGGTTTCTGATCTGATATCGTTCTGCAGCGGGACGGTGTGATGCCTGATGCTGAGCAGGCAGCTGTGGGGTCAACACCAAAGCATCTAGAGATTCCCCCATAAAGCCCAAACTCCAGTTATATGATCACACATTACGTGCTTTTATCTCCTCAGTTTACATCCAGCATGAGATGTCAGAGCATTATAATGTACCTGACTCATTTTCCAAACAGCCGAGTCTTTTTGCACCTTTTCAAACCTGATGGAGATGAGCTGTGCGGGGGGGCAGCTCTCAGAGAGGAGGCTCTGCTCGGCTTCAAATTCTCAAAAGCCGCACGGTTTTAAATCCTTTTGTCCTTTATCGACTCTAAAGCTCAAGCAGAGTGAGTTTAAGACGGACAAGGACGTTCTGCAGTTTGGGGAGCGGGTTTTAAAGGGATAGGCTGAAAACATGGTGTAAATGACATCGTTTCGAATTTGAATGTCGGGGTTTCCAGATACTTGGAGTATGGAGGCATATTAGGTTTTTTTTTCTGTTGTGTTTTAACGTTTGAAGAATTGATCACCAGTTATTTCAATTGAATTGGATTTGGCTGAAATGCTGTTTACCTGTGAAACTCCAGAAGTGTTTTGTGGACTCAAACGCTTCATCGGCATAGTGGTGAGGAGATAAGGAGTGAATTTTCATTTTTTGGTGAACTATCCCTTTAAACTGCGATGTGCACTACAACACCTGCACGTGCACATCTGTCCCTGAAGATTTTCCTCTCGTCTCAGCTCAGTTTCCTAATCACCTGAAGCAGGACGGAGAACAGGAGCTCTTCCCCCTCCGCAGGATTCATGCAGCTCACATCCGTTATTTCTTTCCTCCCATGTGTTGAATGTGCAGACGCCGAATGTGCCAGACCCCGAGAAGCAGGTGCACCTCGTCAAAGCCAGATTTCAGACCCACTGTCTCCTAGCAACAACACCAGAAGAGGAGAGCGCCACCGGCTCCCGGGGCTGCTGCTATTCACCAAAATGTCCTCTAGCTTTGTTTGGCTGTTGTGATGAAAACTAGGCCACTGGTTCTGGTGCACTACACTGAACTGGTTAGAGACACAGGACGAATGAACATGTGCATGTTTGTGTTTCGCAGCAGGTGTGAAGTATAAATGAGTGAAGCGTGTTTACCCAGGTCAGTGTGTTGTTATTGTGAAGCGGGAAAATTAACAATTAAGTGCAACTTTCTATCCTATGAGTCTGTAATTTACGAATAATTTCCTCAAAGTTTCTGGGGAAATTGTGATTATTTCTCCAAATAAATAATTCTGGATCACACGGTCTCTTAGTCAGCGGCCAGCAAGTCAAATGAAGATGCAAAAAAATGTGTCACTCATCTACATCCATCCATTATCTATACCCATTATTTTCTTTGAGGGTCACAAGGAGAGCTGCAGCCGATCCCAGCTGACAATGGGTGCGAGGCGGCGTTCACCCTGTACAGGCATTCTGAGTGTTTTAAAAGTTTCTGGCCGCTCTCACAGTCCACGGTTTACCATGAAACGCTGTCCATTGTCAGAGGCCGGTGCTCGATGAGTAGCCTTCCTTTCTTATTGTGGGCCGTCCCAGCAGAGATTAGGGGCCTGCGCTCCTGAATGGAGGCGAGAGGCGGCTCTTTTTTTCCCCTTCTCGATGCTTTCACTCATCAAGAATGAGTGTAACTCTGGGAAATGTTCCCCGCTAACACTGGAGGAAACCCCTAAATCCTGCAGAGCTCCCGAGGGGATCTGTCTTTGACAAACAACTTCCCCCCCGCGTGGGGAGCGGAGCCTGCGGGTCAGCGAGTACCTTTACTAAAAGAAAACAGAAAAACTGTGAGGGTGTGGTGTTGTCCTGTCTGTGCCTGGTTTCCAATCTCAAAGGAAAGGTCAACGAGAAGTGATGCTGCAGGTGATTTATCTGCTTATACTCTTATATATGTTAATTTGTTCAATGTGAAGTCATATACTCAGCACAAAGAGGATATTTACAACCGCTTCACAGCACAGGAGCAGTTGAGGATAATGATAAAACAAACAGTGATCTCAGTTTTAGCACATTCCCATTTGAAAAGGTCAAACATCAGTAAGCTGCTGAGTGAGTGACACTGACAGATGCTGTCAATCCTGGTGGGGGTTATACTGCCGGTGGTTAGAGGGGCGGGGGTCTCAGAACAAGAAGAGACAGCTGAGCGTTCCCGATGCTCTCCAGAGCCTGAACAGCTGAGACCATGAGGGCCCGGGCAGGCGGCGGCTCCTCCGCAGCTACAGCGTTTTGATGAGGGAAGCCTGTGCGAGTGGGGGGAGATGAAGTGTGTCTGCACGTTCCTTAAGCCGAGCGGAAGCCATTACCCAAATCTCCGCAGAACTGACAAAGTGCTGAGTGCAGAAAAGAAAAACAGGCCCTCAGCTAATAGACATCTGTGGTCAAAACAGAGGAGAAACGATATGAGGCCGTGTTGTATCTGTATCTAGAGAAAACAATGAACAACTGTTCCACATTATCACCCACAACTGGTTCTGCATCTATTTCGCCCGTAACGCTCCGCAAACGGCCGGTGCTATCTGCAGCAACAAGCATGGTCAGATTAGACAAACTAATCTGGCCGGTGCATTTCAGTTCAACAGTCCAAACAACATACAAGTCAATTCAGGGAACGTGTTCACCGTGAGCACCTCCTGCTCCCACAGACAAAAACAAAAACTCCATCCTGACTGATTTCCAGAGTGAGGAACGGTAAAAGCTCTAAGACATACTTCATGGTTGGGTATCAAAGGATCTAGTGGGGGGCACTCGAATGCTCAAGCTTTCATCTCCACTGTTCTGGTTAAGTAAGCCTCGAGTGAGTGATGGGAACACGTCGTACAGTGAGGAGAGGGGAGAGTTTTTTCACAGCAGCTTTATATTTTATGAATTTAGCTCAGGAAAAAGTCTAAATTGACCTCAGCTGCGTTCCCTTTGAAGCTTTCCCCTGACAGCAATATTATTAACACCTTTCAACCTCATACCTACCAACACAAACTATCCTCTCAGGACGGTCTGTAGCACCGCAGGTAGCGTGGGGATGTAAGTGATCTGACTGGGGCCTCCCTGCAGACCAGATCGCCTCAAACACAATAACTCACAGAGGGTCAAGTCGAGCTCTCGATGATGTGCTCGGTTACTCTCCCGCTGCAGAACATGACCTCTGTCAGCCGGTACCGCTCCGCTGGGCCCGACGTCCTTTCTTCTGGTAGCTATCTCAGCAGCGACATCTGTTTTCAGGCTCTATTTACTAAACTGGGACAGGAGGCTGATTTTCTGAGATTCCCAGGAGGCTCCCTGTTGGGTCTAAAGGGGCATTTCAGCATCCACAATCCATAAAATGAGGCATGTTACACATAAATGACGGCTTTAACGGCCTTTAAAATGAGGTTGTCATAGAGTGTGTATTGTGTTGTTAAAGCCAAGAAAATATGAGAGACACCTTCTACTTTTACAATCCTGAAAAACAGAACAAATATATAAAATGTATGATTCTGACACTTCTTTTTCAAATATTTGATACCGTGACCTTTCGTGTGTTCTTTTACATCATCAGATCTTTTCAAGTTAAAAAAAAAGCCCTGAGGGTCAAAACACAACATTTCAGACAATGTTCTTTGTGTTTGTCAGAATTGGTTGTGTAGTGTTGTGTTTTGACCCTCGGGGCCTCTGCACTTCTTTATCGAATCATCACTATCTTCTTCTTAAAGTCTTTTATTCTCAAACTATTTTTTTTAAAGAGATTTCTCCTTTTATGTAACCAAATTTGAAATTCTCACAGACTCTGCCTAAGTTGTTGTTATGTTGTTTGTCGGATAAAAAGAAAATAGTTTAATTGTGCGGAAAAAGTTTGAGAGACTAATATTTGTCTTGAACTTCATGTGAAAAACATGAATGAAGACATCTGTTTGAATAAGACTGAAAACTGTTTCAGTGGATTCTGCCTTATTATTGCAAATGTTATTGTAATGTTAGTTGCAAACATCTTCATAGAACACCAAAGATACAATTTACTTATCTTATATTATCATGTTATATATTTTACATAGAACTTTTTGTAACTTTCTCATCAAAAACACAAAAAAGAACCATTAAATATCCGAGGTAAAGTAAAAAATGAGATCTCATCACTGAGACCATAAAAGTGTTTGTGTCCTAATGCGTTCAAGCAGCTGTGAAACAGTTGTAAAACAGTCAAAGCATAAACATGAGTCATATTGTGATGGAAATCTTTGTTGCAAAACAAAACAAAGTATTATTTGTATGTGGGTCGGTAAGGCTGGAAACATGAGTGAAAATATTCCTCTTGGTTGAATATTTATCAGTGAAATGCACCTAAGAAAATCAAAATACTATTATTTGTGATTTTAAATGTGTTTGTAGTCTTTTGCTTGGACAAATAATGGAGCAGTATTCGTGCTTGGCAGGAGCCAAACTTCCTTAACGATGCTTCCAAGGATGAAGAAGCTGCCACGTTGGACCATCTGGACACTGGACGTTTCACCGCGCAGAGGTGAGGGATCGATTTTGGAGGATGCATACTAAAGAGAGACGGGATGATGCAAGAGCTCAGTGAGAACAGACACAAAGAGTCCTCACCAATCTACCTGTTGGAGTTATCTTAGTTGTTTAGACTGAAAATATTCTCCTGTCCATTAGAGCTGAACTTCTCTGAACTGTGGGATGAAACTGAATCGAACCTGCACAGAAATCTCATGAACTGAACCTGGGTCCTTTCCTGCTAATGACCGTTGAGGGCAGAGATGAACACAAATGAATAATAAATCAAGTGCCTTCAGAAAAGGTGCAGAGACATGAGTCCCGCAGGGTGACAAATGATTCGCCAAAGTGCTGTCACTCCCCGCTGACGCAGCCGCGGAGGGCCGGTAACGCATGACCAGCACGGCTCCTCAGACCGTGCCATGAGATAATGAGCGGAGGTGATGGGACGGCCGGATAAGGGTGAAAAACTCTGATGTGGCAACACTGTCTGTTGGAGCAAGGGGAGCGTGTTGTTTTCAAAACAGGAACACATACTCATGACTACATACATGTGCACATGATACACAAAACAGTTTGGGTTTAGGGAGCGGACGTCTCACCTTCGGGAAAACACTGGCAGAGATAAACACTGTGTGATGTTGGATTTAGAGCAGAGGTGTTTCCAGGTAAATCACATTAACCTGGTTGACGGAGTAATTATAAAGGGTTTAAGTTGTTGCTATTGCAGAGGTTGTTTTGCATCATTGCCTTCCTACGTTGGCTGAGACCTCTAGCACAAGCACATTGACAGAAAACACAAAGAAACACAACCGCAGCTGAAGAGGGCGACAACAGACGTCGTGATTGTGTTTCTGTTGACGTCTGTTGATGTCTCGGCCGCTGTAGGAGGGCGGCGATAAATGATGCAAAATAAAAAAACACCACCAACATCTGCTTTAAATCAAAAATGATGAGTCTGTTTTGAAAATGTGTGAGTAGCAGTTGGTTGTTGCTTTTGCGTTCATATTTTCTGTTAATGCACTTGTGTGAGACGTCTCAGCTGACTGTAAAGTTTTTAGTTTATACATTCAAGGCCTGTGCTTTAATACTTTTACTTGTGCTGTTGTAACACAAGTACTTCTACTTGAGTAAAGTAAGTGTGTACTTCTACCACCTCTAATGGTTTAATCAGTCGTTCACTAATGCTTTACAGACTGATTGTGTTGATAAGATCAGGTTTTGAGATGCCAGTTGTTAAAATCAAAGCGGCACCAATGACTCAAGGTCAGAGGAAAGTGTTTGACTGAATCAGGAGCCTTTATTTCCAGCAGGATGTGACGGCTTGAACAGAATTGAATGCAAATATTTACTTCCAGGTCTGTTCTTCCGTCTGAACCTGCATTGGCTGTCCTCTGTCGGGACGTGAGGGTCAAGGAGACGGAGCGAGCAGACACACACTGATGATGTCTCTGAGGCTGGCGGGCAGGCGGGCGGCTCACGGATCTGGCCGGTGGCGAGCGGGATATCTGTCTGACTTTGGTGTGAATAAAACATGCCATGGCATGTTGGTAGCGACGACCGAAGAGGCCCCTGCATTATTCATGAAAGAGCAGCAGGCGAGGATGAGGGGCTGCTGGCTGGTAGTAGGAGGAGGGGTGGAGGTGGTAGTGTTGTAAAAGAGGAAGAAGAAGAGGGTGTGTGTGGGGGGGTGCTCTGCAGGGGCTTGAGAAGGTGTGAGGGTGTTGCCAGGCTGTAAAGACCAGAGAAGGTCGTCCACTCAGCAGCTGGGCTCAGTGGCTTATCGTCACCCTGAGGCCTCGTGCACACACTCGACCATCTCCCTCCTCGATGCTGAAATGTTGAAATAGTAACTGAGAGCAGCAACGTTTGGTTTCGACACATCAGTGAAGCCTGATGTCACAGAGAAGAGAACAAATGTCAGAAACGTGAGCAGAAATGTTTGTCACCGGAACTTCGACTGATAGATTTAACAGCCAATCAATACCTGTGAGAAATGAAAAATCACATGTGTGCGGTCACAGTGTGTCAGAGGGTGATGAGGATGGGATGTGGGTGTCTTTGGCATCGCCGGTGTTATCCCAACCCCACTCACCCCAGAGACTGGACTTTCCCATAAGAGCTGAATCAGTGTTTTCCCTCTGCAGAGCAGCAGCAGAGGAGGAGGAGGAAATGTGTTCCAGTCAGCAGCTCTTCCTCCAGTCAGGGAGAGGCCGACAGACGACAGAGCTGCGAGCCAAAGCTGATGCTACTGCACCACCTGCAGGCTCCACACCAGACCCAGTGTGTCTGCTGTGTATATGTGTGTGTGTGGCAGAGTTAATAATTCTCCTCCAGGAACAACATCAATGAATCATGCAAAAGAGAAAATGAAGAGAAACATTAGATGTGAATCGAGAGGTGCACGATGTTAAATCTTAAATTCAGAATTTAAAAGAAAAAGAAAAAAGTGATCAGGCCAGGATCCATTCATTCCTCCTGTGACACGCCCTGCGGAGTAATAGGTCAGTGACGGGAGCTGCACTGCAAAATAAAAACACCTGCATCTTAGCAAGTGATAAAATCTGATTTTAACAATGAAGCAAGGAGAGCAGCGGCAGAGGACAGGAGTCATCACTGGGTCAGAAACTGTGAAAGAAGAACAATAACGCCCAAGGTGACATCTTTAAAGAGTCTAAAACCTAAAGGTATAAAGTTTACGACAAAGACAGGAAGCAAAACCACCAATTCAAAAAAAGATTGTGAGGAAATTCATGTCAGGATTATTTGACATACTGTTATTGGTGCTTTTGTGAACTATTAGACGCTGGTGCTATTGTGTGTGTGGATCCTGCTGGTGTTTGTTGCTTTGTTTGTTTCCTGTTTTTTGGGGTGTGAATGTTTGGAAATGTATTTGTATAATTTTCACATTATTAATTATACGACTGTGTGGGAGGAAAAGTAATAACAACTTAAATGTTGGAGCTGAAACAACTAATTTATTGTAACACTAGAGGTCTGATCGATTAATAGACGGATCCCTTCCAACACTTGAATCCAGCTTGAGGGTGTTGGAGTTTTCAACCTTCAGCTTTCCTGTATTTTCATTTTCAAACTACTGCCTCTCGTGCATCTTTTAAAATGATCCGTGCACAAGTATCAAACCTCACGTGCAAACTCTGCTCACCCAGAATTCTCACTCGAGATGAAGGCGACCCCTTCTAGTAATGTAAGAAAACTCTGGAGCACGAAGGAGAAGGTGGAGAGGAAACCGTGGATCTGCTGCCAACACGGTTTGATTTCAGCCATGTGAACGTTTAGTAGCAGCTGGAGCTAAAGTCAGCAGCACAGAGCACCGGCTGACGTGCCCCTCCCTTCACTCAACGTGCGCACACACACACACACACACACACACAGACACACACACACACACACACACACACACACACACACTGCCTGCATTATAATTAAACATAAATACTCTCCACCAGCCTTTGGAGGGAAACTCAGTGGAGCCGGGTTTCTGTCCTTTCAAATAAAAATTTGTTGATTTAAGGGAAAATCAATGCAAAAAATGTTAGATTTTATCAATCTATTGATTCATCTGTTTTCAATAAATATATGTTCATCAGCCAATAATATGGTAAATCCACAGTGTTTTTTCAAACACTTTACATCACGCTATACATTCACACTATTTGCTTTCTCTATTACACACTTGTCGCCTAAGGATCTGGGAATCTAACCCCTGACCTTCTGGTTAGTGGACGACCCGTTCTAACCCTAGAGCCACAGCCCTCTGGATAATTGTGGTGATCTCTCTCTATCTCTCTCTCTCTCTCTCAGTGGTGCTAAAAACAGAGCCCACAGTGACTTCATGAATGTAAGTGATATCAGAGGCACTAAATCTAATCATGACGTTGATGATAAAAAATGTGCTTCACGTGGATCAGTCCCGCTGGACGAGGATGTCCCGTCCTCTGAATATGAACTGACACGGATCCAGCAAACAGATCGGTCAAGTCCAGTCAGTTTTATTTAGGACTACAAATTGTATGGCTGTGGCTCAGGAGGTAGAGAGGGAGGTGGTTCGATCCCGAGCTCCTTGTGCAAGATATTCAACCCAAAAATGGCGTCATGGCTGTGACAGGTGTGTTTAAAGTTGTACGTGTAAAGAGTGGATTATTTAAAAACAGCTGAAAGCACAATTTTAAAAGGAAGACGTGGCCTCCGACCTCTCAAAGGTGAATAACTGATTAAATTCATTCCACAGAACTCGGTGAGAGGATGTGGTTTGGGTCGGGGAAGAGCTTGTGACATGCTGGTGTGGGAGTGGATTTTCATAGATTTCCCGGGGAATAATTCATTGATATACAATGACTTGACTTTCCCAGTCTTTACACTAAGCCAAGTTAATTGGCTATTGCCACAAGGGTCTCAAATATTTCCAAACTGTCTCATCCGCCAACCCAGAATAAAAAAAACCTTGACTTATTTCACCATTTCTGCCGGAACGGGACAACAACTGAAACACAACAACTCTGAGAGACCACAGCAGCCCCTCGTCCGACTGTTCTGTCGGATGTTTCGCAGTGACAGGATGGCTGGAGACAAACCTCGGCGGTGGAGACCCTAACAACAGTTGCACAGTCATCAGGACTCAGAGTCAAGATTTATGGTCAAACACGAGGACAGAAAACGGTCGACTCCCTGCGTCAGGACCTCCGTCTGAGGAAATTGCAATAGACAGGGTGCATCAGAAACTGGAAGTGGAAGTGACTGTGAGCGCGACGGTTTTGTCTACATGAACAAAAAAACCTTGATGTCCGAGCCAGGTATTAGTCTGGACCGAGCTTCGAGGTTATTTTTTGTTTGGATTCAAATCTGAAATATGCAAAAGGTCACTCAATATTTTGAAACTTTTTTCTGAGTATAAAGAATAGCTTGATATTATCATTATATTATTATCATATTTAAGGTAATACATTGTTTACTTGGAAATAAACCAGTGAGAACAAAAACCTTTGGGTTGCCAGGTTGTGAGTAAATCCAGACATCCAGTAAGTTGCTCTTACAAAAATGATATTTATGATCTATAAAGCTTTCATAAATGATTAACTAGTACTTGTAAAGCCACAGTATGTCTGGTACCAAAAGTTCACTGTGCACCTCAGAAACGTCAGAGTGCATCGGGAGCAGAGTAAAAGCTGCTGTCATCTCTGTCGTCCCCTGATGTCCTGACCAGCTGTTGTTTGCAGTGTTTCTGTGTGTGGACGTCTGGTGACCTGCAGCAGGAGGTCAGGTCCGACATAATGCCGACTGAGGGCATATTTCACACAACGCCTCACTGAGGTGTGAAGTACGAACGTTTGTATGAACTATCAACAAGCCACACGTTCTGGATCATCTTTGAAAAAGATGGTGTAGCTGCTCAGACAAATGGAAATATACTTTATCTACGTTTCCAAGACAACGGGGCTACTGAGGAAGACTGTGAGGTGAAAATAATGACATTAACTAAGGATTCAGTTAAATTAAGAATATCTGTATAAATATTTCACAGATGCAACTACGAGCAAAAAGTTATTTTGTTTGCTGTTGTATAAATTATGGAAATGCAGCGAAACTTCACCACTGACAAGCTGCAGCTGCATTTCTCCTGGACGGTGACTCCACCATCCATCCGTCCATCCATATCTATACCGCTTATACTTAGAGGGTTGTGCTGGAGCTGGAGCCAATCCCAGCTGATATGGGTGAGCGTCAGGAAGCTGGAGAAACATGGAGAACCCCAGACAGAGAGGCCCAGGCTGAACCAGGATTCCAAACCAAGAACCTTCCAAACCAAGAACCTTCTACCTAATTGTTGCACTAAAATATTTTTTGTCCAACTGTTATTTAAATCATTCTTTTCCGTGGGTAATCTACTCTCATGAACGATTTGCAATAAAAAACTTCAAACCTGAACTTTCCTCTCTGTGGCACGTGATTATCATTTCCTTTACTTCCCTGTTAGTTTCCTCCCGATGTATGAATTCTAAACATCATAAATGTTTTTCACTGTTTCTAAATTATAGTTAACTGCAGGAACAAACATTCTTCTCTGTGTTCTTTGGCAGTGTTTAAGAAGAAGACCTGTGCAGGGGCCTGAGCCCCCTCACTGAAGTGTAGCAATATATTTCACTGACTCTACATTTCCTGAAAACTGCTCATGCAAATGCTTTGCCCAAGAAAATAGTCCTATCTGCCCAACGGACTCAGATTACAGCACCCTCCTCTCGGGTTTGGCATGTAACATGATCCGCGATGAGCCGTTGATGTTTTGACACGACTGATTAACTAAGACTCAGATTAAAGCAACGTACAGGAGGAAGTGGGATTTTTTTCAGTGTGGGGGGGCTGCATCTGTGGCAGCGTGTTTGTGTGTGGAGGGGGTGGAGGGGTGGTGGTCTCAGAGGATAGCCGTTGTCTTTCTGAGAAAAGCGAACTTGTCTCACCCCAGAGACAGATGAGCAATGTGTTAGGGCCTTGTGGTTTATGGACAGAGCTCAGTTCTCAGGCACCTCTGGGGTTTTTGGAGAAACTCTTTACTCAGAAATAACTGACAGTTGTGCCAGTTCACTGTGGCACATAATACTCCAAATGTCAAACTGTGGAGCGACGTGACAGGAACATAACCCGAACTCGGTATATTCAAGAAAAGGGCCTTGTTATTGTCAGAGAGAGGAGGCGGGTTTGTCCTGCAAAAAGATAGATGCTTCTAATTATTTCCGTTCTCCTCGTGTTCTTCTACTCTTCACGTCTTCACTTCAGTCGTCATAAGAGTCACTCAACAAACATCGTGCAGCGTTAACGTCCTCAGAGCGAGAGTGTGACAAACATCAGGAAATTCACCTGAAAATCCTCAAGGTCAAATTTAGACTGATTGATATTCTGGAAGCTTTGAAACGCTGCAGCGCTGAAGCTTCTGTCTTTTTTTCTGTGCTGCATCTGTCCTCCACTTAACCTTTGCAACAATAGAAATTACATATCAATAAAAACACTAAATGCACATGTATGCACCAGTTAATGTCTGCTAGAAAGTCAAATATGAGATAAGTATATATATAAGTTATTTTTCTTCCCCTGTACCAACTCTCTGTCTTTTTAAAATACTATTTGCTGCAAATCAGGCTTCAGGATGAACGCAGAAACTTTCAAGATCACTCAATGACAGAAGCTGGGTTTCAAAGTGCAGTTTGGGAGGTTGGATTTTCTTGTTTTTTTGATCCAGCCACGCCTGCAAACTGCATTTTTTTGTCATAATTTTCACGCATGATAAAGCAGAGCACCTGAGAAGAAGCGGACGACTGAAGAAGACGATGCAGGATGAGTGAGTGCTTGTGCATCGGGTCACAGTGGGAGATCAGCCGTTGCGGAACAAGGATGCCGCTGCCCACTGAGAAGATGTCACAGTGACACACAGGCAGCTGCATGCTCCACAACCACGCAAAAGCTGCATTCATGCAACAGAAGCTACGGGCAGCAGTTTCCAGTTTTTACCCACCCTCTCCCTCAAGGACTTTAAAACCCACCCAACATTAAAGCACTTTATTTCCTCCCCTCTCCTTCCTCTACCCTGTCTGTTAGTGCAGTGATGCTGCAGAGGACACACCCATGCACACTCTGCTGCCTCCTTGTCTCTCTCTCCTTGACCCTGAGAAGTTTTCCAGCGCGATGCTCGGAGTGCTGCAGTGCCCACCCAGCGGAAACTTCCCTCCTCACACTGAAGCACTGCTGGAAGGAGGAAAAACACTGAAAGGTTAAAGACGTGAGAGTGAAAGGAAAGGAGAATTCACTTTCCCAGTTTTACTGAACACAACAGAAAAGATATTAAATGTGGAAAGAAGGAACGATGGATCCCAGAAAAGCGTTTTTTTAAATTATTATTATCGTTATTATTAAAGGGAGACAACTACTTCATCATGTGATTGTTTTTATTGAGCCGTTAAGCACAGTAGACATTGACTGGTCATTAAAGGCAAAGAGAACATGGCTCAAATGAAAAGCACATGAAGCAAAATGCTTGAATTTAGAGAGAAAATATCACTTGTTTTATTTTTTACTTTATTTAATAAGTCTTTCATAATGTCAGAATCAAACTGGCGAGATCTTAAAACAGCAGCTTACAAACCAATGGGTGACGTCAGGGCGGGGTGCTACTGATGGCTCACTCTTGGGCACCAGCCTGAATTTGTCTTTAGATTATATTCATTTTTATCCAAGTAAGTTCCCATCACCCCTGCAGAACTTTTTTATTATGGATAGGAGTCATTGTTCAAATTAAAATATTTGTACTTGAAACAAATTTGCCACAGATGCAGGAGGAATAATGAATATTTTAAAACCTTTAGATTTAAACAGACAAAGGAGCTGCTTTTCATCTAAATCTCACTAGAACATGAAAAGAGTGTCAAACTGTCCCTTTAAGGTAGTGAAGCTCGTCCTGTGTCACTGGGTTCGTTTTAATCAAGCTGCGAGATCTAAAACGTTCCTCGCTGCCCCTTTTTTATGATCGAGCACAAGAGGGTGTCTCTCACTAATTATCACGTGAGGGAAAAAAAGAAAACTACAGTAAAACATCTGACGACATTAACGTGAGAACAGATCAAACCTGACGAGGGGATTGTAGAAAACAAGAGTTCTCTTTTTAATGTCTCCAGCCACAACATACTGTCCATGTACAGTACACGCTCCTAATTTGATTTTGATTTTGCACACATCACAGTTTGAAAGTTTTCAAATGAAAAATACAACACAACTATGAGAAAAAGTCATATGCACAAATTAAAACCTATAAAAAAATATAAGAACAGTACTCTTAATCTCATTTTGACAAGTACCATTTCAATAACAAAACATTTAATAATGCACAATAGAGCAGACAAATTAAACTGAACCATTAGTTTTTTTAAATACAAGGAAAAAAAAAGACAATTTTCATCATGCAGAAGATGTAATATTAAATAACGAATCAAACAAAAATAATATATACTTCTCTATATATCTCTCTCTTTTAAATTTTCAAGTCAAAGCTCCCCCGTCCCTTAAATAGGGAAAAAAAACAAGACATTTTTAAAAACACCAGAGGTTCCGCAATGTTTTCATTAGCTGCCATTGTTGCATGGCCTTTTTATCGAAAACATCACAGCGACATCTTTTTGGCACAGAAAAAGACGTTTCATAATGGCAGTAGCATTTTGCAATATAAAAAAAGGGCGGAGCTGTAGCTCTTTAAAAGAAAAAACAAACATTCTGTGCACCGACATCAGTCAGGAGAGTGGCGTCTCCCCCCAGCAGGGTGTGAGGCAAGCAGTCGCAGCGGCTCAGTCCTACTGCAGCATGCTCTTGATAGTCTTGTTGGTTGATTCATCATTCAGATGCTTGGTTGTGTACCTGCAGCGACAGGAGAAACTATCAGTGACTGAATCATGTATTTCAACAAACGGTAGAAGGTGTCAGATGTTTTAATTTCCTCTGCCACAGAACAATCTGTTAGTTAGCAGCATTACTGGAGGATACGTATTAAAACAAACCATACATTCCACCAAAGAAGTGGAACTAGAGTTAAATGAAGGACGACATAATGCAGACCAGCCAAAATGTTTTTAAGACATAGTACATGATATTTCAGTGTATTTAAGACGTTTTATAACCCTGAAGAAAACCCGTGTAAAGTAAAAGTCTGTCAAAGCTGCACTTGAAATGTACTTTGTTACTTTCCACCAGTGTGTACATCTAGAATAATTTGTCATCAGAGCTCTGAAAGAAAATCCGGCAGCTTTTGGATGAGAATGACCTCATGCGACCGTGTAGTGCTCGCCCGCCTCTTGCCTCCGGTACAGGGGCAGATACAGATGTGAGGTCGACACAGACACGGCCCCGTCAGCTCAAACAGCTGTGAGTGTTGGCCCAGGCGGGTAGAATTCGGACGACTACGAGGGGAGGAGGTGTCAGATGTAATTGGCCTCTCTGGAGAGGCTTCGACACCCAACCCACAGCTGACCAAGTCCCCGGTGGACTGAGCAGAGAATGAGTCCTGCGCTGGAGGCGAGGGTGAAATAAACCCAGAGGTCTGTCTGCTGCTCATGAACTAATATCATCTAACTCAGCATGAGCAGCCGTCTCTTTCTCAATGAGCTGCAGAGGGGAAGTTTACCTGAGAGCGTTGAGAAGGCCTTCTACACTGTTCGGAGGCTGTTCTCTGAGGACTTTGATGCAGCCTTTCATCTGAGGACCAGAAATACACTGTTAGAGTCAGAGTCAGCCGGGAGGAGGAAAGATGGAACGACCATGGCAGTACTCACATCGATTTTCGATGACTTGGCGAAGGCTCCTACGGGATGGACGTAGTCGTACAAGATGATGACCCCGACCATGACGCGCAGGCAGAAAGACACGGTCTCTTCGCTGGCGAATCGGCTGCGGTACTCCCTGTCAGGACATGAGCGAGGGATTACATCCACGAAGGTAAAGAACAGGAGGGGAAACAGCTCTGTCAACATTAAAGTCACTCACGGTGTTTCCAACATGACTTTACACACGGTCGCCATTGTGCTTAAGCACACTGTCGTGTTCTCAATAGGCAGGTTCTTGTTCTATAAAAAGACGGAGAGATAAAAACGGAGTGAGAGCTCAGTGTCACACAGACGGTTTTAAAAAAGCTCTCCTCCTGTGCTGTCAGTCTTACCTCCGACACAAACTTTGTTGTGCCGTCGCTTAATGTCTTCAGCATGGGCGTGGCATCGGCGTAGAACAGAGATATCCGATTGGCCAGTTCGTTGTTGACTTCGTTTTCACCCTCCGCCTGGAAATAGTTTTTTAATGTGTAAATAATTGTGTAACTGCGATTTTTTTTTTTCACTTTCTGAGCAGAGTGTTGAGATACCATTTGCTGTGATAATGTGAAATTGTAATTTGGTTTTTTAAAATGAGCAATAAAAAAAAATGAACAAAAAACAAATTAAAAAAGGAGCAAGAAACTGTTATTTGGAAACTAGATGCTTTGTTTGGCATCACACTCGTCTCCATTCAGCCCGACTGGGACCGCGCAGATGAAAGTCATTAAATTAAAATGAAATCCTGACAGAAAAACACTGATATGAACTGACCCCGCTGCACCTCCTGGTTTTGACACATCCTGCCACTTCACTGAAAACACCGGTATCTCTCCAATGGTCTGTTCTAAATTTGTCTGCATATTTAAAATGATGAGAACATTTTGTGCCTTCATTGTTTCAGCACTGACAGAATAGGAATACAATTTCAAAACCAATTCCTGCTTTAACAGATGACGACACACAAGCCCAAAGAGATAACCACGGGGACAGATGCGTTTCATCTCAGATGTCTGAATGATTCAGTCGTCTGAGTGGTGACTAAAACGCTGCTGCTGCCGTTGTGTGAGACTGAGCCCGATCTTCTTTCAACAGTGACAGGTCCTAACGACAAGTGTCTGTGTCTGTCTGGGTCCATTCGCCTAATGGTAAATGTCAGAGATCAAGATAATCCCATAATACTTAAACATCGTAGAGTGAGCTGCTCCCTTTTTCATTTTCAATTTTTGCTCTTAATCAGAAATAATATCCGTCCATACCAACACACCTGAAAACACGTGACCACTCACTCTGCAGCAGCTCTGCTTCTCTTTCAAACCACGAACAAAGCTTGGAACTAGTCCAAGACGCTCATTTGGTCCAGACCAGGGTTCAATCCCAGAAGGTGTCGTCTACAGAATCCGCATTGACCTGGAATTAAATGTTTAATCTCTAGAGGATTTGGACCATGCTACTGATTTGGGATCAGATTCTCCCGCCACGTGCCGCTACCTCCCACTTTGTGCTTTAAACTCCCTGAAGCTCCCCGTGGGGCTGTGACTTCATGTCGAGAGACGCTTCCCTTCGCACTCCTCTCGACTCCTGAGGCGATCAAACAGTCTGAAAACTTCATTTGTCATCGCCGCCTTTCAACTGATGCAGTCTGAACTGTGCTGAGATTATAATGAGAAGTGATGGCTCAGGTCTGAGTTAAGACAAATCACGATGACGCACATCTTTAAATTTGATCAGGGACAGCACCACTGTGACATTAAAGGAATTCAAAATCACCGACCGTCTCAACATGAGGAGTTTTAAAATAAAGTCATTATTCATCTTTGCTGAATCTTTTGACAGTTGACGGAAACGCTGCCTCTGTTTGAAATCACACACAACTGAACACTTTGCATTTTAATTAGACGTTATACATGAAAACAGGTTCAATGTTTTGTGGTCATCACTGAGATTTACCGTGGGTTTTGGTGTCAGCATCATGCTCACACTTAGCAATGCAGCCTAGATGAGCCTGGGATCAAACGTCTACCTCCTGAGCTACAGTCGGAAATATTTGGATCTTTAGCTGCAAATGCACAAATCCACTATTTTCACCTGCTAGTCACTAACTAATCCGTCATAGTGATGATGAGCAGGTTGTGTAAAGTGGGTTTTGAAACTTACACAGACACTAAAACAGTGAGAGTGAACAAAAACAGGACAGTTGTAGGCTTTAAAATCAAAACAATAAACTGAAAGATACTGAAACGCTCAATAAAGATGAGGTGAACTGCAGAATTGTGTTGATAAATCTCTGAGTTTATCGTCACGAGAGATTCCTTTCAAACACATGCATTTGATCCATCTGTGATATCAAAACATTGATTCTAGCTGCTTTAACCAAGTTGAATTTTCTCCTCGCCACCCAGAGAGCAGAGGGACATAATGAGCTCACCGGTACGTTGTTGATCCGCATGCGGCTCAGCGTCCTCCTATAATAACTGAAGTCATTCTGAATGGCAGGAGTTGTCATCTACAAAACAAAAACACAACAGAACTGAGTTTTAATACACACAGAGCGAGAAAGTGTTTCTCTTCATGTCTGTAGGACATTCAGCTCTGGATCAAACACGCCATCATCATGACAGAATTTTTTAGTCAACACGGCAGAAATGTAGCTTTGGGGGGCAAATGACATAAAAAGAACACTGATACAATTACAGTTTCATTTGCCGAACTGAATTTGAATCCTCTGACACTCATCCCGCTTTAACATCCACATCCCCGGCTCCTCCTGTCAGGGAATATTTGGTCATCCTCCCTCTAAAGTCTGGCTGTGCAGCTGTATAGTTTGTGACAAGAGGGTCAACAATTACGCAGCCGTCATAAAAGGTATAAAGGGTCTCATTAGGGAGAGCTAAGGTGAGAAAGAAAGCCTCAAACAAAAGCCACAAAATTCAGTTGATTTCTTTTGACACCACTTCCTACAAATATGGAGCTCCGGTGACCTCTTAAAAAAAAAAGCAACCAACCACAGAGCTTCTTTCAAATGTCACCACTAGTGAGAGCTCATCCTGTGGCTAATTATCGTCATTCCTGTATGAGCATGTCACATTCAAAGCTGTACTGGCAGCAGGCTAATCCTGCGACAATAGACTGGTGCTCAGTCTGTGTCCACTGTGTCCACCAGAAGAGACGGGCTGCACGCCACACAGACAGTTTAACTAGGTCAGGAGCCCGTGTATGGGTGTGAAAGATTGATGACAAGGCCTAGCATGCCACTTTGTACCCCCCCCTACCTTTGGGTTTTTATCTTGCCTGGGTACTGGGCACTAATTGGGACATCACAGCAAATCGCCTCAGGGTGTCAGGGGGTGTTTTTGTAAGTTTTTGTTTCTAAGGAGTAGGGGTGTAAAGGGGAACCAGTTCACCCGCTGTCTCATCATGAGGCCTCATGTTTTTGACAATGCGCATTCAAGCGACATCCCTGCTCCATTCCGATTCCAGCAAAATATTAATTTCTGGATGTTGTCTTCCTCCTTCTTTAATAAAAACTTTCTAAACTATGCAGAACTACGCTCAGGATGAAAACAATTTGCAGACCTCTTTACCCGCAGTAACCCTTATTAGCCATTCCACTGACATCCACTGTATTATAAACAGCAGAGCAGTATCAGGACTCTAATTAAATGCTAATTATGCACTCACTGGCTGTGGTTTAAAATTGCACGGAGCAAGAACCTAATTCAAGGGCGTCAGCAGCTTGTAGGGCACTAAGAGGTTGGGTCTGTATCACAGGAGAGAAGTGCAGAGGTTACTTCAATATGTAAAAGGTGAGTCTGAGGTTTAAATGCAGAAACCGACGCTCCGAGAAATTAAGAGTGTCTTACTTTAAGCTCATCAAAGCGCAAAGTGAAGTGCAGGATCTCGGCAAACTGCTTGGCCAGTGCCTGCTCCCGCTCTAGATGCTGAGTGGGGTCGTTGTAAGTCTCGCTGGTTAGAGCTCCCAGGAGGCTGTGCAGCGCCGCCTCTGTGAGGAAAAAATAAGATTTCTGTGTTAGAGGAAAAGTGCTGCCAGAGGACGGCACAATTTTTTTTTCTTTTATTAAGTCAGGTCCTCGATGAAGGCATTGGACTGAGACTCTTTGTGTGTATTCATCCAGGTTGTCAGTCAGGGCTGCTAAATAATCATTCACACTCAGGTTTTTGTTGTTCGAGGTTCCAGTTAATTGTTTCTCAAGTCTTGGAAATGTTAAAAAAACTTTATACTCATTAATAACAAAGAATAACAGCAAATCGTAACAATTGAGAGGCTCTGCCCAGTCAGTGTCTGACATTTGTGGTAGAAAAATGACAATGATAAGCAAGAGAACAATCTTTGTCAGTATATAGATTAATCAATAATCTGTTTAGCAAAAAAAATTAAAACAGATCAATCGAGAATGAAATTAGCCGCAGCCACAACGCAGAGCATCCAGGAACAAAATGCGTGTGATCCTTCTGTGTGTTGTTCTGGATGAGGCCAAAGAAAAGTCCTTAGAGTGGATCACAACCACAGTTAGTGTGTCAGCCAGCTGAAGCAGCCTGATTAGGACACAGACAGATAATGGGACAGTGGTGATGCCCAAACTGCCGAGGGCCCAGTGCCAGTCTGGGGGAGGGAGAGAGGGGAGGGGGTGGTCCGGGAAAGAGGGGGGAGGAGGAGAGGTTTTCCTGCTCAGATGCAGATGAGACAGGGAACTAATTATCTCATTGGAATGGAATTGGGGGGGTGGAGGGGAACAGGATTTCATTCAAGCAGAATTACACTCATTGTTTTGACAGTAAGTAAATACAAAGCCTGTGTCATGCCTTGACATGGCATACCCACAGACCAATAATTACACATGCATGAGAAGCCCCAGCAGGGATATTAGGAAACGATTAAGTGAAACGCAGTGAACGACGTCCAGGCACTAATACTGTTAAACTAGACAGGTCTTCTTCAAACACATGGTTTCAAAATCAAGAGAAAAAATAGATTCCAGTGGGAGCTTTTATTTATAGATGCAGACGACGCTCAGAATTCAGTCTAGTCCGAGACGCTTTTAAATAATGACATCACCCAGACGAGCATCTGATGCAAGAAGCCTGCGTGGTTCCAAATGAGCACTGGATAGATTTATTCTAAGTGTCTTTTACATCTCTTGTTGATTACACAGGACGATGAGCATGTCAACATAACCTAGAAACGGACAGATTCAGACAGTGGTCTACTTAAGATAATCAGAAAGAGGGACGGACGGAGCACTGGCAGCACTGTGCAGTAAATTGAGCGTGTTTGCCATTCGGTAATGACTCCCATCTGCTCGGGACAGCGTTTGCAGCTAGCGGCTGGCTAAGAATGGCACGGAGTAGTGGCTTTTTCTTCCCTCTAAGTCCCAGTCAAAACAGAAGTTAAGATGGAGATGCTTATAGGCCGTCAGAAATGAGCCACTCTTGTATGTCGGGAAGTCGGGGATGGAGGGGAGGGGGGGCGGCGGCAGCGTGGGGGCATGTCTGAGCTCATCAGGTCACAGCAGAGCAGGCAAGTAGAATGCGGGCATGTTAGGCGCTTTAGTCGCAGAGAGGGGAGGGACGTAGGATGGCGCGTCTTTAGTCTGTTCGAGACCCGACAGACTCTGATGAATCAGACTCAAATTCAGATCAGTTTCTCTGAGTTTAGGTTAAAAACCTAAAATCTTAATCAGAAAAAAAAAGATCTTCGTCTGGTCTGAATTTTACGTTTTGCCAGTAATGTTATACTGAACTCAGATTTGAGTGGTCGGGCAAGAACGACATGTGAGCAAGACAAAAACGTCTCTTACATAACTCCTGCATCAAGTAAAAACTATTTCCCAGCTTCTCAAATGAGTCTGTTTCACATACAGTAGTGATTTGGTTTGTTTTTCTAACTGTTGGTGAAACAAACCAAACAATGTCAAGACCTTAGATTCTGGGAGGAATCATGTTACATGTAATGTATGTTACATTAGTGAGAAATATGGTTGTCAACATAAATGACATAATCGTCCGTCTAGAATATGTTCCATCCTTGGCGGTCATGCTCTGCATAACGCTCTACCAGCCTGTAGTAGTAAAGAACTTTAAGCTTCATGTAGATCAGACAGGACATCGGGATGCGGAGGCCATCACGGCCCCTGAAGCCTAAAGTCAAGGCAGTGAAATAGAGCAGCAGCCGCGGCTGGGAGGTGACCTACTTCATTACATAACAGCCACCGCCAGGCTGCCGCCGCCCACTGCTCCCATTGACTACCTTCTGCACCGCCGCTGGGATTACGGGGCAGAGGGCGTTGAGGCTTGGCGGGCTCCCCCCCCACACCCCTTCAAGCCTCAGGGTCATAAGAAGATCAGGGAGCAGTAAGCCTACTCCCCCCCCTCCCCTGTATCCATGCTAATTAAACAACCTATAGCCCAGCAGAGGTCAGCGCACAGTGCAATGCAAGCAGCATGTTGAGAAATGCGCGGCTGTGGGGGTTTTCAAAGAGAGTTTGTATAAGGCTGAGCTGTGGGTTACGTGGATGTGTCGCATGTCTGTTGACTTTTGCAGTTCAGCAGTCAATACTGCAGATGCACATGTGAACAATTAAGGTCACGTATGAAGGTTGTATGCGTGTGAGGCCACTAAAAGACCTTTTACATAAAGGACATGGACTTTCATCCTTCACCGTATTAAGTCTGACTTTGGTGATGCTCAAAATGACAAATAGCACTAAAATTCCAACGCTGTTTGGGTCAGACACATTCACAACAACAGGAAAGTGTCCGCATCATTCAGGTGATGGGAGGCATCTGGGTAGAACATACAGGAGGCGGGACATGACTTATAGATTCACAGCACATCAACACTGGCCTTGGCCCTCATCACCAAAAGCTCTCGAATCTTGTCAATCTCACCAGACACCTGAGCTTATTTCATGTGTGTGTGTGTGTGGGAGCTTCAGTCTGAGAAACAGTGATATAATGTTCCTGCAGATACATACCTAACCTCTGGGAGAACTGGTAGAATTTCTTCAGTTTCCCCACTAAGGGAACCACAGCCGCCCACGCTTGGTCCTGAAGCGCCTCATCGTTTGGATTCTGGATCGCCTGGAACAGCCAAACTTTTTTTAATTAAGTCACTCGTAACTCGGTATAGTGACCAATTCTGTTTAAAGGTATTGGGGGTGCACTGGTGCATATTTGAACATGTGTTGTCTTTTGTGGTTTCTGTGGAGGATGCACAAAGTCTGGTAGACCCCTTTTCTTCCACCTCGTCTTGTGAAGACTTTTGGATGTGGAGTCGGTTACCAGACCTCTGCAGCCTCCTCTTGACAGGTAGTAGCTTGTGGCTACTTTCCGCAGGACTACACTAAAACACCTGAATCTGTAACTGAACTGTGGGCAGTAAAATTGCATTACGGCTAATGCAGGCAGCAGTTTTTAATAAAGAATTAAAAAATACGATACAGATTATTCTGCTGCTTGAATTTAGTTTCTTTCCTTCAAAGCAGAATTACTCATAAAACCACTGTCATTCACACTTGGGCAGTGAGAAACCACAAGGGGGATGGTTATATTCTTTTAGTTTGAAATTTGTTAAACAAAAACATCTCTAAAGTCAATGTTTGTGGTTCAAAACTGAGGCAAGAAATCCTCACAGATTTAATCATTTTTACAACCCTTGTGAATTTTTCCCAGGAGTCATCTCCTGTGAAAGTTATTCATTTGACTTGTTTTAATCCAAAAGGGAAACACTTACACTACTCATGAACTCTTAAATATGAACTAAAACAGCATTGTAGAGTGTGATCGGAAATCCTTTCTTCACAGTGGGACCCAAGTAGACTCTCCAAACTCTGCAGCAGCTCTGCGTGCCGTGAGTCGGAGGTGGGTATTTGTGTAAAGGTGTACCTCTCTGATCTCCTGCCCCGCTCCCTTGTACGCCTGAAGCTCATCCAGGATCCCCTTGGCGTCTTTCAGCACCACGTCGACCTGATCCCACACCTCTCGCTCTGCGTCCGTGGGCTGGGCATCTGCAGCAGACCACGACGACAACAATAACAGGGCAACGGGGTCAACGGGGCAAATGTGATTAGTTTCTAATCCATATTCAGACTGGCTCAACATACAGTAAAAAAACAGCTGTAGGAAATCTATTAAATCCTCAAATATGATAGAACATTTAATGTGCGGCTTTCAATTATGTAAATGTAAATTCACAGAAATAATCTCATCTTTGCAAAGCTTCCCATTTAACTGTGACACCACCCACTTCCTTGGGTGATAGGAGGGAAATGGAGCGAGATAAGAGAAAACAAATGAAAAGGCTTATATCTACTCTTTGTAACAGCTCTGTGGATAGAGAGTGTTTGGTTTCTGAGTTTGTATTTTGCCTTGAGAGAAGTGGCAATGAAGAATAGCAACAGGAGTATGAACTCTTTTCCACCACCTGAAGGAAGAACACCTTGCCAAGTGTGATGAATGTAAACTCCTGCTCCCGTGCAGAAGAAATACCTCAAATTCAGCTCATACTGGCAGCTTTAATGAAGTACTTCTACTGCGTATCATTATTAATTCTGCTTTTGAGTTTATTAAATTGTATAAATCATTGTTTGCATTTGCATGACTCTTTTTGAGGAGATTGTAGGGAGCAACGTTTGCAAAATGCAAATACACTCCAGAAAGAGTACAGCTAGAGAGATCTTTATAATATTTAAGCAATCCTGCATTACAGTTATTTTTTAGATATAAAACTTTGATGTTATTTCAATATAAAAAGAAATCACCTCGAAACAGTTGGAGCCATTCGAGGTATTGTTTTCTCTAAAGGTATGACTGAGTCTCTGGCTTTGCCAAGTGTGAGAATAGTACAGTAAAGGATCAAGCCATGTTGAGGGGCCTTAGGCTACGCAGCAGCTGAACTTAAGCGCTTTATATTTGAGGAGGGGGCTCTGCTACAACCCTGCCCTGATTGATATTCCGCACACACTCCGGTGTAGAAGAGGCAGGTTGATGGAAAAGAGCAGAAGCTCTGGTGGTAGATTTGATTCCTTTTGCCGCTGGGAGGAACACAGTGTTTTTGGAGTTGATAATGTTATGGTAAGATATTCAAGTGATCAATATCAGTGGAGGTGGAGCAATTACTTCAGAAGGACTCACTTTCAAAATCGAGGAAAAAATTGGGCTCCTGTTCCAGATCTGTGCATGTCAAAACTTTCAGTAGGTTCCCCATGATATGATACCTGTTGAGGAAAAGGGAGAAAAATCAATAGGGAGCAAAGAGAGGAGTTCAGCGGTAAAGTGAGTGGGTGGAGAGAACGACTGTATCCACCACCTGCTCTGCTTCACCGCCTGTACGAATTCAGCGGTGCCCCAGATGTGCCCACTGCTCATATAGGCATCAATGTGTTTCCTGTGCCCATGCTCTTAACAACCAGATGTCAGACCAAGAAGTCCCAAAAATAAATAACAAAAACATTCTTCCCAGCAATCATCAGCATTTACAGGCAGTTGTACGCAAAGTAATCAATTTCACAAGCCTCCGCAGGGAAATCAAACATGATCTATGTTCATATGAAGTAGGTAAATGTTCCCTGCACATGATGAGACGCAACTAATTAAACTTTTATAGAGGATGTTGTCATGTGGCAGCAGATTATGAAGTTTGTTAGTTGTTTGTGATGTAGAGCTCGTCGGCCGTGATTTGAAATGCACTTCATCGTCTGTGCAGAATCACAACGTTCTCAGGAAGTGCACTGCAGCATCTTGGTCATGAGAGCCGAAACACAACATGAATATTTCACATACCTTCGCAAACGTAAGTACTGAGAGTCGTGTGGGACAGAAACAAAGCCTTATATTTACTACAGGAGCACAGTGCATGGCAGTCGTCCATATAGTATAATAAACAAAATTGTTGTGTTGGACCACGTTAAGTTCTATGAGAATGAAATTTGCTCCATGTTCCGGTGAAAAAAGGAAAAAAAAATTATTCACCATTATTCAAGCAGATATACTTGCACATGAAAAGGCTTTAGAAAGTATAGGTACCTCAGAAATACACACAACTCTTATTGACCTTCACTAAGAAATACATCGATTTCTCCTTCTCAAGCTTTCACACTTTGAAAGTGGCTTTTCATTCCTGGTCCAACAACTGTGCTGCATTAGGCAAGTGTCAGACTTTGCCATTGTCCCTATGACGTGACTTGAAGGTTCAAGAAGAGGATGATGAGGAGGAGGAAGACTGTGTGTCCAAGCTTTGGCAGTCACACCCATACCTCTGCTGATGCACACAGACGTATATACAGTAGATACACCTATAGCTATACATCAGCTGAGAGTTGCACAGTGAGAAGTGACAGCCTCTTACATCTCTCTGTCCTGTCGTTCCTCTGACTCCTAGAGAGCACAAAGCGCGATCTCTCTCAGCAGCAGAGGTCAACAGACATATGACAAGTCAAAGATTGGTGGCGGTTTGTAGAGAGAGAACAGTGGCTGGGCTCAATCAGCGGCGACAGATTTAACCCCTGGTGACAGAGCGGAGATGGGCAGCACTCAGAGAGGACGGAAGGAGGGTCGATGCGGGTTGGTGATGAAGTTAAACTTCGGCAGGCAGATGTCAGCGGGGATGAGCGACAGGTGAAAAGCCAAAGTGACTGAGTGAGGGCCAGAGGTGACAGGGTAAATCATGCCAGAGCAGGTAATGCTGGGAGACAGGGAGACGCTGCGACAGAGCAAAGTACACAGTCAGCAGTCAGGAGCAGAGGGTTAGATGGAGTGCTTTTAAAATGCATGAGGTGCACGAGGGGGGGGGGCGACGGGTATTCTTGCATCTTGAAACCTTGTGGAGGCTTTTTTTTTTTTTTTTTAACAGAAATTTTAATGATGAATGGTCAATTTATACATGACTGTAAAGTTTATGTACAAAAAGCTTTTATACTATTACCTTCTCTGTATCCAGATAATGGATTGGTACTTAATTAACAGAGCACCTCAAAGTCAAAAGGAGCAAGCAACGTCTTTAAACATGTTTCCTCAAGTTCAGTCTGATTGTGGATTGTGATTTCAACTAGATTGCTAAAATATAAAATGTGCCTGCCCATATTTACTATTACTGATAATAACACTATGATGACTGTTTTCAATGCTGCTCCCTTATTCTCTGAGACTTTCTCTTGTGTTTGAATACTTAAAACATTGATACACCTCTGCACACCGTCTTTTCTCCTGAATGTTGTAAATAATGCTATTTTGTCGACATGCCCTGTAACACACGACACATATTGCACGTCTGTCTGTCCTGGGGAAGGATCCCTCACTTGTGATGAGGTTTCTGCATTTCTTCCCCAGTTTAAATTGTTTTTAAAAGTAGTTTTTCCTTTCTATACTTTATCCTGCAGTACAGTGCACAGACAGAGTTTTTTACTTCAAAATCCTCCTGACTGTGAAAGAAACTCCTCAAGACCAGTGACCACCTGCAATGACCCACCTGCCTTGTCCAGCCTCGTCCTATTACCCTCCACTAATGTGACCTGAATGTCTGACTGTGCCAGCGCTGGCACCTCACTGGCTGTCGGAAAGCTGCACCTGATCCAGAGCCTCAGAAGGGATGAGAGCTGTCAGCATCCTCGCCCTGCTGGAAGAAGTGGGCACTGCCCACCATCGCAGGGGCCTCCCCCGGTCCTCTGCTGCCCCCTCTCAGCCGCCCTCGGACCGGCTGCCTGGCAGAGCTGCCCGGGTGCTTCGGCGCCAGCACTGGCAACCTTACAGGCTCTGTGCTACAACTCCCCTGTGCTGCTTAAAATGAGGTCATTTTAGGGACAGGGATTTACATGGCCGCATTTTCAATCTTCAAGTGTACCACAGAAAGAACAGACTAGATCCAGATCATTTTCATTTTTATACCTCAATCTTTCTCTCAAACTGTAGCTTGAGTATCACTTTCAGATTACATAAACATGAACCACTCTGACTTTGTAGCTCATATGATGACAACCCACACAATATATGATGACAAGCCTCCTTTTACAAGATGAATTAAATGCAATATGAGTTCATGTGTGTATGCTGGTTGCTTGGTGATGGTGTAGTACGAGGAGAGAAGTGCTGGCTGAGAGTACACAGATACAGTATCAGAGAGAGATCGAGGAATTGAAGCCCCCGCCCCTCCCTCCCTCAGCGGTTGTAGTAGTCCACAGTCGTGCTGGCATGACCTGGGCACCGCAGAGAGCCCGCCGACAGCCTTGTTGTTGTTTTGCACCCCCCCTCCACCCCCCCACTGAGCCATTGCGTGCTCCCTGCGAGGGGAGGGGGGGGCTGCTTCTAAGGCCAGGGGCAGAATCTGACAAGCAGTAGCCCGCACGGCTCTCCCATTGGCTGAGCCGATCTACCCAACAGCTCACTGTATCCATGGAGTCAAAAAAATTTAGTGCCATTGAAAACATTGCAGCAGCCAATCAGAGGCGAGCTCCCGGTGAGCAGCGAGTACAGTAGTAGTAGGACTTGAAAGCACATGAATATATTAATACAGATGAGGTAATGCGCCAAAAACAGCAGATTAGTAGTGGAGGGAAGAGGAATGTTTAATTCCACTACTAAGCACGTTGTGATTTAATGTGATTTCATTATTTATTATATGCAGTACAGCAAATTCCCATTTTAATGATCAATTAAAAAACAAAACAATATTTACAAATGATGCTACATGTTGTCACTTTGCTAATAACTGATAATCCATAAAAAGTCAGAAAAATAAATAACATAAAACTGTAAAAGTATTGGCAGGTTGCAGAAAAAGGCTGAAGCTTATTTTGGAAAAGAAACCAAAACAGTGCCACGCCCATGCTGACCATCCTGACCTCCGGATGGCACTGGCTTTTATCACCTCCCGGCTCCCAGACAAGAGAGGCACGGCTGAAACCGAGCACTGTGGCAACGTCCGACAAAAACCAGCTCGGGGGGTTGATGGCTGGCTAATGTGAGGGAGGAATATAGTGCTGACATTCCACTACTTGGCTGCAGCATGAGGATCCACGTGCCCTGCCGCTTTACTATGGATGAAAAACAACGCCCTCCCCTCCCCATCCGGGCGCAGACACAGCAAAGACTGTCACGTGGGCTCTGCCGTGGAGAGGCTGAGAGCTTGCCTGGGGGTGTGTGTGTGTGTGGGGTGGGGGGTGGGGGGCAGTGGTGTGTGTTTATGTCTGTAATAATGTGGGTCTGTAATGGAAAATGCATGGCTCATTTTTTTTGTCTGTGTATGATATTCAAATGAAAAACTAAAAAGTAATATTGGGTAAAGATGACTGCTGAATATTATTGCGTGTGTGGAAGGGGAGGGATTTGAAGCGTCACACTGCGGCAGAGGCGGGCAGAGCTAGGCAGCTTTAAACTTGACCTAGATTCCCCGGGTGACATGCCACATCGCATTAGCCCACTCAGCCAGACCCGGACCCGCCGGAGCTCGCTGACACTGGCCTGTTTCGACAGGCAGAAAATGGGGGAGCACTTCCCAAATGGGGGCTGGCATGAGCCCCCCCCACTCCTTCCTCAAGCCACGTTCTCTTCTCCTCACTCCCCTCTTCTACCATCCCCTGCCAATTCAACCCAGCTGACTAAAAATGGCTTAGGGGACACATGGTGATGAGGAAAGGGGGCGGGCTAGGGGGAGGCCGCCATTTGTTTGTTTATGTGGGTGAACTCATAGCCACGCCTTTGTATTGTTACGCCTGAGTAAACATCAGCTAATGCTCCCCTCACCCAGATTCTATCAAATCAAAACAAACCGAATCTGCACGAGTGACGGCGGTGCTTAAAGTGGCATCGGCTATCAGCCATGTGTTCATCATGAAATGACCATGTGAAGCCGGCAGTTTGACCAGAGAGGCAGATCAGAAGGGAGGATGAAAGTGACAGCGCCTCATCCTCGGCTAAGCCCCTCTCTTTGGACGGCACCTGATGAAAGTTGGAAACCATGGCAACAGGCACATACACAAAGAGTCAGCTAAAATGCTGGCTCCATTGAAATAGAGCGAAGAGGCTCTTAGCGCCGCTCCACGGTCACACCAATATAACACTTTACACCACAGAGAGCTTCTGACTGGGTGGGTGGTAATTTCAGAACGACACAATTAACCGATTTTAAGACTGGCTTCGACATCAGCTCCACAAAAGTTTATTTGATAATTCAAATGAAGAAAATGCTGGAAATACTGCGAGACATACATGTAAAAGGGGAGAGGAACCAGTCCATGATGTCTGTATGAACTCTTTTCCGAATTCACTACTTTGACTCTCCTCTGAATCCGTTGAACATCTGCCTGAGAAGGAAGCCCTCCCCACCCTGCCCTTGAGAGTCCTCTGACTTCCTCCTAGGACGTGTTAGGAAATCATTAAAAGGAGCATATTGACTCACTGTCCTCAGTCAAAGCAGCACTTCCTTCAGGGCAGCTGCCTCCAAAACCCATTCACAGGCAGATCTCCCATTCTTTTGCCCTGAACCATCATTACTCGCCCGACCTTCTGACTGATTGTGACTCACCATCACCGCATCCTCATGTCTAACTCAACACTCAGAGAATTTTTTTTTTCCTTACAGTTTTGTGTGATGACAAGTTAATGCCTCATTTGATTCAGTAAATACTGTGAAGAGTCACCTTACTTATTTTTATCCTTGCAGACTGTTAACCTAACAGGAATTTGGGTGGGGCACAGTGGAGATTTTGGAGGGACGATGTGGTACCGGCGATTTGATTCTGTGAGAGATGAGTGCCATCTGGAGGATGAAAACAGTTGTGCATGATGGGTAACGGAGACCACTCCCAATCCTTACACCATCACACACCAGCTTTAGGGATGCTTATACTTTAAAATACAAGTGCAAATGAACAGCCAGAGCACTTCAACTTAGTTGAATCAGTAAAATAAAATGCTGTCATCTGAAAAAAAAATCTTCGGAGCAAATAATACAAATATCTGATTCTAATAATGTGACGATGAGGAGTGGCATTAATGGCTGATCCAAGAGCACCACCCAGTGTTTACATGCAGACACTACAGGGGATACAAGGGGATTTTTAGTTTATAAAAAGGCCGCAAATTCAACATTTTTATTGACTTAATGTAAATTGTAATGTTAATCTGCCATTTGACAGGATGTCCAACATGTGTGGTTGCAGGAGGGAACTTTGGCAGGAAGTTCCAGTGTCAGCCCTCCAGAGGCATAAATAATAGATAACTGAGGAGAAGCTGGGAGCTTTTAGCTGACATAACAAGCCACTCTATATATTATATCCACTTAGACATATCATCTCGAATTACCTATGCAGCCTGTGAGGGTGAAAGGGAGCAGGGGCGTTTTCCATATGCTGAGTCAAGAATGGAGCAAGTGATATTTCCATTTAATAAAGAACTTGAGATCTACAGTAAATTCACATAGTCAGAACATCTTTTTCAACGTTGCAGTCTTATGCAAAAATTAAAAAAAACTTTTTCAAAATAAATCTATACTTATACTAATGCAAAAACTGAATTTTGCTAATGTATTCAAAAGGAAAAATGGAAATATTACATCGACATGATAATATTCAGACCCTTCCTCACGACTTAGTTGAAGCACCTTAGACAGAGATTAGCAATACAATTTGCACACCTATGATTTTCTACCATCCTTCTCAGATAGACTCAATCTTTGTAAGGTTGGATGGGGACCAACCTGTATAGAGATTGGGTTCAAGTCACTGCTCAGGCTGGGCCCCTCAAGGACATCCTCTGTCCTGTTGCAAGGTTCTGAGGGCTCGGAACCAGGGTTTTAAGGATATCTCTTTGATCAAAACTGAGGGACAGCTGAATGGATTTAATTAAAGTTGCTGCCACTGAAATACACCCCCACACCTACACCACCATGCTTCGCCACTTTGATGGGATTGATGAGCAGTTTCCTTCATCAGGATGTAGCAACATGGGAATGAGAGGCACCTGAGCTTAACTGCAAGTGTCACAGCAAAGTATATGAATACTTATGTTATTGTGATATTTCAGTTTTTCCTTTTTAATACATTTTGCTTCAAGTATAAATAGATGAGGTAAGAAAAATAATCACAGATTTTCAACATAATGTGAATTCTATATTTTCTGTGCAAAATCTACTATATCAGGCTCCACCAGCTGGGGGCAGTATTTACCCGGTTTTGATCTTAGCAACAGGAGAACCAAGAAAAGCTTCTCCCCCGGCTGCTCACCTCCCCTTGGCTTAGCGAGCTAATCCATCCTGTGTACATTCACACAAAACTCTGCCCATTGCATTAACTCAGCTCCATTCTCCATTTATAATGCAACGTGTCTACTGCTCGCCTGCACTGCCACAGGCTTGTGCACTGCATGCTAACTAAAATAGCTTGTTATTCAGGCTATTTACGTGAATGGATTTGAGTCTTACTAGAGCACCATGGCAGCTTGGTGTTAGCCTATAGAGACACACACACACAGTTCTCTGTGGGGATGCACTGACTTAGTGATCCTATATATATGAACCACCTGAGGCTAAGCTGTCAAATAGGTGCAGCATTCAAGCACAGGGGCTTAGCCAGTCGAATGATAGCTATGTGTCATGGAGACAATCTCCAAGTAAGAAAATACAACAGGGATGGGCAGACAGACAAGCGGGGGAGAAATGATGGGAGTCGTAATAGGGTGAGGTAAGAGAGGGACGAAAAAAAAGCGAAAGGGAAACAGGAACAGGAAACAAAAATTGAAACACATTCTGCTCTCAAATGAGAAACATGCAAATCATATGTGAGGCACTAACGTTTAACAGCATGGAAATTAAACAAGATAAAAAAAAGCGGAGCGTGTGTGATCACACAAAAGGTGTCTTGTGTCGGAACTGAGAGTTTGTCGTGTGAGCAGTGACCCGGCGCTCTGACGTTACATAAACACATTGGGCTTGGGGAGGAGGGGGGTTTGCAGGAAGCACCTACTGTACATCACTCTACTCCTTTTTACAGCCCACAATGCATTTCATTCCCATAGCCAGGCACATTAAGATTATATTAATATAATAATAATAATTAATAGGTGCACCACAGACAGTCTTACGTAATGATATGTCTGTATTTGTACATCCGATATCAGTTTCTTTAACATTGAGTTTTTTGACATTTTAGGCGACTGACTATGAGTGTGTGCAATTTGGTGCAGCCTGACTGTTGGTGGAGGTATGAGCTCTGTTGAGTACAATTCTAGATAAGCAAATGGATCAGCTCCCCATCATGGCTCAGACTGTAAGAGGTGAAACGACAGGACGCTGAACAATGTCCATAGAGAGCAAAATCTCTCCCTGAGAAAACAGTTCCATGATTTTTCCTCCCACCTGCACTGAGCCCACATGAGCATGGAAAACACCAGCAGTGGAAAGAAAGCGAAGTATAAACAGCCATTTAGAGAAATGCCTCCATCGATTCAAAGTCCTTCATGACCTAAATTCCTTCTGAAACAATGGGAGAAATGCAGGCACACAAACCAGAGGGATGTAGAGTATTATGTCTGTTCTGCCCAGTGACCTGCTTTTCCAGCACTGCGGTCAATTCAAATAAGATCAAATATGATTTGTATCGTTGGAGAGATATAAATAGACATGTAAACACAAAACAGCAGTAACTGTATGTAGAGTAGATGCACTCTGCACACACAGAATGGATCCATGACCCTTTTTAATATTCCATGAATTGTTCTCATAATTTCAAACATTAATTAGCTTTAGCTTCTCAGGTGTTGGGGTTTGCTGCTTTTCTTTTTACAGTTATCAAATATATTCAAGTTTTGGACCATTCTCTGAAATCTTTCACCATTATCTGAACATATGTCAAACACTAAGATAAAGAATAAATTGAGACAATCATCTACAGATTACTCAGTTATAATAGCTGTAGCCATTTCTGAACCAATCATACGACAACTAACGTTCCCCATTGCTTTTAGGTGAGACGTGGCACAAGGACTCACCAGCAGTGGAGCTGTGTGACTGTCAGTCAGGAGCAGGGAGGCCCGGCCTGGCAGGTGGCCCCGGGTCACAGTCCTCCAGCAGATGTCAGCCTCTGAAACACAGGTCAACAGAAACAACATCTAAATGAAACTCTCCAGTAGTATAACCAAGTAGGGCCTAGTTCAAACAGCAAGAGAGAACCTGTTGCGTCATTGCACGCGCGTTACTTCAGTTATTTTCACTCAATAAAAACACAAAATAATAAAGTTACCAGAGTTGTAACAGTAACCATGTTAAGGAAGCTATAAAAGGTTTGCCGTTATATTCTGCTGTGTCTTACTTGTGGAGAATGGCCTAAGTGCAGACTCAAAAAACATGGAACAAATAGCTGTGCATAAAACAAACACCACTTCCTATTGTGCAACACTTCCTCTGATTCACTTCAGGTTATCTACAAGCCGCCCTGCTTCCTCCTGTATGGGTGCAATGACTTAATAGACTCAACCCAGCTCACGTTTACGACTTCAAATTTAAAAGACAACCAATGCGAACTGCTAACTAATTAAGTAATTTAAAATACACCTTTTAAATGCCAGGACCGAGTGAAAAAACAGTCACCTCACAATTTTTCCATTTTCAGACTCAACACATTTTCTAAAAGCCACAAGCTGGTTACACAAAATGTGTTGCCCTAATTCAGAGATCAAGCTCAGTACACTGTGAGACCATTAGGACCAAGGCACTTCTCTCTTCGACAGCCTGCATGCAAATGAACAGCAATAGCTGCAATGTTGGTCATGTGTGAATGTGAATGCCTGAAACTTCAAATACCCACAAGTATGGTGAGAGGGCTGTGGGGGTCAGCCAGAGAATTACATGTGATCCAATACAACACTGTGAAAACAAGAATCAATAATCCTTCTGAACATGAAAATGGCAGCGTTACGGCCTCTTTTCTTATCCTGCTTTCTGTCAGAAGCTCTCCTTCATGTAAACTGGCCGTGACCTGCTCTAAATCCAATGGAGCTGGCATGTCACAGGGGAGCATCTGGGTGACATCTGTGGCAGGGCATCATGGGAGTCAGCCACACATCATGCCTACAGCTGGAGGGCTACAATGACATACGGCCAAATCAGCCCTCAAATCAGCATGACGTGAGGTTAGAGAGGTTAACGTTAAACCTACAGTATGTGGAGCGGAATTTCTAAACTACTCTCCTGCATCACGGTTTTTATGATGGTGAAAACTATAACTTCACACTGAAGATTAATAAAGCAATTAAGCCTAGAATTTAAATAACATGCCTTGCCTTCAAATATTAAAACATGCTCTTCATTGCTAAGAATGAACACAGCTTTATCCAAAATTCAGCTTTCTGTTTTGGAAATATACTATTGGTTGTCTGAATATAAGTAATCAAGTCATTTACCGTATTCATGTGTATTATTATTGTTGCGATTATCAGCAGAGGTATTATTAGCATTATTAGATATTATTACATGATTTTAATAGTGACTGAGATATTTAAACCTGGACCAAAGTGATGAGCCATTAAAAAAAAGGCTGAGTAATAGGTGCTTTTAGTAAGTCCCTCTCTGCTCATGAAGGCTAATGTAATAAATGTGAGGTGGCCTGAAACCTTCATCTTCTGTTTAATTCCCTCCCATAATCTGTTAACGATTTAAATACATATATAGGAGGACTGTCATTCACTGCAGTGCTGATGACAAAAAAGTCCCACATGATGAGATCATTCACGAGGGGCAGTGTGTGCGCGTGAGTGTGTGTGGTCATTCAACTATGCTCATCCCCCCGAGCAACAGATAAATCCAGGCTATCAGGGAAATTCAGCCCCAGCACAGTTAACTTGTGTGACTGTTAAACATTTCAAATAGCTCTGAGGCATTTGCTTGTCACATGAGACGCTCTTTATCCTACAGGAACAAAAACATAAAAGAAGCTATTTAAATAAAGACCAAGTCGTGGAGGGGGGGAGACAATAGATAGATTAATGACAGCAGGAGGTTAAAGTAAAACAAAAAAAATCGGATATTCAACATGCTTAAAAAATCACTTTTCAAAGCGTCATTAAAACAACACCACTGATCTGACGCTGCTTTAATCTCACAGGATCAGAAGCAATCAAAGTGAATAACATGTTCACATCCTGCTGTTTCAAATACTTAATACCTTGTTTATGATTAGTCACTTCCAGAGCGTGAGTACACGCATCAGCTAGACCAGAAAAGGTTGTGTACAAGAGATGTGTCGAGGGGCACAAACATCACAGCATCTCCAGCTTGTAGCAGCAGTAATAAGTCGACATGCCACAGACATTCGTTTTCTTTTTATCTGTTCCACCCATAGACTGTATATATCATGTTCCACCACATGAAGGGGTCGATCATTTTGTGAGTGCCTGCTGTAAACTGTGTGTGGTTCACATGTTCCGAGTCTGTCTATAGACGATTAACCCTGGGGTGATCAATAGGATCTATATGTGTCTGTCCATTTGTCACGCACGTGGAAAACAAAGGGTTAATTATGTTTCTGAACATGGGATTAAACATTTTAAAGAGACTGATCTTTATATTTCACTTTACAACACTTTACTAGAAAAATGTAAACTGACCTGTTGCTTAGAAATGAGCTCCGTCTGCCATGACACGATTAAAAACTGGCACTAAATTGACTTTGTGGTGGGACAGAGTCATAAACATATAACACGTTTATGACTCTTTTTAAACAGGCATAAATGTGACATTACTGTTGCTATAAAACTGAAGTGTGTGTGTTTGAGGGATTGAAGACCAGCCAGTCCAGAATTTAAGCACAAGGCACTTGGACACAAATCGGTCCTTGTGGTGTGAGTTTCAACGCCTCTGAATAAAACTTCCATTAAAACTCAAGTTGCCATGACAACTTGTACTCCCCTTTCCCTGCTGGCGAGTGAGAGCCGAGGACTGAGGAGGGATATCGACTGAAGGTGCCGAAGCCAGCGGAGCACAGCGGAGCCTCTGTGGAAAAACATTTCATTAAGAAAACTCCCACAGCTCAGTTACGTGGACTGGAGACGCTCAAACTGAATGTCACAACAAATAATTGTCGAGGGCTCGCACTTGTCATCCGGATACAGAAATGCATCACAGCACGCCGAGCAATTACAATCACTCACCACACAGAGGTATAGAGGTTTGTTTGTTATCATCATCATCAGTATGAGCTTTGGAAAGAAGCAGATTGGATGTAGTGACATGATGGTAACCAGAGATCGACATACAACAACAGAACAGGAAGGATGCAGTACGGGTGAGGGAAGGACCCACTAAATGTAGGTGCGGATCCAGGATTTTTTTTCTTAAACATTGCGACTTTCAACATTTTATCAGGAAATAAAAAATAACATGATTTAAAGGAAACAATCACAGCTCTAAAATAATAATGCTAATAAAATAATAATAGACCTTTAAAAATGAGCCCTGTTTACTCTTTCTATTTGTCCAGAAAGAGAATTATAATCATTTAACACCAGCTTGTTCTAGACATGGTTAAATATTAATGAACGGGCAGTTGCAGTAAAAAGTGGGACACAATTTCTCCCTGGGTTTATGTGACTGTTTAACACTATGAGGAGTGTGAGCATGAAGGTTTGGTGCGGGGGCAGCACAGCAACAGTTTCATGCAAAAAAAAAAAAAGTAATTTCCTGCTGGTCTGCCATCTGTGGCAACACCCTCCTCTACGTGTCCACAGACATGTGGGCGGCCACATGAGGATGTCATGCCTGCCTCCTTTAACATGCTACAATAGAAGCATCACCAAGGTAGAGAGAGATTCCTTTTTATCTGCTCGCTGCAAAAATAAATCCACTTTACATTTGGAACTAATTCTCATGAAAATCTTGAAGACATCTTGAACTCAACAGTACTGTAATTATTGCGCACATGATAAATAAAAGGAGTCTTGGATCAAATTTCTCTATTCTGCGATCTGAGCCTGGAACAGTTTTTCTCTGCATGTGTGAAAGGTGTGGGGGAGGTGAAAGACGTGGCTGCTGTTTTTCCTTTTGAGTGGGTCTTGTTATTTATAGCTTAATGTTGAGAGATTCAATGCAAAGTCCACTTGGCTTTTTCTTTCCACATTTACTCTGAAGATGCTAATGCTGCACGCAGGGAGCAACAAATGAAAGCATCCTGTTGGACAGGCTGCCTGCAGGGGGAGAAAGAAAGAAGAAGAAAAATGGATCTGAGGCTGCTGCTCTCTCTTCTCATCATGCACATGCTTTAAGGCTTCAGATAAGCCAACATCACAGGACGGAAGTGAGAAAGTTGAGAGGAATGCTCGAGTCTACCAGCACTGCCAATGCTGCAGATCACAAACCAGCACTCACACAGTGATTCATACACATCAGAGACATACATCAAAAGTATATTACTGCCGCCGCTAAAGGCTTCACACACACAAACACACACACAGAGAGCTAGGACCTCCACAGCTTCAGACTGTCTCTCTCTGCTCATTTAACAGCAGTAAACAGTGATAAATAAATCTGTTTGTGGGCTGAGGATGCTTGTCTACTCACACACTCACTGAATTCATATGCTTTTTTCAAAAAGCAAGATTTGAACTTTTGAAATTTGTTCTTGAAATTGTATAAAACTTATTTAACCAAGACAAGAGCCTCACTGAGATTAAATTGCTCTTTCAGTCAAGTGTCCTAGCCATGCATTGTACATTAAGATTGACGTTGTGTCTCCTCTTCCTCCCACTATCCAGAAAAGAAGCTGAAAAATCCTGGATACGAACGCTGCCATCTTGCACATTTGCTGTGCGACAGCAATCGGGGGATGGAGCCGCAGTAGAGAGGTCCAGCAGATGCACATGCTTGACCAGTCAGTGTCACGCCATTTTTAGAGCATCAAATAACAGATTAAAACCAAACTCACCAGACACATGAACGCTGGAACAAATATCAGTGGGATATCAGAATAATCAAGTGGCACACAGATGACGATAAGGGATATCAAACGTCAGCAGTCAACAAACTGTTTCCAGTAATTCGTCTCTGTGCAGGAAGACAGGCCTGCTCCAAGGGTGAGGTTGTGTCGGGGTGTGGGGTAGAGGGGGAGACACAGTCGGCCTCTCCCACTGACTGACTCAAATGTCATCACTTCTGCTTATGGACAAGTGCAAGCATGCAGCAGTGATAGAAGAGGGAGAATCATGTGCACTCAAGAGGGAAATGAGATCACTCAGGAGAAGTCCACGACTGATTCTTTTCTAATTGTCAAACAATACAACTTGTACGACACTGAACAAATCGCTTGCCTCTGAAATCGTTAATCGAGTGCCATTAAAAGCATATATATTCTAAAACAAGAGAAATTGAATGATGTCTTCGCTGTGTCACGATCATGTTCAGAAAAATGCTGAACAGGCCAAATCAGTCAGAGGAAGTTAATCCAAATAACTGTCCAAACAGCATTATGCTGTGGAAAGAGATCAATACAGCTCTGTTCAGTACAAAGCTGAGACACATCCGCACCTGGCCGAGCATGCTGACTAACACGAACCTTGCAAAATGTGTAAATCTTGAAATATGGCTGTGTGTGTCAGAGAGCTGCTGGTTGGTGTTTGAGCCAGTTGTTAACTTGTTATGTGTGAAGCTACTAAAGATCAAATAATTCCCATACGATGCAGGGGGAACAACTGTATTGGCAATGAATAAAAAGCTGAGAAACCAGGTTAGGTTGGTAAATTACAGCTTTGTAAGTTAGTAAAAAAAAAAACCACTAAATTGAAATGATTAAGTGCAGACTCCAATGTTACAGCAACTCTGTGTGTTACAACAATGACTCAGCTCGACAAAATGCAGTGTGTGTGTGTGTGTGTCCATTTGCTGCCGGAAATATAAGTAGATCGTCTGACTGTCGGCAGGAGAATTCAATGAAGCTCATACCGACAGTCAGTGTCGTAGCGACCACAGGGTGTGATCAGACGAGTGGTCTCCACTAGCTGGTTCTCACCACTCAGCTGCTGTGGGCAACTGTTCTGAAATCAGCAATTTGTTCACTAGAAAATGTCCCAAACAGATCATATCCAAAGGTGCATAACTGTAATCTTACGTTTTATCCTCATGACTGTTCCTTTTCAATATAGAGACAAAATGATGGACATAACAGTGTCTGAGCAGCTCTGTCTTAAAAGGTGCTTGAGACGACTCCTGGAAAACTGATGAATAATTAAAATGACCTACCATTATGCTTCCTCTACTCTCATGTTATCACCCCAGCTACAGCATCTACAGATGCTCCAACTGGAAAAAACGTTTGCTCAAGAAAATCTTCACTTGTGGGAACTCCTCTGGGGATCAGTGGCTCCCTGGGAGGATCCCAGTGGGTGGAAATTAGACAGTTTAATACAAATTGACCTGTAATACATTCACAAAATATGAGGCTAGTTTAACACAAATTAAACATTTATCGATTCCTGTTATTAAAGCACTAATAAAAGTTCAATCTAATGCAAAAAAAATAAAAATCTGTAAGGTTACAGCCAGATAATAACCAAGTAGTAATAAGTAAACACATAGAAATAACCATTTTCTAACCTGGAAGCTGACATTTGCTTTGCATGACACAATATCCGATCAATGTTTAATTGTCTGAGAAAGGTCATGCCTAACAAACGTGCATGCCTCTGCCTGCATCAGACTGATTTATGGGAGAGCATGTTGCACCTAATGAGCCACATTCACATTTCATGCTTGTTTAACAAACCACGGTCGTGAGAAGAAGAAAAAAGCTCCTGCATGTGACTTCCTGAAGCCACAAAATACTCAACACCCGATTTCACTTTTTTTGTCGTAGGACGCATTTCCTCTCACTTTGGCAATCTTAGTAACTGTTGCTTCAGATGCTGTCATACGACACTCATCAAAATAAGGATCAGTTCGCTTCAGAGAGAAGTGAGTTTAAAAGTCACTCCATCTAATTTCACATCTGTTCACACCACAGCAGAAAGAGAATGAGACACAGCACGGCAAGTCGTACCATGCCTCAGTCGTACGTCTGTGGGAAAAGTCAGGTATGAATCATGTTGTTTCCAGACCAAAGTTACAGGTCGACACTGAATCAAACTATGAGAGCAGACATGTAGTGTAGATGTAAGGAAGATAAAAATGCAAGAGGGAAAATTCTAATGACCAACAAAGGTAGGATTGAGACCTTTTGAGAGTCTGACATTATGTATATATATATTTTAGGGGACAATATTAGGGAGTAAAACGTTACTCTTCATCCCCGGCCTAACTCGCCTCTCACAGAAATCACACAAACAGAAACCGTGACACCTCTGAGACAAGTTACACGCAGACGTTGCATCAGAGCACAACTACTTTGCACTTTCCTAACACAGCATCAAAGCTGGCGTTCTGGACGTTTCACTTCCACTTTCAGGACGTCTGCAGACACAAGGCAGAGCGGAAATAACAGGCACTTCCGTTCTCTTAAACAACAATTAACTCCAATCAGATAGTTAACTGAGCTAATGACAGCTTTATTAGTTGACCACATAAAGACTCTTGAAAGACACCAGTAGTTGAATAGCACTAATTACATTTACTCTATTACTGCACTGTTGGGGTACTGGCCAAAAAGTATTTCCATTTTAAGCAACTTTAAACACCATCTCAAAAGGAAATATTGCACTTTCTATTCCTTTACATTTATTTGACAGCTACAGTCAAATTAATTAGCTGATTGGATAGTCAAATAATTGTGATACTTTTTTTTTGCAAAAACAAACATTTTTGAATTTAAAACATTTTAGAATTTCCTGTGTTATATATAGTATATATATATAAAGTACTAACAAAATGTTTGGGCCGATATGAGCCTTTCACAAACATATCGGCATCAGCGTCTATGTTTCCTGAAAATGAAAGCTTTAACTTGACTCATCCAAACTATCTGAAAAGTCATCAAATCACTTAATGGCTCCTCAATCCTGCATCAGCAGTTTAGTTTCAAGTTTTATTTGTCATATGAACACAGGGTCAACAGTACAATGAAAGAAACCGGTCAGTGGTGCAATACTTAAATGAGTTTAAATAAAACAAAAGCAAGGTTAAAAAAAAAAGAGCTTTCTACAAAAAGAGTCAAATGCAATACAATACATAAACAGAGACTATATACATTGAAAGGTGCTTTAACTGTATGTAGTGTGTGAATAGTTATTGCACATGTGTACGTATGGTTATTACAAAGCAATAACTACAACTGAATTTGATTAGTATTTAAGTGTATTTTAAGAACTACTCTAACTAGTTTTACTGTATTTAATTATAATCTGTATTTTACATCCACACATGTATGTTGTGTTTTTACAGGTTGTGTGTTTTGTTTCTTTTCCTGTGTTGTGTTCTGTTGTGTTTGTCTCGTCGTGGACGAACTGAGGCAAATTCCCGAACAACCGAGTTGTGTTGAATCTCGAGCTGAATCTTTTATCGTGTCTCGATAAGTAAACGAGACTCGAACCGCGTCGCAGCTGTCAGCGGGTTCATTTCCTCTAATGCAGCTTTAACGATGCCTCACATCCAGCGCCTGCAAACGAGCAGCCTTAATCCAGACCATACGGCGAGTCTGGATAATCTGAGCCCACTTCACCGCACGCGTGAAGCAGAAGCATAAACTAGGCTTGAGGCGGAACGCAGCCGACAGACGTGGCCCCCGCACCGACAAACGTGGCCTCGCACCGACACACGGGTCCGAGCATGTCACAGTCAAATGCCTCCGGCTAAATAAAGGAGAAACGTTAGCCGCCGGTGTCGCCTCGGGAAACCTTCCGCTGGTGCGGAGAAGAGGAAGTTAACGGTTCCAGCCGAGGAGGTGAGCGGAAACATCAGCAGCGGACATTTCTGATTGTTTCATTTCAACTCAAACTCAGTTTGATTTCGACACACGCGGTTTTTTCAGTCACCATTCATTTCTTTTTTTTTCCCCGGCGAGGAACAAAAGTGAGGGACTCAGAAGAAGCTCCGGCGAAAGGCAACCGGTGGACAGCGGAGGAGGACGAGGAGGAGGAGGAGGAGAAGGAGGAGGCAGAATAAAGTGGAAGGGTTTATTCTTTTCTTTTACCTGGATGCTGGTGGGAGAACCGGGGAGTCGACGGAGCTGGAAGCCGCCTCGCTCGGAGCCAGCAGCGGAGAAGAGAAGCGATCTGCGGCCGCTGCTTCCGGGTTTGTTGTGGAGCGTCAAGCCGGAGGGGCGCTCGGTTTGCGTCACCTCTGAGCGCGCAGGGCGGGAGGAGCGAGGGGAGGAGAGGCGGGGGGGGGGGGCAACTTCCGTCCCCCAAGCCGAAGATAACCCCGCCCGGGCGGTGCTGACCCGCTGGTGTGTTTCCAACCAACCGGGACTCGAACCGGATCACTCCCGCTCTGACCCGCTCTGCTAATGTCTCCCCGCTGCTTTAATTAGGACCGTTGAGTTACTGCGGCGGAGCGATACGAACACAAGTTAAACCACGATTTCAAACTCTTCTTTATGAGCAATAAACAGAACACGTGCAGCTTGTGGGACAAAAGAAAGAAATTAAAATAAAATAAAGTTTAAATAGAAAGTTTAAATCACCCCCCCCCCCAGAAAAATAAATATATAAATAAACAGGTTTTGGATTCATGGCCCTGAATATGTGTTGATATGAGAGGAGGGGGTTATAACCCTCGTACACTGTATATGTTAGTTTTTATTCCATTCATATTTTTATATGAAGTATTACTTTCTTATACTCATGCCTGTTTTTGCACATTTGCCAATTGTGGGACTAACAAAGGATGATCTTATCTTATAATAGTGGTAAACTGCACTTGATTGTATCTGTCAGCTTGGGTTTGTTACAAGTCTGTGAAGTGGTCTCATGGTGAATCCAGTTTTGCTTTGTGTGAAAGAAAAAAAAGACCCCGAGGTTAAATGAAAGAACAAATCTGTCTGTGTCTCTCTGTAATAGACAAGCACACATTTCTGTAGCCATAGTTCTCCATAGACGTGCTAATTATAAAATATTATTCAAAGAGAGATGGCAGTAGGATGTCAGAATCTATTAAGGAGAACATATATTCATAGAATAAGTAGAAACTCCTTTGTATTCCTGTACAATGTAATCTCAGTGTAAATTTTAGTAATTTCACAAGACCAAGACTGTGATGTTTTATGAATTTTCAAACATGACTGTACTTTCGTATTCATGTACATATTATTATTGGGTTTGTTTCATTGAATTGATGCATGACTTGTCATTTTAAAAAGTCTCAAATTGAATCTAATATGTTTTTGATTTCTGGTGATGTAAGAAGGTGAAAGGAAAAACTTATCAGAGGGTACTGGCCTGAAATGTTTTATAAAATCAACTTTAGATATCAGAAAAGACAGTGTAACATGGTATTTTGCATATATATTCTACAAGTTAGCAGCTGATAATACACACTCTCAAAAATACTTATCCTACTTGTACTATTTCATACAGAGAAACAGACAGAAAAAGTTAAGCAGCCTTGTAAATCCTCCTGATACTTGTCTTATTCTCCAAAGTTTAATGCGCCATTATTGATGCCTCTTGATTTTCTTCCTAAAGAAACAGTCAAACCTCCACAGCTGTCAAATTAATAACAGGTTTATTTCCTGTCTGATCATTTTACTCTTTGTTTCTTTGTGGTTAATCACAGTTTGTTTGATGTGCAGAGAGAAGCTGCCTATTAAAGCAGTTTGAAATAGTTCCACCTGCAGAACCCACAACACCTGGCTGTAATTTGAGATCATTAGATGACCCATAGAGACTTTAAAAGACAAACTGACTCTCAGTGCTTGCTGTATTCAAGCTAGAGCTGAAACATTTGCACCAATTCTTACTTTGCACTATTGTACACAGTTTAAAAAACAGCATTCTTGACACGTTTTAAAGATTTGCAGCATTTTATTCTCCTGCTTTCCAAACACTTTGGAAAGCATCACTCCTCAGCAGACAGGACTGACACCAATTAAGCTTAATGATGCAGCACACCTGACGTCAGAGTGGCTCCTGGAGCTTATAAAGTCAGTGCAAAGAGGCCGTTCACATCCATTTGATAGAAGCTACAGCACGAGTCAACAGAGTTGTTGCATCTCAGAAGAAAATTGTTTGTTTGCTCAGCAAGTTGACATTCAGCCATGGTAAAAGAGAAGACTCACGTTAACCTGGTGGTCATTGGCCACGTCGACAGTGGCAAGTCAACCACCACCGGACACCTGGTCTACAAATGTGGAGGCATCGATCAGCGGAAGCTGGAGAAGTTTGAGAAGGCGGCTGCACAGGTGAAGAACAAAAGGCCTCCACAGTAAAACTTCATGTTTAAAATGCTGGAAGTCAACTCAATAAATGTTTTTACAGATGGGGAAGAGCTCCTTCAAATTTGCCTGGGTGCTGGACAAGCTGAAGGCTGAGAGGGAGCGTGGAATCACCATTGATATTTCACTGCTGAAATTTAACACACAGAAGTACACCATGACAGTAATTGACGCTCCGGGCCACCGAGACTTCATCAAGAACATGATAACTGGAACATCACAGGTAAAAATCACTGAATACTGAATTTTCTGTCTGCATATAAATATTTTAACTCTTTCATGATGTGCCATTACTGTGATTTCAGGCTGATGTAGCCCTCCTGGTGGTCTCTGCAGCTAAAGGAGAGTTTGAGGCCGGTGTATCAAGAAGTGGTCAGACCAGGGAGCACGCCCTGCTGGCCTACACTCTGGGTGTCAAACAAATCATTGTCTGTGTGAACAAAATGGATCTGTCTGAGCCCCCTTACTGCCAGAAACGCTTTGACGAAGTGGTGCGAGGCGTGAGCGGCTTCCTCAAGAAGATTGGGTACGACCCTGTGACCGTGCCCTTTGTTCCCATCTCTGGCTGGACTGGGGAGAACATGATCACCGCAACCCAGAAGGTAAAAGACATATTTTGCGTGAGGTGACACTAGCAATGTGTGAAATTGATGTGTATGTGCAGATGCCCTGGTTCCAAGGCTGGAAGGTCAGACGAAGGGATGGGAACTCAAGTGGGAAAACTCTGCTTGAAGTTCTGGACTCGATTCAGCCTCCTGTGCGCACCATCAACAAGCCTCTACGATTACCTCTGCAGGACGTCTACAAAATTGGAGGTCAGGAAAACTGATTTGATTTAACTTGAGGCCTCAGACTTAATCATCTTAATTCCCGCAAATGAGAGTCAGGTGAGTAATCGAGGAACTTGTTGAATGCTCTGTGTTCATGCTTCCAGGAGTTGGGACAGTACCGGTGGGCAAGATTGAAACGGGCGTCCTCAAACCCGGCATGACCCTCATGTTCTCCCCTGCCAAACTCACAGCTGAGGTCAAGTCCATTGAGATGCACCACCAGGGGATGCAGACGGCCCTGCCGGGACACAATGTTGGCTTCAACATTAAGAATGTGGCCGTCAAGAACCTGCGGCGTGGAGACGTGGCCGGCAACGCCCAGCAGGATCCTCCACAAGATGTCAGCAGCTTCGAGGCCCAGGTCTGTTCAAAGCAGCTCAAGAAGTTCAAACCTTAAAATGTCTCCTTGTCCTGATGGGTTTTCTGTCTGCAGGTGATTATCCTGAACCATCCAGGGAAGGTGAAGGCCGGATACTCTCCGGTCCTGGACTGCCACACCGCCCATGTGACCTGTCGCTTTGCTGAGCTGAAGGAGAAGCTCGACCGGCGCACGGGCAAGAAGCTGGAGGACCAGCCCCAGGCCTTGGTGTCTGGAGATGCTGCCACAGTCAAACTGGTTCCCATCAAGCCCATGTGTGTGGAGAGCTTCTTCACATATCCTCCCTTAGGTACAGAAGTCATCCTTCTTGAGTCTTTATATTAAATTAATCTCCCTCATGTGATTTTTTTTGAAGTGTTAAATGTTTACTGTGCTCCACAGGTCGCTTTGCAGCCAGAGACCTGAAGCAGACAGTCGCTGTCGGGGTCATCAAGTCAGTGGTGAAGGACCATGGGTCTAAACCGCTCAAAGCCCAAGTGTGTAAATAAGTTTCTGTTTACCAGTATTTTGGTATCACTGCTTTATGTGTACAGTTATTTTTATTCAGACTGAATCTTTGTGTTTGGACACAAAGTATTTATTTTGTGGTTGAAGTGTAAAGTATTCCTGTGTTGATATCAAATCCAAAAGAAACTGTTGAGTTGGATGTTGGTGTTTTGGTTAAAATGTGAAATCGGAATTGAGACGAGATAATAAAAGTATTATTTGAAGTTCATGTTTCAGACTTTTGACTCGTTTGCTCTCAAACTGTTGATAACGTGGTGTCAGGTAGAAAAACCGAAGCTAGAGGAACTGTAGCTTTACTCTAGTTTCGGTTTTATTCAACATCTTGTGGTAAACCTGAAGCACCAGCAGCATTGTAAAGATGTGTTTTCCTAACATGGCTGAGTTCCTTTGAAACAAAGGAGGTGTTGTGATAAATGAGTCATGAGAGGTGAACGTTCTACTACACAACCGTTACACTCCTCCCTTCTTTTCTCTCAACTATTCAGCTCACATCTCTGCAACCTTAATGTGTGAAGTTCCTTTGGATATTGAATGTTCTACAAAATTTAATTTTTGGTTTGGACTTTTTCTTAAGTCACTTGAGATATTTGAGTGTTCTTGGTGGAAATTATATTTAAAACTTGTGGTAAAGGTATGTTTTTGTGTTGCTTTTATTCCAAACCCCTAATTTAAAGGGAACTGGCTAATCAAGACATCCCTTTGAAATGTGGAAATGTAAGGGATTAAATTGTGCTTAAACATATTACAGTGCTTGAGTAAATGTTATTTGTTACAATCTACAACTTGGATTTGTCTACTTTACAGATATGAGATCTAATTATTCTGCAGGCTAAATTGCTATTTCCCATTTTGTTTCTCCATCTTCAACAGTTGCTCCATTAAGCTGCTTAGGAAAAAAGCACTTTTCCCTCTAATGCTGGAGTTTTGAAATTCCACAGGGAGGCTTAAACACTTTTTGAAATCACTCAGTGGAATGAAAACTAAAGGCGCAGGCTTAGGGTTGAAGTACAGCACTTTTAATGATACAATGGGTTTGTTCCTTAACATGGGAAGAACTGCAAGTCAGTGAGGACCGGGTGAAAATACATTGGCTCTCCAGCCTTTTACAAAGTCCACTCATCATCTAAAAGACATCTCTGGTTCACAGGCAAACCTGGAAATGTACTGAATCCAGTAACATGGAATGATATTACATGACTCAAACGAAAAAAAACATAATAAAAATTCAAGCTCATGAGGTTTTACAAGACACTGAACTGTGAACACAGGTTGATGTGAAACTTCTAGCCTGTCAGAAAATCAAGTTATTGCTAAAGATGTCGAGTTTCCTGTACTTTTTATTAATAGTGGCTTTAATGACAGGATACAGTTTGTGGAGTCCTGCTTAATAATAGTGGCTCTTCAAACCCTGAGGTGAGCGTCTTTAAACGCAGCACTCCACTCAATTCCAGTCATTGTTACACCATGCACAGAATAGGTCAAGACTGCGGAGATGGGAGTCGAGTTCACACACGGAGCATACACACAGTGAACAGTGTAACAAGGAGTAAATTAGTGACCTACAGTGAACCACAGGCTTTGATATTCCACCACACAGTAGCAGCAGGTTTCTATACTGTAAAACAACCATAATACGTGTACACACACAAAGCAAGCAAGAACGAGGAGTACATTTAATGACAGCCTTCTCATCTCTGGGAAGATCAGTGGGAGACTCCAGCCCCTTCAGTCAATTCTGGTGGCAAACAGGGATGCAAGACACGAATAGTGACATGACCTAATTCACATTCCTTTTCTTATTTGTCCTTTTTCCAGAAATATAAGCTGATAATTACTTGAGGGCCAGTAAAATGAATACAGATAAAACTCAACCTCTACCGCCCTGATGCTTAATCTGACAGGCAGAGAGCAATGGTACATGTTTTGTACAATAAAACATGTATATACACTCACACACAAATATATATATTTACATACATATATACACAGTAACAGCATAAACATAGACTTTTAGGTAAGTGCTAGGGTTCTGAGAGTGGCTTTGTCACAGCCGTGCTATAGGGTTAAGATAATACTGGTAGAGGAAGAATACACACATTCTTTGTACAGCATGGATGAGGCATCCATGGCTAGATCATCCTTCTTGGGTTTCTTCTTCGTTGTTTTTTTTTTTCTTTAGACACTTGTCATATGACAAGAGGTGTAATGATCGCTATTTACAGGAGCTCCCAATTCGGGGAGAGGTGTAGTGCAAGTGTTTCTGGATGTCAGTCACTCAGGATGTGCACAAAAGACATGGGGAACACCCCCTTTCTTTCCGGTTCTCCTTCAATGTGCCCGATCTGGAAGTAAAAAAGATGAATTAGTATGTGAGGGAAAGATTACGATCCAGAATTCAGTGTGTTTTTGATCCCGTTCAGACCTGGTATGAACATCCGTCCTGAGTGATCTGATCACAAGTGGACAGCTTAAAGTTTGTCTGTTCACACGTGACACTAAAATGTGCCCTGAATGTGTCTCCTGTGACAACTTGTGATCGGCTCTCACTTCCCCACTCACCCAGAGTTTACAGATACGTCGTGTGCGTGTCTGAGCTCAAGCCAGAGAGAGATAGAGTGAGAAAGAGAGTGAGCAGAGTCAGGAGGAACGAATGAATGAATGAAAGCATGCAGCTATGAAGACAGATTTGACAGGAGACACGTTAAGGACAGATTTTAAAACTAGGTGGGGACAGGCAAACTTAACAATGTCCACTTTCAGAATGGATGTTAATACCAGGTCTGTGGGGCCTCTGTGTCTTCAAGGTGCTTCAGTAAACTGTCTGAGAACCAAAAGAGTGGAGGTGCAGAGGAAATAGTGAAGCATGACTCACCCACCACTCCTGGTCCTCCTCGCCTGTAACTATGATCACCTCTCCTTCAACAAAGGTCAGCTCGTCATCGTTGTCAGCCTGACAGTCGTAGATCGTCTTCACCCGGCGGGATTTGCTCTTCCCCTGGAAATATTATTCAATATATTTTTTAAATTGTAAAGCCACTGTGACCTCAAATACTAATTTAAAAACAGACGTGGGAACACAGAGAGACGCAGAAAGCATCAAAATCCTAGGTGGAAAATCTGAAGGGCAAGAAATCCTCTCAAAGAAATACCAGTGAAATCAAAATGAAGTGGTAGTTCACCACCTTCAGTTTTTTCTACCTTTAAGTGGGACTATAATTTGCAGCCTGAGGGGACAGTACTTCTTGGCACCACACTGACAGCAGCAGGTGAAAATACCACCAGCATTTTTAAGTTTAAGAGGACGGATAAAATGTGGAGCAGTGAGGGAACTTGTTCCTCAGAGGATTATTGTGTGAATCCAGACGAGGACGTTAAAACAAACCTTAGTGCCATGAACAGATTGTTAAAAAGCTGATAGCCAGTGTCAGAGTGTTTTCTTGTATCACACTGGATGTTTTATATTTTTAGATTATTAAAACTGCGACAGAAGAAAAGTAATATTGTTCTAAAACTCACAAAAGGGGGTGAAAGTAGAGTAAGAAGTAGACAAGCTATAAGAAAACTGCAGTTAATCACTTCTATATATAATGAAGTAAAATTCTTGCTAAATGTCAGGAATAGTTGTTTGTACCGTGTTTATCTTCCTTGGTAGCGGCACAGGCGTCTCTGCAGTTCCTACCGGAGTCCCATTGGTGTCTTCAGCAGATTGGTGGGAGGGGGTCGGGATATTTGCCTGATTAGGTGAGGGCGAGTCTTGAGGTTGAGGTTGAGCCTGCGGCTGAGGTTGGGTTTGAGGTGGAGGCGGAGGTTGCGTTTGAGGCCTTTGTGGCGTTTCTCCAGGAGGTGGCCTGGGAGCGGACTCAGTCGCCCCAGGTTTTGGGGGGATGTCTGCGAGATGAGGCTTGGGAGGGAGGTCTTTGAGCTGGGGTTTGGGCGGAAGGTCTCCCAGCTGAGGTTTAGGAGGCAGGTCAGAGAGCTGCGGCTTAGGAGGAAGTTCTCCGGGTTTAGGAGGGAGATCAGACGACTGCGGTTTGGGAGGCAGGTCTCCCAGCTGAGGCCTGTCCGCTAGAGGAGCCTTCTGTGGGGTGTCAGTTGCCGGCGGGGACTTCTGGAAGACCTCTGGAGGAAGGCTGGGTTTATCCATAGACGGGTGGTGTATGGTGTCAATCTTCCGCAATGCCACTGCAGAGAGGAGCCGATCATCACTCAATCACTTCTTCATTTTTAAAGTTTCTATTCAAATAAAATAAAAACTAGACAAAGACTTTACCTTTTTGAGGTAGTTTGGGAAGAACCCTTGGACCAAGTGTGGACTTTGTGTTGCTTGAAGTAGTGCTGGGAAGAGAAAGTCAGAAGACATTAAAGAAAAAACTAAATCTAAGAGGTTGTCTGCACCATTTCAGCTGGAATGTATTTTATCATATTGAATGATGTAATAAATTTGAGACGCATGAAACTTCAGATTTCACCGGGGTTGTTGTGTTTCAGTACCTTTGCTGTTGAGGAATGCCTTCAAACTTGTTAGACACAGGAGACATCTTGCTGACAGGAGGAGGGGTGGAGTCACTTCCTACAATATCAACATTAATGACGACAAACAGATTACTCAACACCACAACAGAGCGCTAACCACGAGATTATATTGATATAAATGTGGAAATAAATAAACATGCTGTGATGGTTAAAAAAGAAAAAACAATGAGGGAGGCATCATCTGGCTGAGCTTTCCATGAGCCTGTGTTGTTTGGAAACTAACATTGTGCAATATAGTTGGATTAGTGGTCGGGTGTTACAGTACGTGTGACACAAAATCCACAAACACCACAGAGGACAAACAATAACAAGAGGAATTACAGTAAAAAAAATATCCCCACTTTACAGATATGGGATAAAAAACTGCGAGTTCACCAACTGAGATGTGTTTGATTTCACTCCCTCTTTCTCCAAGTCTTTAGAAGAGAACTTCTCTTTTCACCTGATTTAACTAACTAACTTTCTGAGATCTCACTGTTTCTCTAACTCACCCTGAATAAGACAAACTCATGAATGTCCCTGTAAAGTTTTAAAGTAGTTTGAATGGTGCGATCTGCTTATTTTGTGGGACTCAATTAGATAAAACATCTCTTTAGACTGAGCAAACTCCATCATTTGAGGGGCTCTGTATTTCAAAATATTAAAGTAGTGTTAAAAATCAGATCTTCTCAAGCACAGACACAATCCTCCTATTTGTATCTGACTGTCATATTTTATTTAATCGGCTAGTAACAAGTAACCAGAAGAGTAAAAACTTGACATGATATTTCAAAAAGAAACTTAATATATGAATAAAAAATGTGTACTCTGGGTGAGCCAGTCATCCATTTGTTTTTGTTTTATCCACATTTCATTCAGATCGCCTTCAACATACTTTAAAATGGCACCAATGGTTTGTGCTGTTCAGGGTGAAATTAAACTTAACCACTAAGAATCTAAACGTCAGTGAACTTTTGCGCATCTTAAAAAAAGTTTATTCTTTGACCCTAAAGAATGAGGCTGATGATATTCTGCACTATTGTCAACAAATCACATAAACAACCGACAATAAATTAAGTGTACTGACAAATGTATGCGTCCAAAACCTGATACTGATTTCTGTGTAATAGAAATCTGTGAGCCAGACTCTTGATGTCAGGTTCCTTCATTATAATGAACATGGGCCCTGTAGTTTACATACACAAGCCTGGTCCCATAAATATTCATGAGGATATTCATGAGGATATTCATGAGGATATTCATGAGGATATTCATGAGGATGCCCAATGTGTATAAATCTCTAATTGAAAATTGTCTCCTACAAAAGCACTTTTAACTCCTGTTAGAGTAAAGTTAAAAACATTACTACACATGACAGTGAGGAGCGGTTTAAGGAATTTACAATGACATTTCTTTAAAGACAATATACTGTACATGTGGGAGCTGCTTTCAAAGATTTACATCTTCATTGGGACCAATCGACAGCGAAACAGGGTTTTTGTTGACAATATCAAAATATAGGATAACACCAGCCTCATCATCGGACTCGATAGAGCGATACATGTTTTTATTTCAGTGCAGATCTATTGAAATCCTCCAGCATCTCTGGAGAATCCAGGCTGGAGCCAGCCCGACTTTACTGTTACGTGTGCTTGCGTCTCACCCCCAGTCAAGCCCCCTTTACTGTGTGGACTGTGAGAGAGCGGGCTGGGTGGGTCAGACAGGGTGCGTTTGTGTCCAGGAGGTGGGGGCGGAGGCCTCTTCTTGGACAGGGTGGAGCTGCCTCCTGGAGTGAGTGTAGAGGGAGGGCCAGATGGGGGAGGAGCTGGAGGAGCGATACATAAAACACATGAGGTGATGAGGCCGCCCCAAAAAACTCATTCTGTAAAACCCCAAATCCCAGAGAAGGTAGAAGAGAGGAGAGGAGGATGAAACATGGAAAGGAGAGGAGGAGCTGAAAATATGGAAAAAAGTTGTTCTCGCTGTCACGAATAAGTTTATCAAGACGAAATGAGGACACAAGAAAAACCACAAATATACAACTCATATGTAAAATAATGAAACTGTATGATACTGTAGTTTGGGGTGTGAGTGTGTTTTTGGAGTGTCTATCAGGTTGGTGTGTTTATGAATGTATCTAGTGGGACACCAAAGTACTCACTGGTCACTGTTAGAGACAAAAGAAAGCGTGAGAGCAGCTGATAGAGAGCTCAGCCAGAGAGGAATCAGCTGTGGTAAAGGTTTACAGCTCAAGGATGGTGGGACATGATCGCAGATGGATTAAAAAAAATCATGTGGACGAGAAATGTTTAACTTGAAACTCAAGTTGCCGACATGATCCCAAAAAATCACCACCACCCTTTAAACCTGAGCTGTAAAGGGAGAAACAACTGAGGGATAACTGTATATGGGGCACACAGCCGAGTAAGGAGGAGAACGTAAAAACAGGATATTCACTGATGTATGGTCGGGTGCCAGCCAGTGTGGCGTAGTGCGAATGAGAGCCAAGGAATGCCAAGTGTGGAGCTGAAAGAATAGAGAAACAAAAAAGAGAGAAAGAAAAGAGAGCGAGATGAGGAGTGTGGGAGAGAATCTGCAGCATGTCAGTCTCAAGAAGAGCTGCTCCCACACATTATAAAAGAACAAGATGAAATCTTATCAGTGGAAGGTAAAGGAAAAAAGAGGAGCGGGCGCAGAGCAGGCCCCCGGGGCGAGCTCGTCAGCACCCGCTGAGAGAGAGAGAGAGAGGGAGAGAGAGAGCGGCACTAATAATCAGGAGCATCAGCAGAGCGAGCATGTCTTTTCTATACACTGTGCAGGTATGTTTGTCATTTAGCCTTTTCTTTTCTTTTTGCTCGAATACAAAGTAAAAACTACACTTGTTTCCATTGCTATTTTAATCATGTGTCAAATAAAAAACTTTATTTCACTTCAAAAGGATCTGAATAGCTCTCTGTCAACTCCAGGAACAGAGACGCTCCAGGAACTAGACTTCTGGGAACTGAACTCAGACCCTGGTTCCTGTGGTCGACAGGAGGGTGAAGGTCACAGGTTACTACAGGGCTTCCTGAAAACGGGCCTACAGTCGAGAAAGGAAGTAGCTGGCAGGTCTATCAAACTCTACCAAAGCTAAAGAGTAAAAATAAATTGATTAAGCAATGTGTTTGTTGGCTGCAGATGTTTGCATGTTGGTTAAATATTTACCACAAATTAGGACTTGAGCGTATAAGTATCAGGAAACTAAATGGAAACTAAGCGAAGAGTCAGAATGAAGCATGCTATCCGCACTGAAAACAGGAGCAGTTTCACTCCTCTTAGTTTAGAAAAATAAGATTGAGGGACTAAGTGACATCATCAGGATGGATGTGTTGCAGCGTAAGCTTTTGCAATATCTCAAACCACTGACTCCAGACCCTCCATAGAAGGAGGAGTGTTATTTTTAATTCTGATAGTGCAGAGACAGCACGCCCACAGTTCACTGTGTGTGTATAATGTGTCGGGACTAATGATTAAGTGTGTATCCAGCTTCCCTTTCACACGCCTGTCTCCCCACTGCCACCCTGCCCTGTCCCGCAGCCATGCTTTCCTGAAGGTTTACTGTGTAAGCAATCTTAATGACACCTGCTTCCCGCCCTCTGATCTGTTTGTTGGCAAATTGCATACCACTGCAGGGTGTGTGTGTGTCTTTCAGTGCATGTGTCATTGTGTATGTGTGGACTTCATTCTGTCCTGGATACAATCAACAGACATTATAAAGTCAATTTTACAAGCTACAAGTGTACAAACAACCTTTGTATTACATTTTGCTGAAGAGATAACAGAACATAATCTCCTGACTGTGAATAAGAAGTTTGTAAAACTGAATGTTGTCTGAAAATGGATGCTGGTTTAAAGGAGCAGGCAGTTCTGACCTTTGCCCTGGTTCCTGGGTGGCAGCGGCGGCCCGTCAGCCACAGGGGAGGAGGTGAGGTCGGTGGACGCGCTGTACATCTGGTTGGTGAAGGCGCTGTAGGACAAACGCTGCTGCTTGTCCCTCTGGCTGATGAAGCCCGGCAGGGAGAGCTTGTCGTGGGGTGAGAGGCTGGAGGAGTGGCAGAAGCTCTGGGGCCTCGGGGAGCGGTCCTTCTTGATGGGACTGGGCTGGAGGGGGAAACGCAACAAATGAGACTTTAGATAGATTTTAGGGACAAAGTAAAACCAGACATGCTGATGATTAAATTATTGACAATCATTGTGTGACATGCTGGACATCAGACAGCTAACATCTACACCATGTGACTGTGGTTGAGCTGCTGTAGCAAATGGGGGATTAGCTCAAATGGTAGAGCGCTCGCTTAGCATAGCATGCGAGAGGTAGCGTGATTGATGCCCGCATCCTCCAATGACATTTTTTTTTTTCTTCAAGATAACATTGCACTAGTGCAGCAGTAGAATGAGAAGAAAGAATCTTTAATCCAGATGATTAAAAGTGATTTAAATTAGAAACTATTCAATCATATCAGCTAAATTACTGTGGATTTCTTTGATTCTGCTAAACTGACATCGTAGCTTGATGCTGATGCTTTAAATTGGTACAAATATATCTTAAGGTCAATCTCAGCAACCTTTAGAAATCATTCCTTGGATGATCTTTCACTGTGTGTGCTGTGTTGAGCTGCTAATTAGAACCAGTTTGGTAAATTACACATCTTTACTTCACCTAATTCAAATTCTTTACACACAAAGTTTATGAAAGACATGAGAGAAGCTTTTGTTCTCTGATTCTCTGGAGATGGCATCAAGTCTTGTTTCTATTCTATTTCATGTTTGCAGGAAACGTCTCAGGCATGATTATTAGTAGCATTCAATAACATGATGTGTGCGAACCTTATCATCCAGGTCGTCATCGCTCTCGTCCATCTCCTCCAGTCTCAGGCTCCATTCATACTCCACATGGATGTGAGGGTTGAATTTCCCCTCGGCAGCCTGCACAAGCTAACACACACACACACAAACACATTCATCAGTTAAGCTCAGGCAATGTGCAATAGTGACAATCTAGGATTGCAAATACGATTATTTTAATCGAATACGCACATGAAAACACCCAGCGTCCAAGCTGATACATTCCAATGTGCTTTTTTGTTTGTCTAACAACCAAATATATTCTGATATATTAAGAATTTACTGTATGAAAAATTAATTTGATGAATTATTTGCTTGAACAAGACTTGAAGTGAAGTGAAGAATTGTTTAAAATGACTCAGCTTTACATAAAACTAAAACACTATTTATTCTTATCTACATGAGAGCAATGGACCAATATACAGTGGTACCGCAAAGAAACGCTGGCTGCTTTTTTGTCTACGCTCATATTAGCGTTAATAACAAACATACATCAACAATTATTTCCACTCTACTGACATTGTTGCCTGGGGCTGGAGACAGACCTTTGACTGCCATCTAGTGTTCTGAATTATCTGGTCAACACGTGTCCAATCAATGCTCTGCAGCTTTTTGTTTATTTCATCTGATTTTATTTTTATTGCGTGATTTTCATATATGTTTAGAAATCTTTACACACGATTAAAATCTACTGTGGTGTCCAGACGCTCCAGCTGGGCAGACGTGTACTTACTGCCTCCTCGCACTGAGTGTTCCTCAGTCGCCTGGCAACATCCAGAGCCGTCTCTCCGTTCTGATTGGCTGAGGGGAGCGGAGCGATAATCAACAGTTAGGGTCTGATATGTGTGCACGGATGACATTAACGAGACGATGAACCTCGACGTGTGACTCACTGATGTCAGTAGCCGGCTTGCCCCGCAGGAGTAACTTGAGGCACTCGGGCTTCTCGTACATGCAGCAGTAATGCAGGGCAGTGTTCCCCCATTCTGTCTGCTTATCCACGTTACCACTGAGAGAACACACACACACACACACACACACACACACACACACACACACACACACACACACACACACACACACACACACACAGGTAGTCAGGACACAGGTCAAGAGCCTGAGGGTGTTTTCCACAGACCAGAAGCTTCAGGTTAATGTGTTGTTATCCAGGATTTTGTGAGAGAAAAAGGTTGAAAACAAACACAGATCTGTCTTTTACATTAAAAGTCTGAAAGAAAAAACAATACAGCAAAAATAAAGCACAACAGACGAGCTAACCCTGTTTTAGCTGTGCAGTCTCTTCAACGCTACAGTCACAGTAGGTAAATAATCCATTTATGATCTTCTGCAGCTCCCAGAGAAATATTTTAAATAATGAGGCCTAAGCATGACACTGTATGAGCACAGCTATTAATTAATGAGAGGGTCCCGCTTCTTCTGCATACAGACTGTGTGCGGTAGAAGCAGTGGTGGGTAAACAATTGAAAAGAGGAATAAATTAAGGCAGAGAGAACAAGTGCTTGACCCATTTCTGTTTGCCTTGTGGGAATCTGAGCTGAGCTGTGCAGCACTAAGCTTTCCTCTGCACTTCGGCTGCTTTATCACAGACCAGAGTGCCGAACAAGAAAGAGTCGCAGCAGACAGACAGATCATATTTAATACTGTGTTTTCCAACCAAAGTGTTGTTTACTGCATAATTTAGCTGTAAACCACTGATGTGTTCAAAGACATTTTGACAGCTGTTTAAACTCGCATAAAAAGCTGGAGTCAGTCCAGGCGCTTGTGCAACATTTCTCATGTAAGTGACTGTTACAAATGTACCTGTTCTGCACAAGGAAGTCCACCAGATGCAGTGATGTTTGGTCAGCAGTCCGTACAGAGTAGTGCAGTGCTGTCTCTCCGGCTTCCTGCAGGGGGCCATCAAACACAGCAAAGACACAGTGAGACAATCTTGGGCAGCATCCATTCTGTATTCTCTCCCTCTGTGTCTCTTTCAGCATTTAAACAAGCTGCAGTAAACAAAATGGCTCCTAAAAATAATATTAAAGCCGACACGAAACTAAGATTTGGGAAGATTCTTGCAGATTGCATGCGACTTGGTTTGTTAAAACCTCAAATGCTATTTCTTTAGATTGAACATTCAAGATGGAGATACACGATTACATTTACAGAAGGAACGGTTAAATGTGTTGTATTTCGTCATGCATTCCTGTAATGCTATCCTTTTCTAGGTTTAAGGGGAGAGTGGGATCACTGTGCAGTCTGCAGCCATTCAGATGCACTGACAGCAGTGGTTCAGATATCGGTGAGTCAGACTTGATAGCCCAGACAGCAGCAGCAGCAGCAGCTCCCTCTCTCAGCAAATGATGTCCTCTTTCATTCTGTTGCAGCAAACGCACATTTAAATTGTCATTCGAGAAAAACTATGTCTTTGTTATAAAACCTCGACCCATTTCTGTCAGATTATGTGTGACCACCCATGTTGTTTACGGTACGGTACAATGAAACAAAGAGGAAAGAGGCTAAAGCACAGAACAAAAAAGCTGACTCGTGAATTGAGCCAATGCAGATGTCGTCATTTCAGTAAATAGGGACTCAACAGAGATTAAGGCACACAATGTGGTGGAGGTTGTTGGATGTCCCCACCTGCTGGTGAAGTTATCCAGATGACTCAAGATTTTCCAAATGTTACGCCCATTCCTACCCACCGAATAATTCACCGACTGGTCGTGATGTGTCAGCACTGGTTGACAGGAATAAATCTCACATGAGGATGAACCGCTGCAGCAACATGTGCGGAGCTGTGGGGAGGCCTTATTCCTGGCTTTCTAGTTTAGTATGAGATCACTGAGCATGATAGAAATATACTGTATCCATGCATGTGGAGGTCATCGCAGGAGGTTGGCAAAGATTACAGGCAAATGTAAATATTAAAATACATCTCCTCTTTCTGTCAAAGAAACTCTAAAACTTTCATTCACTTGCAACACAATCATACCAGGCAGATAAGTGGTTGATGACTTCTTGTGATCTGATTCCACATTAGTTGTGTCCAAAACACAGAGTGATGACAATTGATGCAGTGTGACACACCACATGATGTTCTAGTATCGCAAAAGACTCCTATTAAGTTATTATCATTCCACATCAAATCATATTATTTCCTTGTGGCCTTGGAGCAAATAATTTAAATTCCACAGCCCGGGAGTTGGAAATCACTGCTAACAAAGGTCAGACTCACCTGCCCCGCCTCTGGTAGCGGCTCCATAAGCTCCACCCCCTCTGCGTAAACCTGGACGAGGGCCAGCAGGTCCCTGGACTGAACCGCCTCAAACAGGTCGATCATCTTAGCTGCCGCAGATGTGCACGTCTTCCTCGCATACTTGTGGTCCACATACTTAGCGTTGATGAACTCCTTCCTTACCGTCCTGTGGAAATATAAAAAGATGGTTTTCAAAGTTTTGAGAGAAGAGGAATTCGGTGCAGTGTTGGGGTATGAAACCCATAGAGAACTTACATGTCACTAGAGGGAGTGGGCTTTGGTGAAGGGGAAGGGAGGTTTCCCTCCATGATCTCATTGAAACTACTGTTCCCTACATTCTTGGCCAGCTGGGGGAGAAAGAGGGAAAAATCAGTCATGTTAAAAAGTAGAGCAGCATCAGAGCCAGATGAGCACAGAGTAAGACGCCCTTCTGCTTTAGGAATCACATTCTGTGCTATCCCCAGTTTCCATGACTCCTTCCCTGTTTCTAATGTTTCACAAGAGATGGAAATAGTCGAGGGCCTGGATCTCTGCCTCTAACAAAGTCTACTTACTCACACGTAAGAGCAATTCTCTGACTCACCAAGAGTTCTGAGGTCCCCAGCTTGTCGAGCTCCATAGACTGGATGCGGGAGATGTGGACCCCCATCTCTCGGTGGATGCCAGAGCACTCGATGCAGGTTAGGATCCCCAGGTTGGTGGAAAGCCACTTAGGGTCTAAAGACACAGACGATATATAAAAAAACATGTCAGCCAGCTTCCTACAGTGTACAGTTCCCACAGAGGTCGGTGGGAAACTTTTTCAATTGGGATACATGCCTCACACCAGGTACCACTAACAGCTGGTACCACTAACAGAGCTCCAAATACAGCAAGTTACGATAGCTTGAATAACCAGAATCTATTTATATAACTTGAATAACCAGAATCTATTTATATTGCAGTCAGGGAAGATGGTCAAATAAAGGTCTAAAGAAATCATATTTACCGAATGAAAAAGCAAAAGTTATAAAAAGTAATAAAAAGCATCCGTCATGCTCCTCAGTGAAAAAAGATTTTGTGGCTATGTTGTATCGTGGCCCTTAAAAGCTGCTGCGAGTGGAGGAATTGGTTTCTCTGTGTCTCTACTGATTCATTCCGGTGTGATTGTTGAACCCAAGAGAAAAAGCCTCGACAGAAGCTATTACACTTGAACTGTGAGGAACTGACATCAAAACCACAGACCACGGTTATCAATAGATGAAACATTTTCTGATACAAAACTTCTCTAAAGCTGTGTGGTCGCTTTCTACACTTTCATCGCTCTTCTTGAGAACAAGAAACATATTTTAAACACCATTTACAGATTTATCAGCATTGCTTGTTTTTATATGTTTTGGGTTTCATTTTTTTTAAATTTAAGATACCAAATTTGCAACATCCTGCAGAGATATACACAAATCTGTCCACAGAAATTCATTCTAATAAACAGGAAGGATCTGCAGGATGTAGCATTTTATTTTCCTGCCACGGCCCTGCATTTTAATCCTTTCAGTCATTGACTGAGGCTAGCACATGGGCTAGCAGCTCAAGGCTACATTCCTGTAGCCTGCAAACAACAACACTGATTAACATAAACACATTTCGATCTCAGTCTGATCTTCGTCAGCTGAAATACTTGATATTGACGACATGTAATCTTGTGTCAGCTGATGAAACGTGTATTTCTACCACATGAACCTTGAAAATGACGTGGATGCTTCACACAAGCAAATGTATTGATCGCATTGATTGATTTTATTGGCAATTTTAAAAATAGATGTTTCAGACAATTGAAGGACTGTCCAGGGCACTAACAGTGACCTCAGTCACATCATACACAAAGAGGCAGATAAAGTCTGTTGTGTAACCGAGAGCTAAGCAAAGCCACTAACACACTAAGATGTACCAGCAGGGACTTCGCGCTGTGCGCTCTGAACCACTGTATTGATCACCATCACAGCCAAGGCGCCATGATGCAATCAACACATAGCTCTGCCGTGTTGGTTGTGAGCTCAGTGATGCTGCAAGGTGAATGATGTCATTCTGTCTCACTCTGACAAGTGAATACCGAGCAGCAGAGGACGGTGGACACGTCAGGTAGCAGCTCAAAATCCAGTGAGTCATACAGAGCAGAGTGCGCACAGGCAGGCACGTGCACACGCGCATTTACACAATAAACAGATGCAAGCTGCGGACAGGTCACAAAGTGCATGTTGAGCATGATGACTGAATGCATGGTGACCTCTATAGCTGCTTAATGCTAAAGCTGCAAAGCTGGGTGTTATAGACAGAGAATATCAAATAAGATGGAGTCGTCCTCTTTCCACTCAGAGGGAACAAAGAGGTGACCTTTTCACCACAAGGTTCCTTATAGTATCGAGGAAAGGGTCACGTATCAGCACTGGGCTTCATCTCCTCAGCAAAAGCTAAAAATGGTTTTTGATTTGTTGAGGAAAAAAAAAAAACAGAAACCAAACGGCTTAAACCCACATCTGGTGGTGATACTACTGAAACCATGTATACGCAGCAACAAGAGAACAGACATGACAGATGACCTCCCCTTTCTGCAGATTTCAGGAGTCGACAAAGTGTGTGACTTATATAAGAACATGATGTCATGGCGTTGTTTCTCAAAGCGTAGAAATGTTTTTCTCCCCTCAGAGCATAAAGTCCTCCCGTCGGTCCGAGCTGCTGCGTGTGTTTATGTTGACGTAGGGCAATGTGAGAGTGTGTGTGTGTGGTTGTGTGCTAAGTGTCAGAGGGCCTGAATGTCTACGCCGCTCTTAAGTGCTGAGTCTTTGCTTCTAAATGTGGGGGAGGACTGAGATCGGATTGTGTCCTGAATGCTAACAACACTAGTGCACGTACGTGCACGCTCTTGTTTATTAAAGACTGCTGGTGAAGGCGCACTGCAGCTTGTTCCATTGCCGTCTCACCAGTGGCTGTGACATTGCAAAGAAATCAAGATTGCTGCGTGGGATTAAATCAAACAGCAGCTCACAGTTGAATGTGAAAATGCTGAAGTGAAGGCGTTTGTCCTTTTCCCATAACAAGGTGAGCGATGACTAAGGAGAAAACAGGAGTAGGGTGTGTGTATGTAGATACATTTGAAACCTGTCTGGACACACAAACAGCAGAAGAACACACCTGCAGCTCCACAGTCACAGCAGATTTCGTTGCCTGGCATCCGCAGCACGTCCTCTATGATGGCTTTAGTGAGATCCTCTAATCCATCTTCGCCTCCGCTGCTCTGCTCACCACGAAACGCCATGTTCAACGCCTCCTCCTTACTGTTGGTCAGCACCGAGATCCAGCTGCAAGAGGAAACAAGTCATGAATTGAGATGAAGCTGGAACTATGGAATATTTGTCATTGTTAAGACTCAAACACCCAAAATATTAATTTATTAAACACAATAATTAATACATCTTAAGCAAAAACGTCTGAGGCAATAAACTTAGGTGTATTAAAATGTTATAGCTGAATAGGTTTGATTGATAAATCTTCAATGGTCTTTAGTGCCTGCAGATTTATTTCATGTGAAAAGGTGGAACACAAGCAGACACTGTGGCTCATTAACAATCACACAGGAAACACTGCAGAAGCATTTCAAACATGGCCTCCTGCAACTCCTACACTCTACCCACTGAAGCGGCCCACACTCAGTTGAGTGAGCTTTATGAGCCTGACGTCAGCATTTCCTCTGTCACTGTCACTCAGTGCTGTTTGTAAAGCCAGAGGCCAGACAGGGAGTGGGAGCGCAGACCGATGTGTTAGATTGTCTGTTTATCAATAAGTGTGAAAAAACAAGGTATTTTAATCTGTAGACGCGAAGGTGTACAGCTGCTGAGTCCAAGCACTTCTGTGTTCGCATTATAACACCCTCCCAGCCTAATTGAAAGGGAGCATGATTGCCTAAAGCAGGAGCCCTATGGAGTACTAAATATTTGATGAAAAATCCCATGAAGATGCTGCGGCTGCTGCAGTTGGAGGTGCGTGACAGAGCAGGCGGCGAGGAGCAGAGAGCTGGATCCCAGAGGAACGACATGTACATAGAGGTTCAGAGTGTTCCAGCGGCACTGAACCAGGCAACACAACCACAGGAAGGATAAAACAAAGTTCCCGTCATCAGAGGAGGAACATGCAGAGGACTGGAGTGTCAGAAATCAAAGTGTGTTTCAACTCAAGAGCGTTTTAGTCCAGACAGCTCGAGGAGATTCAGTGTGATTGAATTCAGTTTTCTCTCAATGATTCAGTGTGTTTTTGTCCCGAGAAGCAAAACCGTGTTATTTCTTCATTCTGACTCTTGTGAATATGAGGTTTTCATGGTTCCATTAGCATGGTCTGAAACTTACAATAGAGCTGAAACATGTAATTAATTAACTATGGTTGACAATTGTTAATGCTAATTGATTTCAGCTTCTCAATCGTGAGAGCTGTCATCTTTTTTATGTTTTACATAAATGCAAACTCAATAATTTTGGTTCATTTGACAAGCAGCTTGAAAGCATAATCTTGGGCTTTAATACATTTAAACTGGTATTTTTCACAGTGTCAAGACATTTTATTGACTTATTTGCAGCCAAAATTAACATTTAATTTAGAGCAGAATGTTCATCTTCGTTTTTAAACAAATTCATTTCAACTCAGCAGCTGAGAGTTTAGCTCATGTTATGCACATAGAAGCTAATGTTGCATCGATCTGCAGCAGTCACAAACATTACTTTTTGTTTCATAGAATGTGAATCTGCTTGCAGATACAATAACCATGATAAAATTCATCAACAATCTACGTGTGTCTGACTGCATGGGGTACGGCAGGTTGAGGTTGACCACAAATTCCACCGCTGCCCTCTCACCCTCACGCTCTCAACTGTCTCTCTCGGTAGATGACAACTTTCGAAGTGAACAAATAGATTTGGGTAAAAGGCCATAAGCCAGGTTACTCTGAAGTACTCACATGACAAACTCTTGTTCATCTTCAGCTTGGAAATGATATGTCCGATTATCTGTGAAAAACAGACACCACGATGTTAAATAAGCTTTGTAATGAGACTCATCAGACAGCACACTGTTAACTAATAAAATATAAGACTTGTCATAAGATATCTGTTGTATAACTTTCTAAAAATGTTCTTTCGTACAAAACTGTGTTGAATAACCACAGATTATTTTTCCTTGATGTTTTTGTTCAATAAACTCCTTCCCAACGTTCAGCATTGCTAATGTAATTCTACGTAACTGATCCATTCTGGCACGAACAGTGTGTGTGTGTGTGTGTGTGTGCGAGAGTGTGTGTGTTAAACTTACGAGAAATGAGATCAAAGCACTTCCTGTCCTCTGCACTCGGTTTGACCTGGCAGGTGAGCAGGTTGAGTTTGACCGGCTGCCTGTTGGACTGCAAACATGAACAGATTCAGGATTACAAAGACATTCAATCCCGACAATGCACAATATCTGACACTGAAGGCTCTATATGATAATGCAAAGATTTCTCATACAACTCCTAAAAGTACCAACTGTTCAAAGTATGAAACGTCGGAAAATAGTGAAAAAAGCTCATGAGAAGGAGAAATGGATTTATTTTGTCCAACAACCAAAGAAAACAGTGAAAAAAGCAAAAGTTCCTCATGTTCAGAGTAAACAAGGCAGAGAAGATGTGTATTAATGTTTATAAAAGTATCAGCATCAGCTCTAACTTTTATCACGATAAAACAACTTGCATTAATCAATCATTCGAATTGCTGTTGATTTTATATTTATTATTTTAATAACTTTACTGCCATGATCCAAATATAGAAATAAGAAGTTTAATTATTCACTAAATCCAAGCTACAAAACCGTCAAACTGTTGAACAACAATCTGACCTCAAGGCTTTCCTGGTGCCCATTTGGAAACTGGACCGTGCTGGCTGGCTGGGCTGTGTACTGTAATAATGGGCCCAGTTGGCACATGTACACTGAGCATTGTCTCCTGCCAGTGCCGTGCCAGAGGAGGGGCCGGGGCACGTGCTAATGAAACGCTAACAGGCTTTGACGAGCCTCGGAGCTCTGCTGGCCCGCTGCCGCCCCACCATGTCAACGAGAGTCACCTAGAGTTCAGCTGCCGCAAGGGCTGAAGAGGAGATAAACTTGGATTGGTGGTAGATGGGGAGAATTGATTAGAAGCTCTTGTCTCACTACATCTCACTAGGTCAGACTGTACAAAGTGAGGTGTAAGATTTAGTCGCTTCAAACGGAAACCTTTCAGTTTCTATCTGAGGAAACCACTTCCCCTGAGCCTCTTCCAGCAGACACACAGGAATGATGTCACGTTTGAGGCAGCAGCTGTGTGAAGGTCAAACATCGTGCTCTAACATTACGTCTATCAGCTAACAGCTAATGTGAAGAATAAAACTGCAGGTCATGATCGTTATGCGCTGCCAGAGCTGATCCTTCTCGCAGATGAGTTTGAACGACGATGACTGTTTTTGGTTTGTAGGCCTGAGGAAGATTCCATGTCGAGTTGAAACAGATGAATGAATGACTTTCAGATTTTCTTTTCAATTATTTGTCCTCTGATTTCTTATTTCCAGTTTGATTCTTTTCACAAAGATTTACAAAAGAAAAAAGAGGAAATCACACTGAGCTGATTCTCTGCTGCTGCTGCAGAGCGGAGACAATGCAATAGACGTGACAGCATATACAGTGCGCTCGCACTCGCTACGAGATGAGTCACCGAGGCGCAGCAGGCGGAGGGGGGAGGGGAGGTGGTGGGGAAAGCTCATGGTTGTTGGGGGGGGGGGGGGGGGGGGCACTGTTGCCATGACAACCCATCTATGTCAATTCCAGCCTTGCAGCCTCCAGATTGAGAAAAAACACAACTTTCCCGAATGATGATGCTCTCCCTTTGATAGTTACTTGTGGGGGGGTCAGGCAGTTTGTGCATGTGTGTGTGTGTGTGTGTGTGTGTACTCACTGTGGCATGAGAGATGGTGAGCATGCCCCCCTTCACTGAGCACTGCCTCCTCTGCCACACCTTCCTTAGTCTGTGTGAGAGAGGGGGGGTACACACATTAGTGAAGGGGCTGTCGTGTCTTTCGTCTTTAAATGTTAATGCAACATGTTCTGTGCGGCGCAGCGTTTTTAAACAATGGCCGTGTTCTCCACTCACCCGTCACTCTTCTTCAGCAGATAGCCTTTCTTCTCACTGCCAAACTCCTTGTTTCCCTGCAGCTGGTGCATGCTGTATCCACCCTGCTTACTCTGAGAGTCCTGCGCAAACGCACACAATTCACGCAAACTCAAAAATGTTCAACACAAAGCAGGTACAGAGAAGGTATGTGAACACATGCATCACAGACACAGACACACAAGAAACTAATTATCTGATCAAAAGTACAGGGTCTCTTCTCAAAACCAAAGTGAGAGTGCTAACAGAAGATGAAAATCTACAACACATGCACTTTGACATCTCTAATGGGTCAAACCACTTCACTGTCAAGCATAATAGACGGATGCCAGCATGCTCCACATGCACCAGCACTTACTCTTCTAGACTTGATTCCAGACAAGCAGAAGGCAGAGGGGGGAGATAGAGGGAAGAGGTGTGAAAGATCCAGTTCAGGTGCAGGCGGTGAGTGTGAAAAATGTGTGTTGCCTGTCCGTGTGCTCGCTGAAATCAACAATCTCTTGTGTTTTCTCCCTTCAAATAGCTTGTGCTATTACTGAGAGACACTACAGAAGGTGTGAATGAAATGTGAAGGGCTCTATAGGTGTTAGTTGTTTCATGCAGAACAGAAAACTGAGAGTGTGAACTAAGGGGACAGTGGAAAAAAAAGCAATGTATAGCCGCAACAGATTTATCTTGTAGATAAACAAGGCCAGGGTTGGCTGTGTTTTGAATGTGTGTGTGTGTGTGTGTGTGTGTGTGTGTGGTGTTAAGTCTGGCAGTGAGTGGCTCTCCACTGAGCAGCCAGTGAGGCACAACACTGGTCACCAGCAAAGCCTACCACACACTGGCTACCAGCATGGTACAGCACTGGGCACTCGCTCTGTGCTGCAGGAGACAAGCTCCAAACCTGGTAGTGGCCAGAGTGAGAGCGTGTGCGTGGTCAGACATGGAGGCGGTTTTAAATACGGCTGGAATGGCTGACTCGTCCCTACGCTGACTGTGTTCAGCCAAATATTTGTCTGTTTGAGCTGGTGCAGTCAGAATATCACCTGCTACAAGTTCTCATTTGGCCTTGGTGTGTGTGGGTGTGATCTGCCTACCTCCTTCTGGTCCAGCTGGAGGGAGGACTTGATCAGATCACGCAGGGCAGTTAACTGCTTCTTCTCCTCATCCTGAGTTTGTTTAATCTGTGGAGAAAATAAAGCTATGTTGAGGAAGAGATACACAAAATCTGTTTGCAGACAAACAAAACGCCCGGACCCAATTTCCCTGACTCTGAATTTCACATATGAAAAATGCAGCAGGGAAAGAAAAAAAAGGAAAATTCTCAAAAACATCAAATATGATTCAGTTGAGAAAAAACCTCCAAAGCTGAAGGATGCAGTTGTTGGAAGAGGTGAGAAGGTGAAGGTATGAGTATTTACATTGTAGAGATCAGCTGCCAGCTTCTCGATGTACTGCTTCAGCTTATCCGCTGTCTTCAAGCCATCTTGAAAGAAACTGCAGAACAGAGGAACGTGTGAGTCTCACTGACATTAACATTCACTAGAATAAATATGGGCCACATCAGTAATTTACGGGAACTACTCTGCAAATGTCAGGCATCACAATACGCTCTCTTTTTGGCTGCGATGAAGGTCACACAGAGAGGAACTGGTGCAGTTTATGTTTAATGTATAGCCCGACTCCGTCTGGCAACTTTGCCTCTTGGCACAGAAATCGTGGCTGGCCGAGTCTGAAGGAAATTTGCAGAGGTGCTTAGCACATCCTGAAATCAATTACAGATCTGTGAGTGGTGCACACCTCGATGCAGCGCTGCGGCTGCAAATCACCACTAATGACCCTCCCCTATCTCTCCCTCTCTCTCTCTCCTCCCACACTGACCACTACTCTCTTCTTCTCAGACCATACATCTTCCTTTCCTCATTTCATTACATGCTCTTCTGCCTCTTTTTTGCTTGTTGTCTTTTACTCCCCTCCCAGTCCATCCAGCTCTCCATTAAGAGATGTTTATACTTATTCAGCATTAGAAGTGACACTGCTGCAAAATTCCGGGTCGGATGACACTCAAATATGTATGTACCGACCCAATACCAAGTCTTTAAAGAATATTAGTTTCATCTGATAAAATTAGTTTTCTCAAAAAATCCCTTGTTTGTGATGTGAAGTTTTTCTCTACCGAAATTTAGGAAAATGCAGATCCATCAATAACATTGTCATTTAGGGGCCAGGAGTGAGAGCCTCCGTGAGCTTTAGAAATTACTTAACAGAAATCACACACTCACACGCTTTGAGTTCAGCTGAAAGTAAACACAGAAAGCAGCCTCCTGGGAATCCCTGTAGCTGATTCACTAGCCCTATTCATACTCTTTCATCTCAGAAAGAGACTGTGCTTCAGCATGCGAGAGAAGTAATAACAAACATGAGGAGATGGGTCATGCCTGCAAGTTCCAGGATCGCATTTACTGCAAACCTTGAAGTTTTGGAGTCTGTCTTTCCCAAATCTCTACAACTGAGATGTGAACAAGATGTTAACACACACTGAATTCTGCTTTTATCGCTTAACTTTCTTTTGTGAATGAAATGATTTGGACCGTAAAATGAACGCAAGCTTTCAAATTGTCTGTATCTTTTCTCGGCTGTAAGCAATCACACACTCAGCTCTCCATCCGCTGCATTTATGCCTCTAATCCATCACCGGTGCAGCTTTTCTATCCATTGAGGCCCAGGTTGAACAGATTAACAGGGAAGTACATTGTTTTGTCCCGGTGTTATGACAGGACCTAGCAACGCTGACAGAAAATTTGTCATTGTGTGACGGGGCGTTCTGAGTTGCAATTCTGGCACGAAGCGCATCCACTTATTTACCCACCAAACCCCACAGCTGTCAGAACACATCTGTATGATGACCTGTGCATATTTATGAGAGCTATATATACACACACACACACACACACACACAAAATGATGCACCCTTCTGATCTGAGAATCATTACGTGATAGGAAATTGAAATCAAGAGCTGCAAAGGGAGAGCGATGACCTTTTTCCCTACAGGGGAGATTTGCAAAATCAGGTTTGGGGGATTAAGGTGGTACTTACTTGCACTGTGCGTGGTAATACTTAATCAGGTTCTGGAGGAGGTCCACTCCTTTCTTGGTCTTGATCTCGTTTACTTTGATCAGGTACTGCAAGATAAAGAGAGGTGCAGAGTTCATCAACGAGTTGAAATTCAGGTTGTGGCAATGCTGTTAGACAGAGAGAGAAAAGACTCTGCTTTGCCGTATGTACATTCTGCATTATGCTAATCACATCTGAGTGAGTGCCCCATGAAGCCTTTCATGTACGAGCGAAGACGGCCATCACACTGTGGGAGTGGGGACTAGACTGGTAAACACAGAAGGAAATGCCTTGTTGTACAAGAGAATACCATCGCTCTGCTTTGATCTAAATAAAGTTTCAAAAGGGTGAGGAAAAATATTTTATATTAGCATTATGAAGAAAAAGAGAAAGAAGCCTCCAGTGGAAGAGCTTTGTTGGCTCTGTCTGGGTGTCTGAGGATTCAAAACAAATGTCTTCAGACTGCGCTCCCACTAAACAAACGAAAAAAAGGATAATCTTAATCAGAGTTAATCCCACAGTCTGCCAATCCACAGAGATTTACAAAGAGTCACAGCTAAAGACCACTTTCAGCTCCACAGTCAAATCAAAACTAGTAAACCGTTGTGAAGCTTCAGATGCCAACATACCGTTTCAATATACCATGTATGTGAATGCATGGGTTCATACGTGTGTGTGTGTGTGTATGTGTGTGTGTGTGCATCTATGTGTGTATGCATGCATGTGCTGTCCCTTTGTCTGCCTGACTGTGCTCACTGGATGGGAGATTATCCACATTTTGTCTGAGCCTTGTGTGGGTTCAGTGTTTTGGAGAGCGCTGCCTCATGTGCATGTTTGAACTCTTTTGTGTGAATGAGCAGCGACGCTAAAACTGCTGCCGTGTCTGGGCAGAATATAATGCAGCCCGCTGATCCCTGCCTTTCCACACTCCTTCGCTGACAGCGTAGGATGAAAAGGGTGAGAGAGTGAGAGCATCCTGTAATCTGGTGATTGAGTAACATGGTGAGAGAGCGTGAGAGCGAGAGAGTGCACGCAACACAGAGAAATGAGGTTAAGTGGGATGAACAGACTGCAGCAACTGCCCCGCACACAACAACAGCAGCAGAGAGATTTCCAGTCAGGATGACTGTTGATTTAGGATATCTCTGGTGATTGTGATTATTCTGTCTCGTCTGTTTTATTGGCAGCTTCAGAAATATGAATTTGTCTCAAAAAATGTCTCTTACATAAGACAAAGTAGGATCAATTCAATAAATGCCTCAGATAAAGAAAGACGGATAAAATATCAGTTTAAAAAGTGTGTCAGCTGCTCTGAACACCCTGTGAAAGGGTTTTAAACTGAGCTACCAGACTACTTAGCAAGTAACTTTAGCATCCTCAGAGCTATCAGAAGGAGAAATTAAAATGAAGGGCTTTGATTTGGATTGGATCAGATTAATACTGAATTTGCTTTCTCGCCAGCCAGTGAAGTTGCTAAAATAGCAATGGAACACGCTAATATTAGCTTTTAGTACTGTCGATGTGAGCCAACGCTGCCAGAAGTATCATAGAAGCTTAAAATTATCGTATTTAAAAGAAAATGATCATATGAAACAAGAGCAGGGGACGGGACGTTGTCACAACATGACGGTCACGTTGCTCATCACAAGCTTGATAGGCTGAAAAGACGCCACGTGAGAAGAGATGTTTAAACAGAGACGTGATCCATATTTTTACTATCCAGATGTAAGTGTCACAAAATAATCTAATTATCGTACATCCTGCATTATTGATCACACAGAGGGTTAAATTATTATAATAGACTTTAACAGCCATACAATGTCTCCCATGTGGGCAAGAAAAAATACCTCACGCAAGATGGCGGGAGAGAAAAGTACTGCATCGAGTTCACATAACCAACAGCAGCAGAGGAACCATTGGTCGATTATGCAATTTGGATATAAAAGAAAAAGTCCTAACAGGATGAAACAGAAGAAGGCGTAGGCGTCACCACCCACCACCGGAGAGGTTTTTGGCAAAGCACAGTGAGCTCTAACAGTTTGTTCTGATTCTCTCGGGCACATAAAGAGCTCACATTGGTTTTGCACTTAATTCTAACTGTCACTTTTCTTTAAGTACAGCCTTTGAGAATAACAAAAAAAGAAAAGAAAACAACAGTGTCGCAACATACTTGAAGGCAGAGACGTTTGCAGAAACAATGGAACATCTGAAAACACTTCAAGTGAATGGCAAACAGTTTGAGTGTTTATGAGCTGTTAGCTGCTCAAATATTTAAAAAGTACTCATTGTGTGTCATGAGACTTTTAGGGTCTTATCCACTAACTAATCATTGTCCAGTGTTGAGGATGACAAGTAGAGACTGGTGAAGTACGCAACATCCTCATGAATTAAGTTCATGCACAAAGTGTTGCAGCTATCCTTTAAATTATTCAGGGAAAAGTCAACTTGATTCAAATCTAGTTCAATAAGAAATGTTTTATACAGTAGGGTTTTAACAGTAAATAAATATTTATATGTAATATTGTATATCAAAAAACCTCATTTCAGTAGAAGATAAAACCAGGAAGAGCAGTGTGAATGACAGATCCATGGGTTTGAAGGTTAGACCAAAGCACTTTTACAATTCTGATAAAAACTACCGTTCACAATGCGTCTGCAGCTCTAATGGAAGATAACTGTAAAGCACACAAGGCCCTGATACATTATGAGACCTGGCTAACTGCTAGGCTGTTTAATTACAGCTCAAACGGCTACATCCATTCTGTTTTTGGCTCCATTTACACCTGGTAATAAACCCTGATAATGAAGTCTGATCCATCAGTCTTTATTACTGGTATTCATTAACAATCTCCTCATCATAATTCTGCCTGCACTTCCATCACATCTTAATATGCAAATCGGAGTGGTGGGGCATAGGCACACTCAGGAGGTCCTGCTAGCGGCTGATACTACTTGTAGTTTTTTCTGGGCAGCCTTTCAACTTACTGGGCGAATATTTATCTCAAGTGACGTCACATGAAATAGATAGAATTCCCAGCTGAGATCTGATCATAACTTTGCTTCAGTGGCCACACTATGTCACTGTATGGGTTTTGGCCGTTTGTTCCTATCCACACCCAGGATTTCCAGATGCAGATAGCGTGTTCATGCAGCTCTGAATGAGGTCCACAGTCACGTTTTTGCTACTTACCTCACACATCTGGAGCTGAAAGAGACGCCGCTCCTTCTCCATCTCCTCAGCGATCTCAGCCCCGGTGATCTCGGTGCGTATCATCCCGTGCTGCTTGGCGTGCTCTCGCTTCTCCTTCTCTATCTTTGTACTGACACAGAGGAGAGAACAAATCAATACATGAGTGTGCTTCTCCTTTTCACATGTTCTTGACTTCGTGGGTAGGCTTGTGCTGCAAAATGTGTGCAGTAACTTCTCCTGGAAGAGCCAAACTAAATTGTTGTATGTTACTAACACCGTTTGATCCATTATTCAGAACACGGCAATGAGCGAGATGATGCACATATGCAGGATTACAACAGCAGACTTTAAATATCCACTTACAACTTGGCCTCGTAGTCCTTCCATGCTTTGTCAAAGGGCTTCTTTATGTCCTGCAGAAACACAGGAGGGCAAGCATCAGCCAAACTACAAAGAGGTCACCATGGGAACCAAGTTATTTGCAGAGTTGGATCGCTACCAGAGACACAGCACATGTCTCATTCCGCTCACGATTTATGCACTGGACGCACAGCAAGTGACTGCTCCCCTTCCTTGTTCTCGAACACCAAGGGTTCATGACCCAGTTACTTGCCTCTCACCTCAGGCACAACATGGAGGCAGTGTTTAGTTCTGCGAGACTTACAGTGCGATCTTAAAAAAACAAAGAGCTTAACCCCTGACTCCCCCATCTCTCATCTAACTGCCTCTTACTCCTATGCACAGAAACACAGTTAGATAGAAAGAAGTGCTGATGAGGGATCTATTTTTCCTTGGCCCATTGCTGAAACGTGTCATGGGGGGCCCGAAAAAGTCGAGCAAGAGAGAAAAAGGGGTTTTACAGGGATTCTTACCCCTTTCACGCCTTTCAAATCGCCCTTCAGCAGCGAGTCGAGGGTGAAGATCACATTGTGGCTGAGGCTCTGGAGCTGAAAGACAACAAGGAGGAAAGGAGTTATAATGTGGTTCTTGTCACAAGACAACACAGGTTACACATCATAAAATATGCTGCCACAGATATTTACTATGGCACCTACTAAGTAATTATCCACAGCTGAAAACAGTCCACAAGAAATATAATACTTACTCCTGTTTGAGCAACGTTTGTTAAAACCCACAACTTCCAGCCATTTTATAAAATGAGTCTTATTTCAGGTCACCTGATGAAACTACATCCATTATTCACTCTCCCTCTTAGCAAGTTGTTGTTTGGGCTTTTTAAAATGACAATGAGCAAAGTCTCTATTAACACCGGCGTCATCCTTTGACCTATATGGAGCAGTGCATTATTACATTCCTGCTGATTGAAGAAACCATAATGGCAAAAACAAAAAGTGCAAGTTGGTCTTTTGAGGAATTAGCAAAAGCTCGGGTTGCCACAGCTATGCTCAGCAGCTCTAACCATCAGGATCAGCAAGGTCATTTACAACACTACTAAGCATTTAAGTCCCTGTTGTCCGCACAGACACACAGCGGCCGTCAAGGAAGTAAACAACACTTAATGGGCGCTAATGTGCTTCTTAAGTGCCTGTCTTGCATATGGCCAACGTCAGAATCAATCTTGAACTGGCCGAGTGCCGGACTACTTTAACAGCCCATCCTGGAAACTGTTAATGTCTCTTTCTCTATCAATACGATGCTTCAAAGAAAAATAATCACAGGGGAAGAAGAAGAAAATCTGGAACTCACCCCGACCAAATTCTTTACATTTCAGCCAGAAACACGTGTAGGATATCCAGGACAAGCATTATTCATCAATACTAATTTGTTGAGCACGAGCATACCAGCAGCCCTGAGGGCAAATTTATCGGAGTGTGCACACTCACTCAATAAAATACTCAAATGGAAACGACAGGAGTCAAAAGAGAGGAAAAAGAAGAGGAATGAACAGAGATAAAGTCACTGTCCCGCAAAGTATACAGGTAGCACTGACAAGTGGCTGATTTGAGGAGATTTGCAATTTACAGATATAGACACAGACACACAGTTGTTCCCAGTGCTGCCAAGTGCATTTATGGAGTCTAATCTCACACAGGAAGAGAGGGTGAGAATAAAGGCCGTCTCTTCTTCCAACAACAATCATTCACAGAGGATTCAAACAGGACACAATATTTAAAAGAGATGTTGGGGAAATCCACAGCGGGCGGATAAGAGCCTTGACCGGAAAAAAGAAAAAACAAGACTCAGAGGTAGATTTATTGACAGTCAGCTTTACTGTCCGGCTGAGGTTATCTTTTTAAAGGCGTAGAGACATCAGAACACCTCTTATTCACCAGCAGACAAACAGCAACTACAACTATCACCTTCTTCCTTAAACCTTAACCTTTAACTTAAACCGTAAAGGTAATCCCAGACCTTAAAGCCAAATCCTAAACCACTTATCCGAGCGAAGACAGGGACAATAAACTCTCTCTGTTTATCTTTCTGTCTACTTGAGGACAAGAGCAGCCACGAAGGCAGTTAGCGTTCAGTAGGACAGCTCGTTCCTTTTAATTACAGTGCCAGTGTTGACATGCTGGACTCACCAGGTTCTTCAGCAGGGCGGACAGCTCCTTGGTGAGGGAGGAGAACTTGACAAAGGCCGTCCCCAGGTCAGGGTTGTCCCGGCTGATGAAGTTGCTGCCAAATTTGTCCAGAGCTTGGGCGTAGTTTTCTTCATTTTGAACGTGGTCTGAGGGACAGAGAGGTCAAACAGTGATCAACATACCGGCCAGAATTAGTATTAGAATGAATATATAACCCTAACTGGCGTTCTCTGCAGGTGTGTTGGTCCTACATGTAGTTACAGGGTCATCACAAATCTTTTAAATGTTTCGACTGGTTTCAGACGTCAGTACGGAAACGGCCCTTTGCTGCTTGTCTTCCTCCATTCCCCCACCCCCATTCCATGCTTGCACTGTCCTCTCAATAAAAAGAAAGTACTGTTTTGGTATGGAAACTGCTGATACAATATCAGCGCTAGCATTGAAACGTTACAATGTTCCCACTGGGACAAATTCTGTTGTTCGAATGAATGATTCAGCTATTTTACATTCTCCTGATTTTAAAAGATTGTGGTAATATGTAAGAAAAATGAAAACATGATCTGAGGAGAAAGAAAATATTTCTGTAATATCACTTTTTTTCCAGACAAACACCCGGAACAAAAAAAAAATCGAATTCCCAGGGAGCTCATGTTGACACAGATGTGGCAGAATCCTTCAGCGGAAAGTTTCCCTCTTCAGTGCAGCAACACGAGCGAATCAATAACAGACACATGAGACCTCAACCCATGATTTTCATCGTCAGTCAAACAGCAGCATCCATCCGTCCTCGTCATTAACTCAGAAATGGAGAGAAGGGCGGGAGGGAGAGACGAGTTTAGACTGATGCCAAATCTAGAAAAGAGTCCTGGGAGGGACGTCAGGTGAGATGAGTGCTGTGGAGCCGATTCCTGCAGCAGCCATTTTGTACCTTTGTTAAACTGGAACCTCTAGTAGAGTCCAAACAGAGCTGGTTACTATTGAGTATTATTAACCTTGTATTGTTTATTTATTTGGTTTTTCCTTTATATTTTGTGTAATTCTGGGAATTTTAGGTTTTGGTCGAAATTCTTTGGTAAGAAATGTAATGACCCCTGTTTATAATAGTTTTCACTAGTAGAGCTGGGACCCGCTATTCCTACACTGGATTAAATGTGTCTAACAATGCACGTGGGCTTCACAGGAACAAGAACATGCAGGTAATCCAGTGTTTCTGTTTATAAATATCATCTCATTGATATCAGCAGGACTGTTCACTGCAACACAACATTTGCTAGAGTGGCTTTTATCGTGAAGGGTTAATTAAAAAAGTGTGGAGAACCAGACATGTTGTTTTCTTGCATTTTTTTCTCCAGAGGAACATTTTTTAATTTTTGAAGCCTTAATGGAACAAAACAGAGCCTCAGCCTCAGCGAGACGTTGAATGAGGAGTTGCAGACAACAAGCTGCTGCACACCTCCGACTCCTCAGCAAGCAAACTCCTTCTGCCATGTGCAGCATGAACTCAGATTGCAGGGGACATGATGGAAAAGGGCAAATTATAGGCTGACTTCCTTTTTTAAAACAAAGTGAGTTTGTTTGGCTGCAACATAAACAGACGACGACTCGTTCTCCTGCTGTGTTTCTGACAAAGTCGTTGGGTGCTGCAGTCTTAAGCTATATTTGCCAAATCAAGCAGGAGTTAAATCTTGTACCTTCTCTTTGAACATTTTACACTTTCTTTTAAAAATTTGTCTCACACCGAAATACCTACTTTAACCAGGATTTAGCTTGTTAGACAGTCAACTTAAAACTGCTCCGGGCGTTTGCAGTTTCTCTAGAGGTCACAACGAGACTAAACTTTTTCTGTGGGGAACAAACAAATTTTTTGTGTGTGTGAACAAACATCTGAAACTGTCAATTTACTGGGAGGAGGCTGCTCTCTGAAGAATTCAGTGGAAAATTACTGAGGATCCATGACACAGCAACGAGCAAAACAAACTCAGGTGTGGGTTTCTGGGACAATCTGGAAACACACGCACACAAAACACCATCTGTCCCAAAAAAGCCAATGTTCCAGACAAAAGAAATTGCAATCCTTGTTTTTATTAAAGAGATTTAAGAAATCCTGTGCTTTCCCATGGGGGTTTTATATGGAGAGGGTTGTGAATGTGTAACCAGCTGTCAACTAAAGTACATTCAGTGTTAATCTAGAAACAGTATGTCTCACCTTGTCCTGAATTGTAGATGGCCTTCACTGATTTCTTCACCTTCTGGAGGGAGGTTCGATCCTGGTCCAACGCCTGAGGAAAGAGGAGGAGACAGTGGTTTTCTCTTTAAATAGAACATACTGGAAACAACCACATGAAAAGAAAGCAAAAAAAACGTTTAGAAATTCAAAACCTTTGTTTTAATGAAGTAGTAAGAGTGCTCATAATACAGTGCTTGACCTGAATGTGGGATGAATCATTATTTCAACACTGCTGACTTCAGGAGAAAACCCTCCGTGTTCCCCATTAGGCAAAACAAATAGGCAGCGGTTCCAATTTTATTGTGCTTAGGTTATTTATTCTGATACAATAAATGCAGGAGAGATAAACCGCTGAGCGAGTGTTAGAATGAATTATCTGTACCGCTTCCTTTCAGAGATTAATGCTCACAGTTCTGAAACCAAAGCACCAGGGAGTTAAATAATGACCAATAAAAAAAACAAGTCAGTGTTTCCCACTTGTTTATAATTTAAGTTTCAAGGACTTCACACTTTCACTTTACTTGAGCGAGCCACCCGGGTTATGTTAACGCACACCAAAGTATGTTGTTTTTTATTTCTACAGGTGAATGACATCATCCGTGAACAATTCACTAGTGGACAGTTAATATTTTAAATTAAGTGAAATGTTTAATATATATTTATTACATCAAGTATACGTACTTTATAGCCTATTTTTTTTATTGTAAACCTTTCTTATTATTATATTTTGGGATTTAATATACATCCTATTTTTATCCCAATAGTCTTTTCTTATTATTACTATCTCGATGGCCTGTTTCTGTTTAACACAATATGAGTTTATCAATTTAGCTCTAGCAATTTTTTTCTCTTCCTATTGTATTTTTTGCTGCTACAACAATCTTGAAGAAATTTCTCTGCTCGCTGCACATCAGCAACATGAAAATCACCTGTCACCATCTGCTCAGTATGATTTCATTTACCGCAGGAACGGCTGAGGCGGTCAAGAGACAGGAAGAGTAGACACAGTACCTGCCTCTGCCAAATGATTTCAAATCTGAGCTGGTATTGGTGGTCATCACAATACATTTTTCCTGAAGGCACAAACATTTCATATCCAGCCTGTTCTAACCACAGGGAATCCAACCATAACTCTGCCATGTTTGCTCATAATAGATGAGAAACACCAGCAAAACACCATTACATCAAGGTCAGCCGGTTAAGAGCAGAGAAGCGCGCACACACACACACACACACACACACACACACACACACACACACACACACACACACACACACACACACACACACACACACACACACACAACAGCGGGCTAATTAGATTTCACAACATAATTAAGCTGTCCTTGTCCTCCCCTGGACAGTTTTACATGGCTCTCCCCCAATTATGGCAGCAGAAGTTTGTTGCCGCGGGGTCGTTCTGCCAGGCCGAGCCTTTTGATCCCCCTGCACATGGAGCAGACCTATGCTCATACTGCTCCCCTGCTCAGCCCTGAGTCTGTTTACCTACACAGGCACAAAATGAAACTTTAATGGCACCATTATTACCTCTGTGTATTATTTTGATAATTACTATATTGAAAATCTTCAAACAGACTGAAACTTCACTCAGATCTTGAAGTACCCCTGTTCTGTAAGTACTTAAATGTATCACTATGGGGAACATCCTTCACTGTATATAAAGATGAGCAAAGCATCTCCACTTCCTCTCACTATCCAGAATTTAAGTTAAAATATGCCGTCTTGTGCATTTATGTTCTAAAATCTGCAAAGTATTGATTGGGGGTGGAGCCTTGCTAGTGAGATCCCGCTGGTACACACTCTGAACCAATCGTGAGCATAAACTAATAACTAATTAATGAAATAAAATATCACTTGAACAAACACTGGTGGGATAAGAACGACAAAAAACATCTTTTGAAAAAATGTATTTGACACGTACTTTTACTTTTTTCGTCCATGTCGCATCCACTAATTATTTGGCTTCACTTTTAGGAGCTGTCATGTCATCCATCTTTATAAACAGTGTATGCTAATGGCCAGAAAACCACCCAAAAATATGTCTCTGTTGTTGAACGTACTTCAGGCTGCAACATCCCCAAAACAACGTGTCTAAATACAATAGATTTATGTTTTACTTTTGTCTTTGTATTCTTTTCAGTCTCTCTGTAATAATAGGATGATGGATTTCTCTTTGGCTTATTATCTGATCTTTCCAAGAGTTGAAACAATGAATCTGTGCATAAACAGAAAATCTATTGGCAATAATTTGATAATTTGATGAAAGATCAAATCGTTCACTGGCTGTCATCAAGCCATTCAAACCAAAAAAAACACCAGTTTCCAGCTGCTTCACTGTGATGATTTGCTGCTTTTCTCAGTGCATGTTTTTACTTTGTTCTATAACTGAATATCTTTGGGTTTTGATCAACACAAGATGCTGAGGACCTACTCGTGGGCTCTGGGAAACTTAAAATACTTTAAAAAAACTACGTAATGAATCAAGAAAATCATCAGCATACTAATCTATGAGAATAAATCAATTTCTTATGAGTGACTCCAAGCGGACATGTGTTATACCACATGTGCTAAAGCCCTGTGACAGTCATCACATGTACAAACAAGCTATGCTTTCTCTCAGCTTGCCTCTTTGCAACACGCCAAACAAGCCTTTGTCACTTCGTCCAAGTCAGTCTGCAACGAAACGCCTCCAAAGTAAATCTGTGATTATTCAGAGGTTGTAGTCCCATGTGCTGATTAGGATGAGGAGCACAACACACGGGCTGAGCAGGCAGATTGACCTTTGTGGTGCTCATGCTGAGAGCAGCTGGCACCGCCACCCAAGGGTCACCCATAATCCACTCTGTCTGTGCTCTTAATTAAATATTCGGACGCGACGTGAATAGGGTTTAAAAAGATTCACTTTCTTTTTGATTTCACTGTCCATACATCCACACATTGTTACATGTGATTTGGTAACTGCTTCAGATAAGATGTCAAGACCGAGTACCTTCATTCAAAATTGCAAACAAAATAAAACAGAGGATAAATGATAAATATATTCTCGTTGGCCGGGACTACGTATCTTATATAGATGGTTCGCTGAAGCTGTTTTCTCTCCGCTTTTCAAGGGGGGAAAAGAAATCAATGAAATAGCGCTCTCTTGGCACACAGTCTTTGCAAACCCTTGGCAACAGGCAAGAATGCATCTGAACTCTGCTTTCCAAAAGGCTGACAACTATTGAATATAGTCAAAGGATTGTTTTTATCTTGCAGCAGCCAATTGCGAGATCCCACTCTACCCAGGGGGATTAGCAAGCGTGACAATGCCAAAACATCTGCGGCCACTCTTCTCTCCACCCAAACAAGAAAGTGATGCATGCGGACGATGTATTTAGTGCTGCTGAGAAAATGAAGCAAGGAATAAAGTAGGTTCCGTGATCATGTGCTACTCTCCTGAGAAATATCTTCCTTGAAGAGCCATTTGTGCTGTGAAAGTCAACAAGTCAGTGACAGGATGCTTTTATATCCAAGTCCGTCAGAGATGGAGTCATAGAGGACAAGGTCCAAGGTAACAGAGGTGGAGACGGGTGACCACGCATGACACCTCAGTATGAAGACTGAAATGACTGTCCTTAAAACTTAAATTATAAACTAGGAGGAAAAAAAAAACATTTCTGGTATTTCATCTCAAACCCCCAACCAGCGTGTGATCTCATGTGACCACTGGGGTTAAAGGGGCTGATTGCTTGTTCCCAAACAAACACAGAAAACGGGGGTAAACTGGTGTCTGAAGCGACTGGGCATGACTGACTGGACACTGTCTCAACTTCACACTTCCTGCCCGAGGCTTATCCTCCCCCGGCAGCCCTGCCATTTCCCCTGCAGCCGTCCTTTGACAGGAAGCAGGAAGCGGCCAGGCTTGACAGTGTCCTGTCCTGGGTCGGCAGCACTCCGTCTAATGACACCAACAGCTCTCCGCTGACAGCTGAGGAATAAAAACAACACTCTGGCTGCTTGGGAAGTGTTTCTCTTGATTCGCTGATCCACTCAAGATTCCTGCTCTGTCACTTTCATGGCCCGTTAAGTCCTCACTTCCTCCCTGAACTCATCCTCCCCAGCTCAGCTCCTCCTGCAGCTCGGCATTTGGCATCACACCGGCGGACGATTTCTGCAGTTACCAAGGAGATGTGATCTGGCCGCCTTGCGCGTCGGCTCAACATTCTTCACTGCAGAGATAGCAGGAAGCTGCTCTGACTAACCAGCCAGCTCTCTGGGACTCAGTTGTGCCACTGTGGCAAAATTCACGGGTAACCCAGCAGAGACAGGAACTAGTACAAGAAGCTTAAATGTAAATTATTTCCTGAAAACAGGAAGTGGCACATGAATCAATGGATTTTCCAAGAGTCAAACCAATGAGCTAAAAATCATCTGCAATAGAATCTTTACAACAAAAGTGACTGGACAGCTTTCACTTCTGCTTTTTGGTGCACCAATGAATTCTTGTTTCCTTCTTGTTGTGGCTTCAATCACACAATGGCTACTACAAAAATACACCAACAAAAGGAAAACAAGAGTATATATGTGTGTGTGTATAACACAGCAATAATGCAGCTCTTGCTTGTTCTGTCAAAATGAAGAAGTCACAGAAAAGATAAGTCTGTGTGTCATTTGATTATTTTTTCTGTTGAGTCTATGTGGCATGACTCAAGCAGGAAGGGTGGGGAGTCATTTTCATTGGAAGGAAACAAATGCACATCCCTTTCTCTGGGCCTGCGGAATGGGAAAAATGAGAGGATGTAACGTTTCCAAAAGCAGCTGAGGTCACATGGCCTGTTTGCCTCACACACACACACACAGGGACACACAGGAACACACACACACACACACAGGCACACACACACACACACACACAATACTGAAAGAGAGTGAACAACTGACAGTGGTTTTGGTTTTGGTTAGAAGGTGCATCAGGACGACCACATGACCAGTGTAGTGTATCTGACACGCTGGCAGCTGAAATAACAAGGATTAGGTGAGACAACATCTTTTTTTAGAGTTAGGAGTTAAAGGTCCGAACATTAACTTGAAGTCATCCTTTTTCTGAATGGACTGCAAGAACCAAGCTTTTGCATCATCACACTCGAAATAAACAATAGTTCATGATCAATAGCAACAATTTGGCCACATACTGAAAGTCCTGCAATTCAAAACTCACTTGAGTCCATAATTCATCCACTTACTCGCATTTCTAACTAATCCATTATGCAGGATGGAGTCACAAGGGAGAATCCAGCTTTGAAACATAGCTACTGACGGTAAAAGGTCAACAAAGAAAATTGATGTGAAACACAAATGTACTGGTGTATTTTCATCAATATCCTCTGCCTATTATTGTGTCCACCCCAATAACATGGATCCATGCTACGTTCACAAATGAACAGAATGATTACCAAGTAGATAACTGTGCTGAGTGTCAATCACTATGTGTTGTTTTTGTGCTTAAACATAGACTACAGTTAAAAATTGAGGAAATGACAGCTTTCGATTTATCACCCTCTTTGTGGCTGGTGGCCCCTCCATGTTAGTGGATGGGACATTGACCAAACCAACACATTCAACACGTTCAACACGTTTTTTCATTTTAGGTAGTTCTTATCACACTAATATATGTTCATGTTTCTGATTATGTGGGTTTAATTGGTTATTTGATGCAATAAGAACAGGGTGAAATGTCAGGATTGACGGCTGAAACTGACTCGTGATTGGTTGAGCTCGTGTATTGGCCCGACCTCAATACTGCAGTCTCCACACCGCGATCACTACTCCACAGACTGTGGCTCCCTATCTGAAATATTTCGGATCCGTGTTTGTACAGTGGGAGGAAATGTAGACACGTCGTACATCTTTATTTAAAGTCTTTGGCTAAAACATGCAAAATGGCCAGTAGATAGCTGCTCTAATTAGCTTGAATGCATTTATCTGTTGTAAAAACCTTGACCTGCTAATGTTATTGGCCACTGAGAGACGTCAATACCAGTCGGTCATCACTCCATTATTCACTGTTTCGATTAGCTTCCAGCTCTGGCCTCCCTGAGAGAGAAGAGCGAGCTGCTCAGCCGCAAGCTTCTCGTGGTGAGTTTGGCGAGGTCACGTGACGGATAAAAGCCAACTCCCCGAGCAGCGAAGATGCCGACTCCTTGCAGCACATCTCCAGAGACTTGATGCAGGAGGCACGTGAGGCATGAGTCAAGCCGTGCATGCAGCAGTGTTACATTCACACATCATCTGGCAACTTCCCTCCGTGGTGCTTGCTCTCACTCAGCCCACCGCTTGTTTTCGAGCTGCGTGCATGTTCTCACAATTCCACCCACACACTGCTGCAACACACTAAACTCACCTCACATCACACAAGGACCAGATGCATCTGTATCATGTTTACCATTATGCATGTGAAGCAACTGTTCAGATGATCAGCAGCCATCAACAGGAGAATAGTGAGAGGAACTGGCAGATGGTGAATACAAAATAAAAGACAAATCTGAGCATCAAAACAGCAAAAAGACTTTCCATGGAGCGTTGTGACTAACTACCTCCATCTGTTTAATTCATCATGGTTTTAATGAATCATTTAGTCCATGAAACAGCAAATTCTTGAAAAATACAGCTGAAACTTTTCTCAAATAAATTATCATTTGTTTGGTTTACAAAATGACAGTGGTGACATCGTAAACTCACGTACTTGGTCCGATCAACAGTTCAAAACCCAAAAGTATTCTGTTAACGACAAACTAAGTTAAAGAAATGTGGGAAATCCTCACAGCTGAGAATTGTCGAGATGAAGTTTCGAGATTATCAATTGTATTTAATGTTACAGATTTAAGATGCACAAATTCTCTTCTTACGTTCAGAAATTTAATTTCCACTTGGTGATATTTCTGGGTTTAAAGTATGGAAAAAGATTTTTTAAATAATTTCTGTTACAACTCGGTAACTCCATCCACTGTGGAAAATGATTCAAGTAGTTCTATTGTGATACCTGAAGAGTCGTTTTTGTCATTTCTCTAAAGCTAAAATGCCAACGATTCACTGAATCTTAAGTATAAATATGTTATAGTTGTCTACATCTTTTAAGATGAAACAATATTAGTGGCAGCTGTTTGGTCAAAATAAGAGAGATGAATATTTCAACTTGGGTTTGAAAGGGATTGTAAAGAAAGGCTTGTTGTGATCACACATTTATTTGATAAGGCAAGAAAATAATTCGAATGACTAATCAATAAATAAATCAACAAACACATTATTACTGAAGTTGAAGCTCTCCTATGACACCAGCATTAAAGTGTTGATCTTTTATGACAAAATAAAAAGAAGAGTACAACACCAGACACAAGACGTGTGTTTCGTAACAGGCCAGTGTCGGGTAGGCCGATCAAAGAAAAGCTAAAATAAACTACTTCAAGCTTTTATCACTGAGCTTTCGCTTATCATTGATCAACTTGATAAGCCTGCCAGCTCGGCTTCCTACCAATCAGCCGCCTGTGTCGTAAATCTTTAGGGCACGCCGCCAAGGAATGTGCTCCTTTGATAAACATGCACAATGAGAAGTAACAGAAATATTCTAGCCTCTGAGTAATGTTCCCCGAACACCGCTCAGTCATCAGGAGTCCTTGTTGCAAAGTCACAGAACCAGGACTCTGCAGAACGCTTTATGGCATTCCTTGAAGTTTTTCTGCAGACCAGTCTCAGATTTCACACTTTATAGGATTCCGCTGGGTGAGAGAGCAGCTATTCCAAAACCACAGGTGTACCCACTCCCACAGGCCATTTGGACGTTCAGACATTTGAGCAACTGGACATTCAGGGGACTTCACAGTGACAACCCGGCACAGGCTTGAACCACTTGTGGGGCTGTGTTCAGCAAATTTCCACTTGGATTTTCCCTCGTTTTCAGAGTGACAGTAGCTCTGAAAGAGTCACAATGCAGAAGAGGAAGTGATGTAGCCCTTTTCACTGACTTTAAATGGCATTAGGAAAAGATGTAAACAGCTTGTGTCAAAGGCCCATCGGTGGTTTTCGTGCCAGCCTGAATGATCTCTGCAGGCGGGGAAAGGTGGCATTGAAAATCGGCACTGAAAGGCTGCATTAGTTGTTCAGCTGCGCAACGAACACACGCAAATGAAGACAGACAGTCCAGGGCCGAACACCGTGAAGGCTCACACACAGAGACGCAGTGTTTACCCCTGAGGACACGACAAGACAGGAAGCCGTCACAGGACAACACTGTGTCCTGGTTCTGCACCGCCATCCTTGAGGACAACAATGTTACCACTGATATAATCATAAAAGAAAAACCGACACCAGACAAACAATGGAGGATCAAGAGCATCTGTGGCTGTTTTGTTGCAGCTGAACAACGGATATTTAACACTCAATGTGTCAAAGCTCTATTTTTTAGAATCGGAAAATGACTCATGTAGCTTTGACTCTTGCTGCTCATGTTTTAAGGGAAGGTTCGAGTCAATCCCAGCTGACGGTGGGTGAGAGACCCTGCACAGGTCACCAGCCTAGCGTAGAGTAACCTCGTGGTGCCGTTGAAGGAAGACTCATCAGATCACCACAGTCGTTTAGATTCATTTTCTAGAAACAAAGTATATCTGTACAAAATTTGATGGCGATTCAGTTGAAAGTTTTCAATCAAGACAAAGTGGTGGACCGTCCAATCAACCAACCTTAGAACAATGCTGCAAATCACAACTAGTAACAATGTCATTATACATTTTATTATTATCACACATGTCTGTATCTACCTGTAGCTTGACAGTTTTAATAATCAAAAGAACATGTGACCTGACTATGGAATGAACTAAATGAACAGAAACTAACATTAGTCAAAGTGACGCCCCAGACTTCTGAAAGTGTCATGTAGATGCACGCTGCGTCCCATTAGAGATTAAAATGGCTGTCGACTGGGAGAGACTTTAACACCATCCATCCGTGTGAGGAAGGCGAGCAGACAGATGTGAACACTGACCCACTCTTCTTCACCTAAATCTGTGGAGGAGCGGTGGGGGGGGGGGGGGGGGGGATCAGGATGCCAGAGCAGAGTCTGGTCGGGGGCTAATCCGCTGCCGGCTAATAGCCCTTGATGATATACGCAGTGCAGCTGCGGCAGGAAGGTAGGCCAACAGCTGTGGCCCAAAGACCGATTATCAGATTTCAGCCACAGACAGCAAACAAGCTGACAAACAAGCAGCGCAACACAGTCCCACCTCCTGCTGTGGGAACAAATTAGAAAAGGCCTCGGAGATTTATTAGTATTTTTCTGGGGCCAGATTTGAAGTTACCCCATATGCCACCGCTCTCTGAGATGCTCTTTTATTTTATGTATCATCATTCTGCAACATTCATTGCATACTTGGATTTATCTCTTGTGATGAATTCGGCCTGGAAACGTTCCTTAGCATCATATTTACACAGAACATCGCTGTTCAAATGCCAGTTTGTCTAATATCACAGGTCTGCAGTAAATCCTGCCTCCATGAAAGCTGGAACTTCCAGTTTTTGCTGAAACTGTATGAGATCTTGTTGTGGTGCTACCTGCATTGTTCTGACAGATATTTTATATTTATGCAGGCTAAACAACAGAAACATATCCGTGCATTATATGACTTCTCTTTTTAATCCTGAGATTTTTGTTTTCTTCCAATTTTTGCTTTTGTCGCACGTTAGAAATTTCATCAACACGCCCCCTCACTCGCTGTGCATTTCGCGGACATTTTCCTGCTGTTCTCTCACATGGGCTCACTCCTACATTTTACGAGAGGGGCTGGTAGGATAGTTCCAGTTGATATCTAGAGCAACTGACTTGTATATGAAGACCTTTTACAGATTTTAAAATGCAACGCAATATATAATTTCACAAAACTGTAACATTAAAAACAAATTAGAAGCCATCAAGACAGAATTGTATTCATTGCATTACGGTCACCCCCCCAGTGTATGATTCACTGGGTTTGGTGACACCAGGGACAAATGATGAATAAAAATGCAATAACTTCATTACTAATTGAATCAGACACAGTTGTGCTCCTCAGCTGCAAACGTTGCAGCACTAGAGCCTGAAATAGCCGCCGCTCAGTTTTGTTATGTAAAGCCAAGTTTGATAAAAACCCGAGACGGGTTCTGTTGAATTATTCATCATATGTGCCTCAGTTCTGGTGGAGGGAGACTCAGAGTACAGTCAAAAATATTAAACTTAGTCAAGCAGGGACAAGAGGGGGAAAAAACTGTTTCAAATATTTGTCTGCAGAATAATGAACTAGAATCTATTTACAGTATCTGATAATAATGAAAACATTTATTTATAATGCAATAAAACACCTCTCATCTTTTAAATCCTCTTCAGGATCTGACCCCAGATATGTTTATTTAAATAGGCCTATTTTATTTAATCAGTCAATGGATAAATGGGTTTATGTGACACTTGACAAACAGAAAGGTGGTGAATACAAATGAATTTAGTGTTTATATGACAGACTAAAGGAAAGGAATGAAATGAATCTTCCTTAACCTGAAGAGTCTGTTTCCAGTTCGGTCAGTAAAAGGTGTCCTCTGAGGCTAAATGACCAAATACATGATGAAAAAGAAAGAGTTGTGTGTTGCTCTGCGGACTGTGACCACTGACTCCTTGCTGGGGGGCTTGATGTTACATGTGACTGAGAGGAAGCCTCACATGATAACATGTCATGAAGGCCGCAGCCTCGGGTGTTTTTCAGACAAACAACTCGAAGCTACGATAACTAACAAACGCTGTATGTCCCACTCGCCGCTCTGCAACTGAACTCCAGGACAAACAACAGCGCCTCTGTGAACCCAACACACAGATTCCTGTAAAAGTCACAAACACACTTCTGTTGTTAATGCTTTCCTGTGTCCAGTGCAGGAGCTGTGGGCTGTTTGGATGCTTCTTTATAGTTTTGTGAGTAATGCAGCTTGACATAGTATTCTAGAGAATTTCCAGAGGCTTTGTTTCTCATTTGTCCTCAAATCAAATCATATATGTATATATATACATATATGACTGTATTTTAGAGCTAATTCGTCGATTCATTTTGTGGATCCAGTGTTTTTAGCTGTCGTTTCCAGAATCGTGCAGCCCGACAAGTGGTTAAAATCTCAGCAGGTCACCTTCGATCTAGCATTTGATAGGAGTGAGAGCAACTCTTGACGTACTGTAAATAAACACCGGAGCTTTGGAGAGAATGGTAGGAATGTTAATTCCTTTCCTTGCACTTACAAACAAGATGAGGAATGACGACTTAGGGCCATGATTTTCATTCCAATATGAAAACCCAGTGATTTGGAATAAAACTCCCCATTCAGCTGTGTTTTTTTTTTTCAAAAGCAGGATGGCATCCAAACTACCTAAAGCTAAAAATGGCGGGACTGAAAAGGCTGTTATATAAATGAAGAATATAAAAGACCTGTGCCTATTAGGTCAAGCCCAGCCATGCTTGAAGAGAACGACAGTGAAAAGTCAACATCTCTCCGCTCCGGCCCATGTGATGTGGTGCGGGGAGGCACGCTCAAAGGAATGCCAGTGCACTGAGGGTTTCCCTTGTATCGCTGCTGTGGCTCTGTGTGGTTTAGGAAAGCAAACCCAGTGACGCAAAGTACCATCTGTGGGGTAGAGAGGGAGTGACAATGCATGCCCCACAGGGGGATAACAAGAGCCTGCTGCTGCTAATAATAACGTATATCAGAGAAAATCTGAGCGAGCAGCAGAGTCGTACAGTGAGGGCTTGTGACTGGCTGGTTCCTGCAAACTGATTAGTAGTTTTTATCATCAGACAAGTCATTGAGTTTTTGCCTCTAGGTAGAAAATGAAGGTTAATAGCATTATTCTTTTTGTAAAGCAGCAAATAATAATTATTTTCATTATCAATTATTCTAGTTGGTCATTATTAGACTAATTAACTAACTAGCTCTAATTTGTTGTGTTGCTAAGGCAGTTGACTGAGTCATCACTTCACTAAAACATCTTAATAACTGGACTTGACTACATTAGTTCAAGGTGTGCCTAATAAATTGACAGCTGAGAGTTTATTACTACACGAACAAACTACAGCATTGATGAATTAAGAAAATAAATGTGTCGTAACTTCAGCAATATTTTTAAAAAGATAAATTTTCTTGCAGCCGTATTCAGTTTTTTGACGGTTGAGGGTAAAAGATGCAAAGTTTGCTTGTGGGCGTCAGCTGAGGAAAGGTCACAGGGTCATGAAAAAATACTTTTCTCTCTTTATTGTGTGTGTGAATGAAATTCCCTTGATGACAAACTCTAAGAATTTGTGTTCCCGGACTACATGAGGGATTTCAGCGTTATCTTTGACGAGGATACTTGCTATTTAAACTCTCGCATCGGGATGAACGAACTGATTACAACCTCCAACTTCACTGACAGTTTTCTGGGAAGTGCAGTGAGGGGAAAAACACACCGCCACAATGGCTGATTTACACCGAAGATGTCACAGAAATAAAACCCAGACGCATCAGCCGGCGTCCGCTCTGCCACCCACGCTCAGAGAACACACAATGCCCCCGTCTCCTGCGTCTGGAGTCATCACGACAGCGGTGCCAGAGAGGTTATTTTTAGGGGCTCTATCTCCGCATCTCGCTGCTCATTGTTTTCCATATTTCTGCGGTGATCCCGGTACAAACTGTAAACAGCTCTGAGTGCTCCGCTGAGACGCCTCTGAGAGAAATCCTGGTGACTCACAGATCCTCTTTGTGTCATTAAGTCCTGATCGGTGTCTGAGATTAAGACAATATGATGCTGCGATGCCCCTTTTTTTTTTTTTTTTTGCACCTCCAGGTGACTCAGTGGAACCACGCAGAGAATGACAACCCCCCCTGCGGAGTCGACTCTCCCCCTCAGGTTACAGCATTAAATATTCACGCCGTACCTTTGCATAATTTACCTTGTCAACATACCGAGGAAATGACTCAGAGAAAAAAGAAAGAGGTGAAGGCTCTTTAGTTTGAGGACAGGAACTAAGTGCTCAGCAGAAATCCAAACTTCTCTCCGGGCAAAGTGAAGCCGAAGGCAATTTTATATTTCTGAAGTGGCTCCGTTGGGTCCCTGCACGTCTCCAAAGGGATAATTTTATATAACAGACTCTAACATAACAGTGTTCCTGGCTGAGGCCTGGCTGCCTCCGTCTGATGGGAGGATCCCAGTCTGAGTTATTCCTCGCCGAGATATTCCAGGGGCATCTCGCCTTTGTCTAAACACTGAGGAGCATGTTGCTCTGTGCCAGTATAATGGTCTTCCTTGTCATGTGATCTCCACAAAAAAAATTCCAGAGCGGCTACTGAAGCACATGGCGGCCCTCTCTTTCTCCCTCCCTCTCTCCCTCTCTCTCTCTCTCTCTCTCTCTAACAGATGTTTTTCGTTTGTGCAGCCTCTCGGTTCGGAGGCGCAGAGCCAGGGAGGTGATTCACGGCGCGAGCGTTTTTTCCCTCGTTACAGTCAGCAGACGTGGAGTGCGCTCGGGGTTCAGGGTAAACACGGCCCTGGCCCTGTTTTGGTAGATTTTCTGCTGCTACGATATAATAAACTTGTAAAGGAGTGAAGGTAGAAGTGATGGATAGCACAGACCCGCAGCTGTAATAGCTGCTAGTGTGTGAAAGAGCAGCTTTTGTTTTTTCCCTTTAAACAAACCGTCTCCTGTTACTGTGCTGATCACATTATTGTTTACACATGAGCTGCACAGTCATTCAGCCACAAATAAACCTCATTTAGTCACTTTCAAAGGAGCACAAATGAAACCGTGGGTATCGTGTTCAACGTTTCAGACAGAATACACTTAACAGTTTGAAGCATGGACTGAAAATAAAGATGGATGACACGTCTCCATTTCCTGCCACTATCCAGAAATGGAAATATCCCAGATACGAACGCTGCCTTCCTGCGCATTCGGAGCCAGAGTCGACGCAGTAACGATCGGGGGATGGAGCCGCGGTGTCGAGGTCCGGCTGAAACACGCACTGGGCCAATCGTGAGTCCGTCTCAGCTGTCAATCACGACATTTCACGCTGTTTTCACAGCATCAAATAACTAATTAAAATCACTGCGGCAAAGTTAAAAGTAAATTTCAAACGCAGGGTTGCTGTGGATGCAGGCGGCGATCGAGTGCCGCGTTTGACGGAGCCGTCATTTCCTCCATCTTTAGTCTGCGGTTCAAAGGGATTCTCGTCTGCAGTGATGTGTGTTTTAAGGCTGGAAATGAGGTCATGTTTTGGCATTTATCAGTGAAGGTGCTCGCTCCCCACCCACCCCCTGGTGTGATGTTCAATTCAATCATGGCAGGAAGTATAGCAGCGGAGGGTGAGGGGGAGACACACACATTTCTACACATCACAGCCCACCTGCCTGACCTGATTACACTCCTCCTCCATGATCAGAGGTGACACGGCTTCACGCAGTGTGACTTTGGGCGTGTTCCTGCGGAATATCTGCAACGTTTTCAGGAGGAACACGTCATTTTAAAAAAAACTCTCTCCGAGAGAGATGGGAGAGAGCGGGGAAATCTCTGTAATCCTGAAACAGTTAAATCCAGATCTGACTGCCAGCGACTAAAAGAGGTTTCTCTCCCTCTCTCTCTTTCTGTCACACACACAGACACACTTCTACACCCTGGCAGCATTTCTCTGAAGCTGTGAGTTATGTAATAGTGAGCACAGAGAGAGCTGCAGGCCTGAGTGCACGTCGTCCTATTCCCTGCACTCTTGCACCATTCCATCCATCCATCCCCCACTCTTTTATTGCTCTAGATAATCTGGAAAGAAAAGAGAGAGCAGGATGGAGGAGTTCACCTCCACACACCCACACACCCACACACGCACTCTGCATGTTCATTCAACAGCAGGGAAGTGTGCATCTTTGAACCAGATGAGTGAACTAGAAGAGAAATGCACTTTAAAAAGAAACTGCGGCTCAACAGGTGCAACTATTTCCATTTGTTGGAGATCACGACTTGCGCTAGTTGGCTAAGTTAGCGAAGAGAGGCGCCAACAGAGTGGACAAAGAAGGCATAACGTGCAGTACTGGAGAACGCCCTTCTAATTTGAACAATAAAAAAGTTTATTTGTTAAGAAGAACAAAATGTGCTTGAACGTGGAATCATTTCAAAAATATATTCAACGACGTGAGGTGACAGAAAACAAAGAATGACTTTAAAGTGCACCTGAATCAGGGCCTGTGTAAAATGTGGTCCACTTATCCCCCCCCCCCGATTTAGAAAAATCCTATGTACACCACTGTCATACAACAACAGTTGAATTTAGGGTCAAATGCATGAAGCAGTAGGTTTATTTAAAGGTTATTCCACCTTTTAACCCCTGATTCATTAAAATATGTATTGTGTTGCTTCCATCCATCCTTCCATCCATCCATCCATCCTCTCCTGACCGGCTGTCACTGTGGCCTTACCTCCTCCAGCACATTGGCTGTGTTCTTATTTTCTGATCTTTTTTTTGTGCTTGAGCGAGAAACACTTTTCAAAATATATAGTGAAGTGTCGCCGACAGTAAACAAGGAATTACAGGAATTGTGCGTGCATGTTGAACATACAATTGCCCCCCCACTGTGTAAATTATGGCCCCCTTTATTGCCCCTGATTAAGACAAATCCTAGCTTTGCCATGGTCAGATATCACCAGTTGAGTTTAGGGTTAAATGCATGATGCGGTGGATTAATTTAAAGGTTTTTTTTCATTAAAATGTGTATTATTACAACATAGAAGCTTAGTTGTTGGATTAACCTTCATCCATCCTGACACCGTGGCCTTACCGCCTCTAACTATATGCAGTGACGTGCGGTTGACAGAAAACAAGGAATCGCAGGAATTGTGCGCTGACGTTGGCCCCCTCTGTGGAAACTGTGGCCCCCTTTACAGCCCCTGGGCAAGAAAAACACTAGCTCTGCCACTGTCAAACCTCACCAGTTGAGTTTATGGTTAAAAAACGTGAAACAGTGGATTTAATTAAAGGGAGATTCCACCATTTAAAGCCCCTGATGTTTTCATTACGATGTGTTTAATCAACCTCCATCCATCCTCATCCATCCATCCGTGGCCTTACCTCCTCCAGCACGTTGACCGTGTTCCTGCAGCTCTGCAGGCGGGTGGTGAAGCTGGATGTTGTCGGGGAATTGTAATCCTCTGTCGTCTCCGAGAGGAACTCGGACACCGATATTTGATCCGGCATCTTTCAGGCGGGGGGGAAGAGGAGGGAGACAGCGGTGGAGGTTCAGCGATGAGGAGAAGCTCAGAGACACAAAACCATGAAAGACGAGAAAAGAGGGAGAGAGGAGGAGGAGGAGGAGGAGGGAGATCTGCTTTTCCTCTGGAGGTGATGAAGACGCTGCTTCTTCTTCTTCTTCTTCTTCTTCTCGGATGACTTCACTGGTCCCCAGGGGCCACGGAGGGAGGGAACGCGCGGAATATCTGCGGGCTGTGTCCCCCCTCGGCGGCGTCTAATCTCTGGCAGGACGAGTGAAACGCGTTGGGAAACAGTGTCGCTGTGGCTCTGGCTACAGCTCGGAGGAGAAGGCACCGTACAGGACCGCGGATGAACTCATTATGCGCCACAGATGTTCCACAAACCGCCGCTCGTCGTCCGCACTGCGCTCCGTTAGCGGCCCCTGTCTACGATCGAGCACCAGCCATGGTCCGCCGGGGTCGTGTCACTGCCGCAGCCGGGTTCGGTCCCGTCTTCTTCGGCCGCACTGGATGTTTTTCGTCGCTAAACGCTGCCGCAGACTCCGACTCCTGCTCCGCGCTCCAGATCCACAGCTGCAGTCAAGCTGACGGACAGGGGGGGTGGGACTTCCGCTGCAGGGTTTCAACTTAAAAGCCCCTGTTGACTTTTAGTGAACAGCCACATAATACTACTTCTCCGACTATTACTACTACTGCCAATACCACTACTAATACTACTGCTGCTACTACTTATACTAATACTACTACTGCTCCAGCAACTACTAGTACTAATACCACTACCACTACTACTGCTGCTACTACTTGTACTTCTACTGCTAATATCACCACTACTTCTACTACTACTAATACCCTTATTACTACCACTACTACTACTGCGAACAAAAACAATATAATAATTACTATAATAATAATGATACTGGTACTGCTACTACTACTACTACTAATAATAATAATAAGATCATATTGACAAGAGTAATAATTCTTAAAAAAGGGACAAATGCAGCCTCACAGACAGATGTACATGACCCTTATAAAGTATTATAGATAAGAAAGTAAAATCTGAACCTTTATTTGGACTAGTCATCAAAAAAAGCTGCAACGTAACTAAGGTTATAAAATCTATCTATCTATAATATATAAGTAAAGGAAAGGGTAGTATTGGGTTTCGAGTTTTAAACTTAAGCATGTGTGTTGTGCAAATGAATGATAATGTAATAATAACTGTATTTATGCAGCACCTCTCAAACAGCCGTTACAAAGTGCTTCTCAGAGGACACATTTAAAAAAGAAAATAAAACAATAAAATATCATTTAAAATCAAATACAACAAATGAAATAATGCATCATTTTAAAGTAACGTAAAATAAACGGATAAAGCAAAGAAAAGAATTGAGGTGAATCATCGACTATGAGATTCTATGTGATGAAAAATACATTTTCAGCAGCTATATTGATATTCTGCAGATATAGAATCAGATATAAACATCTGATCATCATGATATTACTATGATGTAAACAAGAAGCTCCTGTTACAATATATTTTATTTTGTAAACCGAATCCTCAGTTTCCGGTATCTCGTTATATTAACTTGACGCAAACCTCTCCCACCTCTGCTGGCTGACGGGGACGAGGAGTGCGTGTGCACAGTGCGCATGCGCGCTGTGGCCTGTGTGACTGCAGCAGAGAGAAGAAGCTGAAACCCTGAAAAACACAGAGGATCCTGGGAAATGTTTGAATCTGCGTCACTTTAACCTGCAGTTTGTGAGAAGTTTAAAATCCTGAGTGTTAAATAAAAGATGAGGCTCCTCCTGGATTCTGTCAGTTTGAAGGAAGCAGCTTCACAAGCGACTGGATTCAACACGAAGCTGCAGAAACTGAGCTTTGACCTTGTGGATTTCAACCTGATGAGAGGAGACACATCTTAAACAAACAGTGATTCACATTTAGATTTTCTCATTCGTGCTTTGATGCTGATTTATTTTAGATTTGGTACAAATGAATCATGATCATTTTCCTCCCATCACAGGCCTGGTCTGATGTTGTAGTTCAGAGTTCATCTTCTGATCCAGCTCATTGTCACCTGAGGGGGAAAAAAGGAGTCGGACATTTACAGCCTCTCTGCAAAATGTTCTGAGTTCAGTGCACGTCTGAAATCTTGTTTGTTCTGAAACACATCTTTCATCCTGCACACTAGTATAATATATTTTTTTATTAAATATCACTGACAGAAGCCTGGTTTCCTTTGTTTGTGAAACCGTGAGAAGCATTTTGATGTAATGGTGCACTGGTACTTTAACGTCAGTGAAGGATCTGGTTACTTAAAAGACAGATGGGATCTTTGCCACTGAAGAAACAAAAGCTGCTTCCTTCTGTTTTCAACCAACTTCTCACCCGTCTGTAATAATATCCACAGACACACTGAGCCTCGTTCTCAAAGCAGAGGTCAAACACCGGCTTGTTCAGGGAGCAAACAAATGTATTATAGATTTACTAAGTCATGCTGTGTTTGAACCATGCAGAGTTAAATCTTTCAATTACACCAGTTTTTAATCCAATGATATCCCCTTGTTTTATTTTGAATCCAGTGTAAATCTATTGAAAACACCATAATATATATTTTATTGTTTCATTTGCACTAGTGTATGGTATTTGTATTTTTAGTTGCTCTTATTTTCTGACACTTGCATGTTGAGTTGCTTGAGGTGCCTGGGATTTAAGATTTTCATTGCCAACATGTGCGCTGTATCTGTTGTGCAGATGACCTTTGAACCTTTGAACCTCTCACACAAAGACTCAACCTGAGATAAATAAGCAGAAGTATATAAAACATTATCTCACTCTTTATTCAGCCTCGATAAGCTGCATACAAACATTTAGTAAATGGTTTCTTACACATTCAAGTGTTTCACGGTGTTTTTATTAACAGCTGTAACGACGTGTTTAAACAGATCATGAAAGACGATATCGTAAAACACAAGTTCATTAATATTCACTTTTGTATGTTTTTATAACAAATGATACATTTCAATTATGTTTATAGTGGCTTAAAAGACTAAGTAATACATGTTTATATACAATTTATAAAAGCTAAACTGGGCTTAAAGTGTTGCATTTCATTATTATCATTATTATTATTATTATTATTATTATACATTTTTCCACCACCAGAGAAGTCTTCTATTGTAAACTCAAACATGAAGCGTCCTCTTGTGGCCATGTGGTGGAATTATTTGATGGTGGGATTATTTAATTTTAATTTAATTTAAATGTAATTGCATTTAATTGTATCTAATTGTATACTATTTAATTTTAGCTGAGGTGGCTCTTGGAGAGACAATAACAATAATAATTTAATGGCTCCACTGTTTATGGTTTACAGTGGATGTTCAGGTTAATCACATCATATGAAGTTTATGAGATAATTATTTTTCTATGAGGTCTTTAATTAAAAAACTAAAAAATCTTATGCAAGTGATAAACATTTTAATAAACCCTGCAAGTGTGGATTTTATTTTGCATTTCATAATTTGAAAACCTCAACAGGAAGTTCCGGTCCCCCCCACCCCTCCGCCAGCTTGACGTTGCCTGTGCTAGCCTGTAGCTAGTTAGCATTGAAAACGTGAGCTGAGGAGACAGGTGGAGACTTTTTGAGACTTTTCAAGAAGCTCGTCTCGTTTCTACCAAGAAGAGAAAAGCTGGAGAGATCCAGACTTCCTCTAAACACCCGGACACACGTGACATTTCGGGGAAATTCTACCATTTTGTTGTCAAACTTGCGACGCAGGAGAAGCAGCAGCAGCAGCCGGAGCTGAATGGCTGAAGGCTCCTCAGGTACCTGGACCTTTAAACACACTCCACCTCGGTCTGACTCTTCCACCCGAACCGGCTTCATCCAGACATTTACTTAAAGTCACCGTCCGACGTTGAGCAGCTAGTAGCATTAGCCACCCTGAACTTTTAGCTAGCTTCAGCTAACCTGACCCAGCAGCTGACTGGCAATGATGCACTTTTAGCTCGTTGCTAACGTTAGCCTTAGCATCCCAGTGTGGTCAGTCAGTGACAGTGGACTTCAGGAATCCAGATGCTAACAGAAGTGAAGCTAACATGTTAGCCCGCAGTGAGACCCGGTGTTTGTTTATTGTTCTTTCGTTTCTGATGTTTGTCTTGATCGTTGCTCAGTAAACATGTTGAATCATTATGGGATGGACAGTAACCTGAAGTAGAAGTTAATTCAATTACAATGGAAACGTATGATAATTGTAAATAATAAATCTGTATTATAATTGATCACTTTACTTAAATCAAAAATGTTTGTTTTTTTAAACTATTTTTAGTCTCTGGTAACTTTTAATGGCTTTTTGTTTTTGACCTGATGACGATATATAGATTTTTTTAAAGTTAATATCTCCACAAACTCTAACTCTGTAATTATAATCTTCATCTATTTATTTGTAGTGTTTGTGTCTTGTTATTGTACTTTTACTGTTTTCTCGCTGCTCAGATTGATCTTTTTTAGTGTGGGTTTTATTCTATACATTTAATTTGCATTGTGCAGTTAGGACACAGATTTCCTTTTTTATTTGTCTACTTATCTATGAAAGTAAGTTAGAAGTAAATAAAATACGTTTAAGCCTGAGTGATAAGTTAGTGGCTGATTTATTGACCAATTGTAAATACGTGAGCTGACAAATAAAAAAAATGCAGAAATGAAAAAGAAATGTTTCCTCTACCAGAGAGGTGACGAGATCATTTTCCACATGTGAAATGTCCTGCTCAGCATTAAGTTGTTTTCATGACGTCTCTTCTTCTTTCTGTAGACCCACCTGATTTAAATCCAAATGGGACGTCACATGAAAAGTCTCATCAGCACAGATCCAGAAGAGGTCGACCAAGATACAACAATGACAGAAACTTGAGCAGCAACAGTTATGATCCTTCTCCTCAACTGGGACAATTGCATCAGTGCTTTAACCCCACGTCTAGTTATAATAATTCAAATCATGCAGAGCATCAGCATCCTCCCTACGAGAGAGAGGACGGAGCCAGAAGACGAGGCAGAGGAAGAGGGAGGAGAGACGGCAATAGAGATGTAAATGGAAACTCCAGCTCTGGCTGGCAAAAACCTGGAAGTGAATACTCCCCCCACGGTGGCAGCAACAGAGGTGCAGGTGGGTACCACTTAGGTGCACATCCCATGGATGGATCTGATAGGACAAACTGGCGAAGAGAAGATGTGAGCAGAAATTCAGAACACGTCAATGAAGACCAGGACACGTGGGCTAAAAAACCCAGGAAGTTTGGCCAGGACCAGAGGAGAATAGAACAAAACAAGAGAGGACCCCACGTAAAGGAGAACAACACTTCAGGAGAGCATCAGAGGTCAGATGACACCAAAGTAAAAAAACACCCGTCGGAAATACGAGAGCGAACTCAGAGGAACAGAGCAGGTCCAGACTTTCAGCTTGATGATCATCAGAGGAAAGAGTCTGAGACAAAGAGACGACAAGGACCAATCAAACCGCCTAAACCTCCGTCTCAAGAGGAGGTGGCCTCAGAGGGGGGAGCAGGTGGTGGAGATACCTCGGACCTTAGCCGATCATCTCAGAATCCAACTAGTAAAGCTGGAGGAGGTTCTGGGAGACACACACCCTTCCAGGCCAGAGGAGGGAGACGGACACAACAGCAAAACCACAGAACTGGTCCGAGAAAGTGGGACAAGATGCCGGAGAGCAAAGAGACACAGACAGGTTAGAATTAAACTCTGTGATGGGAAAAAAACTAAAAAAAACAACTGCCCTGACCTTTGTATCACTATTATCAGCACAGGATGTCATGCTAACCCTGCATACAGTCTCTTTTCAGTAGTGAGCTTCTTCAAGCTCAACTTTAATTAAAAAAAACTTGTAAGTTTGCTATTATTTAAATTTGTATGTGACATGTACATCATTCTGTACTCGTCCTATTTTTTAATCTTCAGAAATATTTGGATAAAAGTCACTGGGCGTGAACAGATTTTATTCGAACATGAGTTTCCTCTGATGAAGCTGCCAAAGACTGTTTTTTGGTTAAAGAAGTTAATTGCAGGTCATTTTTTCTGGTGTCTTCTGAGCCTCTCATTTCCCCCCCACCCTCCATAGGGTGTCTGATTGAACAGCTCTCCGAAGAGAAGTACGAGTGCATGGTGTGCTGCGATATCATCCGACTCATGGCCCCGGTGTGGAGCTGCCAGAGCTGCTTCCACGTCTTCCACCTGAACTGCATCAAGAAATGGGCTCGATCTCCAGCCTCTCAGGCAGACGGTATGACCGTTAAATAACATCTGAACTCTGGACTCTCTGAACACTTTGTGCTATGCTGACCAGGACTGTGGTCAGTGAGGACTGCACAGTGGTTCAAAACATACAAAAGGTCCTTGTAACATAATACCCTGTCATAATGCTGTGTGGACAATATCGAGTGTCTGCTTTCCAGAGGGGCTTATCGTGGCCCTGTTAACAAAACATCAATGTTTTTTGTTGCCTAACATTACATTACATGTTATGCTACTTAAAAATGTGTCTTTTTTAAGTAGCAGTGATTGCGAAGACTGAAGTTGGCTTTAGTTTCGGGATGATGCTGTTTTTCAGATTCAGCTGAAGGTTGGCGTTGTCCAGCGTGTCAGAATGTTTCACTGAAAAACCCGACTTCCTACACCTGCTTCTGCGGTGAGTGATGCACTCATGTAATTTAATTCAACTTAAATCAGTTTGCCATTTGGCAGGTTAGATGAGTCATTCAAATTGTTATCATATACTATTTGTTTCAGTGAAACAAGTTCCTCATTTCTTTTATTTTCATTTGGTTGGCAGGAAAAATGACAAACCCGGAGTGGCAGCGCACTGAGATTCCTCACAGCTGTGGTGACCTGTGTGGAAAGAAAAGAAGTGGATTGGACTGTAACCACCCCTGTAACATGTGAGCTTGACTTTTTGAGGTTGATATGTTTTTAATTTCCAGATGTCAAAAGCAAAATGAAAAAAGCTCCAAACAAAGATTTAGTTTTGATGTGCTGTGTGAGAAATTTAACATCTGGCTATACCATTTGTTTTGTTATTGTGTAATCCACTGAAACAAATCATCATTTCATTAGCCAAGAGCAGATAAACCAAACATTTAGAGGCTTTAGAGAAAACCTTATTATTATTATTTACATGTTTGCAATCAGTAACATCACCATTAAATCCTACAAACCTCTCTATATACACAAGTTTAAAAGAGATAATAATTTGTCTTATACTTTGTTGTTGTCAGCTTATGTCACCCTGGGCCTTGTCCACAATGTCCTGCCTTTGTAACAAAATCCTGCATATGTGGGAAGACCAGGTACGTGTGAATCTTTAGTTTTTATTGTTATCCCCTTCGTAATATTTCCCCGTTACTTTGAGTTAATCTTGTCATCGATTGATTTCTCTCTAGTCAACCGATGCGCTGCGGACAGGCCTCAGTCCTCCAGTGTGTCAACGTGTGCTGTGCTTTACTCAACTGTGCAGAACATACCTGCTCACAGGTGTGCCACAGCGGAGCGTGTCAACCCTGCCAGCTGCAGGTTCAGCAGAGTAAGTCTCACTCCACCCAAAAGACTGTGACCGATGAAACACATTCTCCTTTGTGTCGTTTATGAGAACTTGAATTTAACTGATAACATTTTCTCCTGGTTTTATTTTCTGTAGTTTGTTACTGTGGAGTCACAAATCGTACAGTCCTGTGTGGGACAGATAAAGAAGGATTTAATGGTTCGGGACATTTCTCCTGTCAAAAATTATGTGGAAAGTAAGTACGACGGCGCTCATCCGTCGATACTAAAGCTTATATTACTCTGACAGTTCCACTGATACTCTGTCTCTCTCTTTGCAGGATGTTGGACTGCGAAGCCCACAGATGTCAGCAGGTGTGCCACCGCGGCCCATGCCAGCCGTGCCCACGCTCCCCGACCCTGGTGAAGACTTGTCCCTGTGGGCAGACGCTGCTGTCTAAACTCCTGGAGCTGGGCTACTCAGAACGAAAAAGCTGCTCCGATCCCATCCCTTCCTGTGGAAAGACATGCAACCAACCACTGGCCTGTGGCTCGAGTGGTGAGTCAGAGAGTTCCAACTAGAAATAAGTTCTCTGATGTTCTGACACACTCATTACGGGAACTACTGAATCTCGACTAGTGTCTTATAACAATTCACTGGTTAAGGTGGTGAGTTTCTGTTGGCCTCATGAGAGACCTGAAACTAGGATGTGAAAGCATATGACAGATCTTGAAACTTTTCATACATAACGTGAACAATCCCTAACTGAAAGGCCCAGACAGACAAAGTGTGTTCATTTAGATTTCTTTTTTTTCATGCTTTTCCATAATGTATTGATTAACTTGAGGTTTTTAGCCTCTAGCATTTAGTTGTAAAAACATTTTTTTTTTCTGAAGCTGACCCAGCCCCCTAAGACACATCTTAGTTCTCTTTATTTTTCCGTTGGCTTGTGTTTTAATTCTGAAACAGTGAAACGGATTCTAACTCCTGCTCTGTTGTTTTAAATACATCAACAGGAAGCACATTATCAGTTTGTAAGGAGTTAATGAAACGTGTGTTATTTCAGACACCATCCATCTGTGTGAGAATCTGTGCCACGAGGGCGGCTGTGGACCCTGCTCGCTGACCTCTACTATCAGATGCAGATGTGGCTCTAAGACCAAGGTGGGCTGAAACACCAGCGGGACACGTGTTTGCTGTATCGGTGTCACTGTCATTTGATTTGTTTAATGTGTGTTACCAAAGATTGGAAAGATGTCTTTTTATAACAAACAACTGGCAGCCAACTGTGGAAGGAATTCAGCTGGGAAAATAGAGCCAGGTTTTTTTATTACTCCTAAACAGTATATTATTAGATATTTATCTATCTGCCCTATCTTGATCCTTCTTTTTCTCCCTTTCTGTTCTATTTCTCCTTTTTGTTGTTTTGACCCAGTTGGGATTATTATACATATAATTATTGACATTAAAGAAAATTGACAGATTATAAAACTATTAAAGGCCCAACCTCAGAAGCAATTATTTGAAAAGCAATACAATTTAAAATCTTTGTTTTTCAGGATGTCCCATGTGTGACGATCCAGAAAGAGGGTGAGATTCAAACTGATTCAGATTAAACTAAATCAATTAAAGATCCCCTCAGCCGTACCTGACACTTTGATGCTTTCTGTTCCAGAGGAGCTTGTCTTCTCCTGCGAGCGGCGCTGCAACAAGAAACGCTCCTGTGGCCGACACAAGTGTGGCGAGCTGTGTTGCGTGGTGAGTATCCTTTATGTCTTCCTGCTCAGGGACCACAGATGAAAATTAGCTTTACAGCCTTACTCTGGCCCAACAGTTCTGCTGTCTGTTGCATCTGTTTCATAAAGAAAAAAAAAAGGAGCCAGACGATAGCCTCTTCCTGTTTCCTCTTTGCACCATCTGGAAGTGACACTTAAAATAAAGTTCAGCTTACATCTAATAACAGTGTTTAGCATTCCGGTGTTGTGTATTCAAGGTTTAGCAATCTCTGCAAACTGACCATATGAGGTTGTGTTCCTGGTTTCTGTCTGTGTCCATTCAGACTGTGGAGCACAAGTGTCCCCTGATCTGCGGCTACAAGCTCAACTGTGGCCTCCATCGCTGCCAGGAGCCGTGTCACCGTGGCAACTGTGAACCCTGCTGGCAGTCCAGTGAGTCAGTTTCTGTGGTCCGACAGAATTCATGAGCCAAGTCTCAGTCGGACCACATAGTTATTCTGTCATTCAAAAAACCTAAATTGAGGTTTTTACATCATCTTTTGTTTAGTTTAGTTCCATCTGTATTATTAAAGTTGGCATTTAAGTGTCACTTAGCAACGCGACTCAAATGTGTCATGATTCCTTCTGTTTGCAGGTTTTGATGAGCTGACGTGTCACTGTGGACTCTCTGTGTTGTACCCACCCATCTCCTGTGGCACCAAACCACCTGAGTGCAAAAGTCTATGCACAAGAAGACACGAGTGTGATCACCCAGGTAAAATATAACTACAACCGTTCACACATGTTTAAAACCAAGATTTAAACCAACCATTTGTTCTCGTTGTTAACGCTCGCCTCTCGTTTAGTGTTTCACAACTGCCACAGTGAAGAGAAGTGTCCACCTTGCACGTACCTCACTCAGAAATGGTGCATGGGGAAGCATGAGGTAATTCCCCAGAGCTCATGTGTGTAACTTATATTCTGTATTTAATTCCTGTGAGTATAGTAAAGTGATGCTCCTTTTTTTTTTTTCCACCCACAGCAACGCAGCAACATCCCATGTCATCTGCAAGACATTTCTTGCGGCTTGACATGTAACAAAACGCTGCTGTGTGAAATGCACCGCTGCAGACGGATCTGCCACCGGGGCGACTGCTTGGCAGAAGGCAGCTGCCAGCAGCCCTGCACGCTGCCTCGTCCAGACTGTGGCCACCCGTGTGCTGTTCCCTGTCATAAAGGCAGCAGCTGCCCACGCAGCACCTGCACTGCCAAGGTACAAAACACATCGACCGAGAACAGCTGGACTTCTGGTGACTGAGAAATGGGTGACAAAGTTTAAACAGATGGTCTCTGCTACATCTGTATTCAGAGAGTTGGAGCTTATGTTCACACCATCAAACGTTTCTCCTCACTAAATAACTAATGACCCTGACTAAAGTGTTTTTAGTGGAAAAACTCCGTTTTATGATTGTGTTGGATCTCCTTAATGACTGAAGTTTATGTACAGACTTGCTGTAACTACAAGTATTGACTGTATATAAGAACTGATGTGGACTCCAGGTCCAGAAAAGGAAGCCAAAGCAGTGCAGTGCCTGAAACCTATATTTTCTCAAATGACCAGCAGAGGGCGACTCTACTGGTTGCAGAAATAAGTCCGTTTCTATAGAAGACGATGAGAAAAAAACTTGATTTAAAACGTCAGTAAACATTTTCTTCCGGAGTTTATGATCTGAATCGTTTTAATTCTTCTACAATACATTTGTTTTGTAAATGATGACGATGAAACACTATGCATTAGGGTTTGGGTACTCTGTGATTGACAGCTAGTTACATCCAATTGGTGCATGACACAGGTGTAAGTGGGCGTGTGGTGTCCTCGAGCCCTTGGTCAGACTCCACCCCCGCTCCTCTAAATATGGTTACTTTTGGTTTTCAAAAAACAACACAGTAAAAAATCTGTAACTCGAGGCTTCAAAATGGCCGCTCACAGACCAAAGAGTGACGTCATGGTGGGTGGTACTCGCAGTAACTGATATCGGCTGTAATAATTTTTAACTGCGGCAAATGGTTAATTAAGACTAAATGAAAACATGTTGATGGCGGTCTGCCAAACGAACAACGAGACCTTTCACAGCTGCAGGAATTCCTCTCGTGAGCGGTGGCACGCTTTAACAAAAACACCGACACTTCTAGTCGAGTCTAACTCCAGATCCTTTCTACAGGTCGCTCTACAGTGTGATTGTGGCCGAAGGAAGGAAATGGTCATCTGCACAGAGGCCGCAAGTTCATATCAGAGGTCAGATTCTCTTTCATAGTGTCTCTACCTCTATATATCTATTAGACTTCTGAGTATGAAGTTGTTGAAACATCATATTTATGATCTTCAGGTATGCAGCCATCGCCATGGCCAGTAAACTGTCTGACATGCAGCTCGGAGACTCCATGGACATCGGCCCGCTCCTCACTAAGAAGGAGCTGAAACAAACCAGGTAGAACAATAATGATGATGAGACTGTCATGCAGGATGATATGTTGGTTAAAACAGCTCCAGTGTTGATGCTATGACAGAAACCTTGTGTATGTTTCTCAGGCTTGAATGTGATCTGGAGTGTGCTACCTTAGAGAGAAACCGGCGCCTGGCCGAGGCGTTACAGATTGACTCGTCCTCTGACCCCTTCAACGTCCGCTCCCCCTCCATATACAGCGACAGCCTCAAAGAGGACGCCAGGTCTCACACTTTACATGAAAATCATTTGTCCTTATTGGTTATTATTAAATTGTTCCATAACCTTACAGCCAACAGATGCTTAACCTAATTCCCTTTTTTTCTTTTTCTATTTCCAGGAAAGATCTGAAATTTGTCACAGACGTAGAAGAGGAGATCAAGAATATTGTTGAGTTGGTAAATAAGGTGAGTCAGTGGATCCTTTTGCTAAAATGGTGGATTTAACAGGCTGGATGGATGACCTCTGTTTGCATGTGATGCTCCCTCTGGTGGTTGTGTTTGTTGACCACTGCGCTCGGGCAATAATCACTGAAGAGAAATGTATTAAGCTCCTAAAATCCAGGCTCAGTTCACATACAACACTATTAGAGGAAAAACTTTGCCATTAAATGAAGCAAACTGAGTTTCTAAAACAAGATTCTTCATGAAATGTTCAAGTAAGATTTATTGACATATGCTGAACCCTCTATTTCCTTTCTGTGGCATCATTTGCTTTACCACATCCTTTCCTTACTTTTTACTGAAGATTATAGCATCGTACATATTTCATGGATGAATCATGATCTTACTTCTTTCAGGACTTTCCAATAATATGAAATACAGCTGCATGCTAGGCTAGGTGTGGCATTAATGCATGTACAGTATCTTAGTACCTTTTTCTGACCCAGTTGTCATATATTCAGTTATTTTTGAGCTTGGTCAATCCTCCAGTGGACCTCCAGCTGTGGCAGCTTGCAGATTTCTTTCAGCACAGCGAACCTCTAGTGTAACTGGTTTCTAAGCCAGGCTAAATTAGTAGGTACCTCATGGGGCAGCTGGAAAAATACTTGACGTTTCTTTCTTTGTTTAGTGCATAGATGAAATTAGGGACGAGGCTGCCAAGGTAACTGTTGCTTTTGTTACTTTGCCAAATATAAAATATTGTTTTTCACCACCTGAATGTCTTTTACTCAACAAATCAACGAGTGCAAATCTTAACTGCTGTGCAGTCGGCTTCTGAATGTTCTTTTCTCACGTCTTAAATTTGCTGCGAACACATTTGTTTCATTACTGACGTCGTTCTCTACCTTTGGTCGTATTGTGTGGATTTCTACATTCCCACAAAACAGGATTATTAAATCTAAAGTTAGCTGGATTACTCTCTAACAATCCTCTGGCAAAGCAGGTTGACCATTTTCAGACCAGGCTTTGTTTTCCACCATTTTCCCTTTGTTGGTTATAAAAAGTCAGGTACGCTCAGTGACCCTGCCAACAGAAAATAGGCCACACTTACACTACATACCCAAAAGTATGTGGACGCTGAAAACACTCCACTAGCGTCCACTCTTGATGAAAAGGTTTTCCACAAGATTTTGGATCATGGCTGCATGGATTTGCTCTCATTCATTCACCAGAGCATTAGTGAGGTCAGGACTGATGTTGGGTGATAAGGTTGGTGGCGCTGTCTGCACGCACTTCCACTCAATCCCAAAGGTGTTGGATGAGATTGAGGTCAGGGTTGTGTGCAGGTTCCTCCAACACAAACTAGGAAAATCATTTCTTTCTGGACCTGGATCTGTACACAGGGTTAACCTAAATCACTGAGAAGCCATCTTATTTTCTGTTTGCACATATATGTTCTTACTGATTAGATCAGTGGAACCCAGCCTCTCTCACTTGTGAACCCTTATAACAAAGTAATTTTACTTTCCACCCACAAATCTGATATTGTGCAGCGGACATGCTTTTCTGCTTTCCTCTCCCATAAATCATCTTGTGTGACCCACAGAATAAATTTTAGATGTGGTTCAGTGATAGAAAAGTCAGAAATGTGGATTTTCCATCAGCCTATTTGAACATGACATCTAGGTTAACCATTAGAGAGAGTGTTTGCCATTAAAACTGCATAAATGTATATAAATGAACACTAACCCCAAAAGTAAAAGTCTTGTTGAGGACAGATTGAAGCAGGTCAGCCAAGCTCAGAAATGCCTCTCGGTAGAAATCCCTAATGGACATGCATTACTGATGTCTGCAGGGAAAACTGCCAAAGAGGAGCCACTGTTTCCCGCCCATGAACAGAGACCATCGGAAGATCATCCACGAGCTCGCCGAGGTCTACGGCGTGGAGAGCGTGAGCTACGACAGCGAGCCCAAACGCAATGTGGTCATCACAGCCCATAAGTAAGAGAACTGTCCCAAAATACAGGAAGAGCCACGTTAATGAAATGAAGTGTAGATTGTGGATTTGAGGACATCTGTGTGTCTTTGACGATTGTTCAGGGGGAAGTCGTCATGTCCAAACTCAACCCTGACGTCACTGATAGAGAGAGAGACGGCTGCCAGAGCCCCTCCTCCCATTGCTCATATCAAACAGCACAGCAGCAAGTGAGTCTTCTTCCCTGATCCCTCTTTATCCCTGGCTTCCTGTAACAGATGAGCTGCCGCTGTAACAAATACAACAAACTCTGTTTAGAATTCTTGAGATTTTACGTTTCCTCGTGGAATATTCGAGATAAACGCTGGTTTTTAATGACGTCCAGGTCTTTTTAACTGATCCACAGATATTTCTTCTCATTTGTCCTCCAGGGTCTCCAGCGCAGCTTCCTGGTCGAAGATGGTTAAAGAAGAGCCTGTGATAGATTATTTTGACGTCCAGGACTAACATGAGCCCAGAACAAGCCTCGGGATTTGCTCAGAAACATCACTTTACATCTGCCAAAACTTCTCCTGTTGTGTTTATCAAGGATCAATAAGAATCCCTCTAGCTTCAAAATCTAATAAAATATCATTTGATGAAATCTCTCAGATGTGATTACCTCCCTGAATCTCGGAGGTGGAGTAGAAGAAGTGCAGAGTACTTCCTCGTGAATTACGATATTAAAGTTGATCTGAACTTGCTCAGATTCTGAAGGTGAAACATTTTGAAAAGCTCCAGAGTGTTTTCTTTTCCTTCTCTCATCTGTGGCCTGATCGAAGCCAATTTAATAAAAAGCAAATTATTCCCCACGTAAAGGGAACAAGTCCAATCACTCCTCATCCAAAACTCTCATATGTCAGCAGCTGATTGTTTTTCACATTGTGCTCTTGTTTGAGATTCTTCACCAGTATGCCAAGCAGAATATCAGCCGCCGGGTACCTTTTGTTTTCTCTGCTGGTATCGAGCCAAGGCTTCAGTAAACCTCTGCTGATTGAGTTTGTGTGTAGGTAGGAGTGGGCTGCAATGCGCCGAGAGAGCTTTGTTCCAAACAGCTATGACCCAGATGTGGTGCTGCGTTTTCTGAAAAACTCTTCTTTAGTCAAACCTTAAGGTGTTTTGAGGTCAGACTCAGAACTTGTGCACCTGATGATGATGATGATTTGTGTCTTGGTTAAAGACACTTAAACTGTAAGGATGAGTTTTTCTCTTGCTTTTGAACCATTTCAGTCATTAAACTGCTGCATATTTTATTTTACTCGAGTGTTTCCACTTACAATTTCTTTTTATTAAATCATTAGCTACAGATCTCGACAACTGAAATATTTCAAACGACTCTATAACAGTCTATTCCTCCATACTTCTACTTTTATGCATCACTGAAGAAAATTGTTAATATGAACTCTGTGGCTTTTACTTCACTCCCGTGACGTGTTTACGTTCGCTGAAATCCATCATACTTAGCATAGCACCAAGTTAATTTATTCCCATTTGATTGTGACTAAAATCTTTTTATGTTTGTTGTCACCAATATATCCCATGAAATAACACACTGCCTTAAATATATTCCCCAATATTAAATATTTATTTTTAAGAATCAGGTCTGCAGCATCCCTTTGTGTACTTGTAATCAAATTGTTGTAATTGTGCCTTACCTCTCCAAAATTGTGTATTTTGCTTTTTGGTATCATAAGTTCAAATTTCCCACCAGCTTATTTATTAATAGTTAACTATTCCTTTACTAATGATTTATAGACTTTGTAAACCTGTTCTTTAAGTAATATTTAAAATGCCAAACTGTTGCCAGGTCAGGATTTTAATCTTTTTATTGTTAAATGTGACGGGACAATTTGAACTGACTGTCGAGTACAACAAGAAAAATGGGCGTTAGGGATTTTTACAGGTCGTATGACTCAGTTTTACACAATACTAAAAACAATACTCACGTTTACCATTCTTTCTTTGAATCTATCTAGTATCAAATACACTAATATCATATATATATATATATATGTATATTTGATTATATTTTTTCATTAACTTCTCTACAAATCATCAGCAGATCCATAATGAAATCATTTACAGTTGTAACTTAGATGGTGCCTTGATGAAGTGCATGTGTTTTAGTTAGGGAGCGTCTTTATTGCATCATTAAAGCACAAGAGCCAATAAATAAAAAGGTGTAATTGCTGCACGCGCTTCTGTAAACAGCCTGTATTCAACATTTTCAAATCTTTTCTCACAGCAGTGGCTCCCTGCCTCTGAAATAAAACCCTGAGTGTAATTTGCTGACGCTCCCTGCCTCTGGTGGGTTTTTTTCATTTTATCGACTCTCCGGCAGAGGAACCTGCGCCTGCGCCCCTGCTCCCTTCCCCCGAACGAGGCTTCACCAATCCGGGCTCTGGCTCCATCCCCGGCTCGGCGTCCCACAGGCCAGCAGCGCTCATCAGACGCCTCGCTGTCCAGTAATGGAGAAGTGATCGGAGGAGGGAGAGAGAGAGAGAGAGAGAGGAAGAGCCGCTGCTGCCTGAAGAGGAAGAAGAGGAAGAAGAAGAGGAGGAGGAAGAAGAAGGAGCCGTGAGGAAGTTGAGGAAGAGAAGCTCCGAGCCGGACCGGACACCTCCACACAGACACATCCGACAGTTGCTGTTGTTGAGTGGCGACCCCTTCCCCAGAAAAACGCGCATAGTGATGGAGAGAAAGGTACGGATGCTCCTGCTGCACGTTTATCCTCCATTGAACTCATCTGTGTTTTCTTTATGCTGCAGGCCGGATCACTGGGAGTTTTCTGTGTATATATATATATTTATATTTCTCATGTAGCTGTAATTTATTGTGCATGTAAAAAAAAAAAAAAAAAGCTGCAGGATTAATTCCCCCCCTCGTGTTGAATTTTCTGCATTGAGTGGGGATGTGGTTGGAGAAGGGGGTGGTTGGGGAGGGAGGGAGGGGGGGTATTTTCAGGGGGCCACGGTGGGCTGTGCAGCCCGCGTCTGCATCATCATCACACCGGGTAGTTGCACCACCTCACCCCCGCCACCTCCACCTCCTCACCCCTCCCCGTTTTTTCCTCCAGCCGACGCAGACACCAGCAGCTCCGGCTTGTTAACCTTGACTGGTGTGGGAAGCAGACACTTGAGGAGCAGCAGTGATCCATGGATCCATCCTCTCTCTGCTGCTGCTGCTTCTTCTTCTTCTTCCTCCTCTTCCTCCTCATGCATGCCTCACATTCACTCCTCTGACTCCAGTGCACACACACACACACACACACTGTTAATAATAATAATGGTGCCTCTCGAGTGTCCAAGTGTGGAGTGTGTTTTGGATCTTGCAGGAAAAGTTTCAGTGAGGCTGTGTGTTCCTGTGCTGACAGTCAGTGGGTGCACACACAGCAGCAGGAGGGGAGGAGGGGAGGCGAGGGGAGGAGGGGGTTCAGGGTGCACACTTGTAACCAGATCCACTTCTGCTGATTCCAGAGGAAAATCTAATTTTTATATTCCAGCTGGAGCCGGCACATTCTCTGCAGCTGCAGCGACGTCTCCACTGTTTGTAGAGATAAAGACAAAGGCCACCAACCCTGTGATGTAGAAATACTCTGACATTTTGGGGAATTGACTTTTTACTTCCTTCCTGAGAGTCAGTAGATCGATGCCACCCTAATGTCCGTATGCTGGATATGAAGCTCGCCCAGCAGCCAGTTAGCGTAGCTTAGCATGAAGGGATAGCTAGCCCAGATACTTAAAGGCCTCGTCCCATTTCCTAGCTACAGCTAGCAGGCGCGTAGGCTAGCTTTTTCAACCTGTTTCACTCTCATGTCTCGCTAAGCTAATGATTTAATAACTGTAGAGAGTGTTATCAATGGCAATAGCCTAGCATTAAAACAGTTTTGCCCAATATGAAAAGCGTATAATACAGAGTTTTGTACGGGCATATGCTGAAGTCTGCATAAAGTCTGACTTAGCTCGCCCGGCATTATGTTTTCAGCTCGTCCATCTGTTCTGTTCTCATGAACACGCTGAGGGAAAGACGTCTGCTCGTGAGTTGTGGCTTGTTCTCAAGGTTATGTAACATTTATTCAACTAACTAAATGTTTCACTGACTACGTGAATAGTTCCAACACGCCAAGAAAATTACACCACAGTCATACAAACAGCGAGATGACGATAGCACGGATGCAGTAGATTGTCGGTAGCGAGTGATATCGTTTAAAAGGCTGGACGGTGAAAACGTCGATACACAACAACCTGTCCATGGTTGACAGGGTAGATCTGTACGGTGGCCGAGAGCTCAACGCACTGCAAATGTGGAAAACACACGCAAACAGACAATAGTTCCGTCCCCACTGACGAGTAGCAGACTTCAATAACGTCACAAAGCATTGAACGACAGCCAGGTTCATCATGTTCTTGCTGTTTGCAGCGTGTTTCTGCTGTTGTGACTTTTTGCAGCACGTGTGTCGTCAAAGTAATGATTTGTGTGTGTTTTTTCTATTCGCATGTGTTTTGGTCATTTGCTGTGCGTTGAGCTCTCTCATCCTAAGTTTCTGTGCAAACGCATCTCAGAGAAACTGTCGAATGAAGTCGAATGACTGAAGAAGGATATTTACTCGTCAACCTGAGCAAGGTGGAACATTTGCTCTCTGCTGGCAGCCTCCGGCCACTTTTAAGGTGGATTGTTTTCTTTTGTGTTATTCTGTGCTTGAGTTGACATAGTGAATCAATGAATGCACCTTAAAACCTCTGGGTTAATGTACAGAACTGTTGAGTAATGCATGGTGGACCTGGTGACTCATCTGCTCGCCGAGAGCTCCATCATGCTCTCGGGTCTGATGCTCTGTGTGAGAAGGAAACACAGGCCCAGACGCTTGGGTGCAATTAGTCAAAAAACATTATTGCAAAACCAGTGTTGTGTGTTGGTCTTCCATGGATCTCGTCTCTCAGGAGTGTTTTATTTTCCAGATAGATAATATATCACACTTTCATGCAATAGTCCAAGATTCCCCTTCTCTTTCATGTCTTTGCATTCCAGGCTGTATGTGCAGCTTTTGAGCTATTCTGAGCTGTTGTTTTGTGATTTGTCTCCCTACGTTTGCTGTAGAAGTGGTTGAACCTTGTGGACTCTCTCTCTCTCTCTCTCTCTCTCTCTCTCTCTCTCTCTCTCTCTCTCTCTCTCTCTCTGTGGAGAAATAGGACAAAAAGAGCTCATTTTTAAACTCCAGTCTTCCCTGACCCAGCTGCCGGCACAAAAGTAGAACAGTCCCATTAGTATGCAAGGTGCTGTCACAGCTCCTGAGGTCTGATAGAGGATCAGAGGATCAGCTCCTTTTACAGTCCTCTGAATGCTTGACCTGGCTTTTTAAGGAGAGCCACACTGGATTACCCCCCCCCCCACACACACACACACACACACACACACACACACATACACACTATTCAGTCATGTTTAAAATTTAGTTTGTGAGTCTCATCAAGGTCGATCAATGTTTCACTGAGTGTACGGCTGCAGGGTCTCTCATAAATTCGTCTACAGAATTTTTTTTTCACCAGCAGTGAGTTTGATCAGACAGAATCTGGACGCTGCACGCATTTGGCTTTGTTTCCTAAATAGCAGGTCACCCAATTAAACGTTCCCTGGCTTTGTGTTTTGTGTTGTTTGCCGGGATAAACGGGACAATGGAGCACTTCCTTTTTTTGCCGGTGAGGAATGTGCAGACTCAATGGCTTTTTGTTACTCTGCAAACAAATGAGCCAACAGGAAACTTTATGAAAACTATTGATTACATGAAATATTAGTATAGACCTGTTCAGCCCGTTCATTGGGTAGCCTGCAGACACAAGTATTTAGATAATTAAATCATTGTTTCGATCGGTTCTCAGGCTAAAATGCTGGGTTCACCTTCTCAGAGGTGAAGATTTATTTAATATGATATTGAGTTGAACATATTTTAGTCGTGGAGTTTATCGTCAGGCAAAGCAAAACATCTGAAGACGTATTTCTTGACTCTTACTACTGAGAAACATCTTTCTCAGTTTTCCGACCTTTTCTTTACCAAACAAATAATCAATAACTGGCAAAATAATCAATAATGTATTCATTGTTAGTTCATTTATCAGTAAAGATGAGGACGCAGATACAGGAAAAATCTGTAAAAAGCTCTTACCAACAATTAACCCTCTGGACTCATAGAGCGAATGTTTGCAGCAGACGATATGACGATAAACTACAGTCCGTATAGTTTATTGTGTACTTTATAGCAACACCTTTATATGCAGCCCTCTGACCCCGACACTGTGTCATTCCCACAGTGAGATTATACGTTTTTATGTTTTTAAGCAGAGCTCTTTGTTACTTAACTACACATGACGGCCTCTCTGCCCTCCAACACATAACAGGTTTATTTTAAATCACTGCTGCCTTACCTGAAACATGATCTGTGTGTTTTTATCCCAGCTACATATTACCTCCATTTATAATGTAGAGTTAGTTGTCTAAAGAGAGTGTGAACAAACTCCCTGGGTCCTAATGGTGCTACAGTTCACTGAGCTGCAGGTTGACCCATTTAAATGTTAGCGCTCGATGCGGCACCATACTCTCATGTGGGCTGCACACATTTGCAAATAAGAGACAATATATCTTTCCTTCTTTGGTGTAAAAGTTTTTATTAATTCAGATTAAAGTGGTGAAACTAGTGATGGTTATTTTCACGATCGGCTAATCCACTGATTATTTTTTCAATGAATCCTGATGTCACAACTAGCCAGCGGTTAATTGTCTGTTGATTAATCAGTTAATTATTTCCGCTACAGAATGTGTCTCCTACAAAATCAATTTGTCCACAGTCAGAAATCCAAACTTATTAGAATTCGAACTGTTGGCAACTCTGGGATTGAGGAATGTGATTATTTGTGTGGTTGTCGATGAAACTGAAAGCGAATTTGATTTGGTTTGATTTTGTCCATATTACCATATATTGTTTTTTTAATTTAGTTGTTTTTTCAGTGAGGTCGTATGCTGCCTTCTTCTTTACTATCTAGTACTAATGTTAGGAACATGCAAACATGGAGTTAAGACACAAATACTTGGTGGAGATGGTGAAACACTGGGCATATGAGAATATAACCTCTCAATTATAATATTTCTGCAAGCGGAGAAATTGCCTCGTCTGGAAAATATAAATAAAATCTGCCACAAAAGATTTACCTTGGTAGAAATACAACTTAGACCTGTATGTAATAATAATCCTTCCAGAGGGAATCATTAGAGCTGAAGGACACTTGTTTGAATCATGTAATTAACAGCAAAGCATGAATGAATAGATAAAGCCTCTCAGTTCATCTATTTTAACTACAGAACATGTTTCTGTAGTTAACAGAAATGTACTTGATTTTAAGAGTACAGATGTTTAGACAATCTTTTCAAGTTTCAACACACAGTTATTATTTTAATTTTAAAAGGTTTGCTAGCTTGATTAAGAAATATAGTCACTACTTCATAAACAGATTATTGATTATTATCCTGATGTCTGTTATTTCTTTTAAGTTTAAATAGTGATTCTTGCTCCTGACTGAAGGTTGTGGTTTTAAACTCTTTATCAACCGAGAATGACAAATATGAGGCCGATCAGTTATGTTATTCTTCCTCATCTGTGCACAATGCATAAGCAATATATCGATATGTTGAACCTGTGTTATATTCCTACTGATGGATATTAGATTGCAATGATTATTGGTTGTATTGCTCAACCCGAGATGCGTCTTTAAAGATTCTGGGAATCTGACTCTTTGCTCTGTGACTGGAATGAAAATGACATAATAATACATTACAGTCATAAACCTTATACAGTGTGTGTGTGTGTGTGTGTGTGTGTTATAGATTAATTTCTCTAATTGCTCCTTGGATGATGGGTGTCTCATGACCCTGAAGGAATGGATCATGTTTTTGACATGAAAGTGCATTAATTTAATTCGTTCCCCGACAACGTGATCCCCGCACATACCGATCCTGCCCTCGTTCTGTCGGCTCCCCCTCTCATCCTGCATGGGAAGAGTGGTGCTGAAAGATCAGGGCTAATACTGAGCCCAAGAGGGAGGAGGAGGAGGAGGAGGAGGAGGAGGAGGAGGAGAGTGAGTTTGCAGTGGAGAAATTATTTTAAGTATCCTGCCAGATTTATTTTTCATGTTATTTCTGTTGATTCACAGCGAGTCGCTGCTCTTCACTGTACATTTGTGTCATCGCTGACTCCGTTGACCTGACTCCCATCGATCTGCCTCCATCTCTGTCTCCAGAAACCAGGATTTCTTCCCAGTTTTACAGTTTGAGCTCTGGAGTAGTTCCTCACTCAGTTCACCAGCTGCTGCTCCAGTTTTGAAGCCACTGCAGTCGACATCTCTCTCACCCGATTGGTTGTTGGCTCCAGACGCAGGGCAGATTATCCCGTTGTCATGGCTACAGCAAACAGGAAATGCCCCGAAGCAGGTAACGCTTCAGGGCCTGTTCCGGTGTGACGCTCATTGCTTGTGGGCAAACTCTGCTGATTGCTGTTGCTCCGTCTTTCCATCTGCTCCCCACAATGCCTCCCTGTTTTTTCGGGCGACGGGAGCAGCCAAGGAGCTGAACCATAAAACGCTGTCTGGATAAAGATGCTTTGTCCCAAACAAGCCCTGAAATCCAAGGTCGACGCTAAACTCTGTATCCACAGCTCCTTAGTTTAGGTGCTTAACATACATTTGGAATAAAAACTGAATCCACAGGAGCACTGCTGCTTTGTGCATCCTCGCTATTTCTTCATAACATCTTGTACCGAGTCACTTTGATTGCAGAATATCAGCAGATGCTCCATTATTTTCGGCCGTCACGGGAGACTTTTCTCTCTTTCTTTGCGGGTTCCTCTTCATTACATATGCCTAGCTGTTGGAAAACGGGCCCTGAATGTACGTCCTCTCTCTCTCTAATCCCCCCGTGGTGAAGGTGCAGGTCTGTGTGCCTTTGTACAGTCCCTTTGATGCTCGCTGATGGCCATTGAGTAGCTCTCCGCGAGCTGCGGCCTTAAAGCAGCTTGAGCTGGGTTTTGTGTGCAGCTCATAAACTGAAGAAAGAGGAGAGAGGGGCCCAGCGGCGGGAGGGAATCAGACTTTCTCCATGCCCTCAGTTACAGTCCATATTCCCCCTAGTGCACCTCATCTGTCTGTGACAATAATGTTGACGGGGGCACATCGGTGGTTTCTGGTATGTAAACGTTGCCATCGGGGGGGAACTGCAGATTATATATCAGTGCTGGTAGAATTTTTTATTCTTTGTATACGTTTTCCCGACTCGATTTTCCTTTTTGCTCCTGAGCTGAAAAACAGACAAAGAGTATGGATTTCTCTTCCTGTCTGCTCAGCTCATTGTTGCACAGACTAGTGGACGAGAGGAGAGCTAAGAAATTACACAAGTTACAACAGAACAAGCATTTCTCACATGTATTTTTTTATTTCTGTCATGTCAGTGTGTTTCACCCCCTTCTGGATTACAAGATGCTTCTGGTATTTCATTTACTAAACATGTGCAAAAAAGAAAATGTTTCATAGGTTAAAAAAAACAGTAGTAAACTTCACAATCTGTAATTTTAGGAACCATATAAGGAAATAAGTGATTAATTCATTCACAGGCAGATTACTTTCTCCCGGTTGTCATTTTTGATTAAATGCGGCTTAACGTCTCTTGTAACTGTGATTACATAAACCTGCATTACATCCTTTTTGGCTTCAGACCCTCAAAGACTCTGAAAACCTGTTTTCTCAATCAACGTTTCTATTTGGATCAAACTCTGATGACAGTTGTGGGTTTATATTTCCATTTTGGAAACTATTATTGTGATTGATTTATCATTCAGGTCACGTTTCAAGCAACAATGCCAGACAATTTTCATACCTGAGCATTTTGATGTCATTCTAAACGGATCTTTATTTCTCAGGGTTTTGAATTGTTGGGCAGAGGATTGTGTTGTTTTGAAGGTTGCAGAGGATTCAGGGGTTGAAACTTTAATTCACATTTTTAAATCATAAGCAAAGTCCTTGATTTAAACAGTACAGTGATGATGCAGCCATAGAAAACCAGCCAGACAGTTTATACTCTGCTGTATGAAGCATGACTCCTGGTATCAGCTCCCTCCTGTGGCCAAGTAAGGAAGTGAAGCGACTACAAAAAGAGCCCTGAAAAGAAGCTTTGAAAATCTAATCTAATTATGAGAATTTAGCTCCAAGTAAAAAATTACTCAGCTGTTAAATGTCTAAATAACATTTCAAGCTGCCTGATGTGTTTTTGTATGTTCACCCTCTACGCAGCCAGTCCCTGAACATGGACTCCTCCTTTAATTCAAACCCCCCAGCACCTCCCTGCCTCCCTGGCTCTCAGTATATGCTCCCTCTCTTGGTCATCAATAATACTACTGCTGCTCCCTTACCCCCTGTTAGCCCCCCTCCACCCCCCTGTCTGCTACACACTGGGACATTACCATTTGGTGAGACTGACTGGCTTTGGTGAGGAGACGGTGGGGGTCCTGTAGGGGGTACTCCTGCTCTCAAGGCTCCCTTCTGCATGGTCTGAGCAGCCGGATCTCTTTGTTATCGTTGAATGCCCACGTGCCATCGCTGGGAGAGATAGAAGGGGGGTGGTACCGTCTCTGAATCTGTGTGGATAAGCCGGAGCTTTTTTGGCCTTGTGGGAAATGGAGTCAGACGCTTTGTCTGCCTGTGTGATGAATGCACTTCAGGCCTGTGTCTTATGCAATGGAAGGTTGAGGTGATGCTCGACGTCAGTGTGGACTCATGTCGATGCTGCGGTGTGGACACAGATGGGTTTAGGCAGCGGTGAGAATTTTTTAATGTGAAGCGTTTGTTCCTCAAAAACCTCCCAGACCGGCCTCAATGACAGCAGCAGTACACCCGTCTCAACAGCAGGTGTCACCACCAAGCAAACTAATGCTGGGAGCTGTCAGCAGAGAAAGGGAAGGGCCAACGTTTGTCTATCGATAAGTCCATTTCAATAATCAGGGGCGTGAAGGAAGTCTGAAGGACGTATGTTTTGATGTCTGCATCGCTGCTGGTGCCATCCATACTTTTCTTTACGTAATCACGTCTGTATGTAGTCGTGCGTTATAATATGGATGCTTTAAGAAGGATCAGGCTCATGTAGACGCCTCTTAGGGACGACAGATCCTCCAGAAGGTCACGACCTCTGGCCTAGATGTCACTGACCAGCTAACCAGCAGTGATAATAGAAGACTGTTCCTCTTAGTGCTCGACTGGAGTGACTCCCTGTTTCTCTTAACATATTCCTTGTGCCGTCCTGTAGGAATAAGTTTGTGATGGGAGACATTTTGTGCTTCTTTTCCTTTTTCTGTTCAAACTCTTTAATGGTCGTTAACGCTTCCCTTTGACGCCTGGTTTGACACTTTTCACACCAGGAGGGCCGAGGAAGAGGAAGCGGCGTGGCGGCGTAAATTTGCCGTCGTGTGTCACAAGCCAAGCCCCTCTTTGAATCTGCACCACTTCAGTTCCTTTGTCATTCAAATAACCTCATGAATATTTCACTGCCCCGATGTGACGGCTGGATGAGAGAGCGTGGTGGCGGGGGGAGAGGAAGGGGACCTGAAAGAGTCATCAACTTCAACGTGGCGTGCTTTTTAGTCAGACTAACGACCTGTGTGGCGACGGCCAAAGTGTGTAATTTGGAGTGTTAGACGTCTTGTCACGTCACAGCTTCAGAATCACAGCACACACAGAGAGAGCCAGTGTGTGGATTCAGCTTTGCTTCACCAAGTCTTTTCTTTATTCCTCGCATCACATTCCTCTGTCCTTGGCGTGTTTTTGTTTTTTTGTGGGGGCTTTTAGTTTCTTGCATTTTGTGGCGGAAGCTTCAAGAAAACCAGCTCGCAGGGAAATCACAACAGAGCCTAATTACACGTGTCAAGTGACACAGTCACCTTGCTGTGCGGACCAGCCGTGTTTGTTTGCCATTGCTCTGCGGCCACAGCCTGAACGCAGCCTCTGAGCCGGCTAGTGGGTGAAAGGTAAAGCTAATGAGGCTGCTGGAGGAAATTCTCGTAACCTGTGAATGCACTCTGACAAAGGCCAGCACAGAAACATGGGAGATGAAGGTGCCGTTGCTGTGGCCTCCTCCTTTTTGTGAAGTGGCTGTAGAGCACATTGTGACACATGCTTTCCACTCAGAGGGAAACCATCAAACACAGTCCCCCTGATTTTTTTTTATGTGCTTTTAATTCAAGTACACCCTCCTCCTCCTCCTCCTCCTCCTCCTCCTCGTCACCACCACGTCACGGCTCGACCATATATTTGTGAGTGTACACATGCGTTAATGATATGCAGCGTGGTCCCTTTAAGAGCCCAATGTCCTTTTTTGAGAATGAGTCCAAACTCTGAGCTGTGTGTGTGTGCTGACCGTGGCCTCTGGGCTGGTCACCAGGGGGAAGCTGCAGAAAAAGGAATGGCTTACTGATTCTAACCTCCCCAGCCCCCAGTCGAGACCAAACGGCAGCCTCTCTCCGGCTGCCTGCCCTTATCTACCAATGGAATGCAACAGCTGTGCGGGGGAGCAGCAGAGTGGGCTGGCTGAAACCCCCCTGCCAGACCCCTGCATGGCTCCCCCACCACCACCTCCACCTCCAAGGGACGTACTGGGCTCCTGAAAGGCAGCTCAACTAAAAAGTGAGCTAGACGCACAGTGAGACACTCGGCAGAGCTGCTGCACATTCAAAATAGAGGGAGAGGGAGGGAAGAGAGAGAGAGAGAGAGAGAGAGACAGGGAGGGAGAGAGAAGGAGAGTCAGGGACAGGCAGTGCTGAAAAGGAGAGCACAAAGAGAAGGAAAGTGGAGCAGGGGAGGGGAACAGGAGGCTGGGTGAAGGGAGAGGGAAAGACAAAAGAAGGAGAGGGGAGACTTCGCAGGGTGAACGGAGGGGACTGAGCAAATGGCTACGGAGGAGACGGCGGGGGGAGCCAGGAAAGCCACCAAGAGCAAACTGTTTGAGTTCCTGGTCCATGGAGTGGTGAGTGGCGCTGTCCGTCATTCCTGTGAAAGGAGCTGAGCTCTGGCATGCATCTGTGTGTGTGTGTGTGCTTGTGTGTGTGTGTATGTGTGTGTGTGCATGAGTCGGCGCAGCAGCAGCAGTCTGTGTGCGGGAGATAGCTGGGTAAAGCTGGCCATGTGAAGGTTATTTCCAGCCCCCTGGATCCCAGCCTGTGAGGAGGAGATGACTTGAGAGAACAAGAAGTGGAGCAGCATGGATGGATGGAGCTGAGCAGGAGGAGGAGGATGGGGAGCAGAGGATTTCTCCCTCTCTCTCTCTCACACACACACACACACAGAAAATGGATAATATGTAGAAATAAAAGCTAAGCAGCAGCAGCAGCAGCAAAAAGCAGCCAGCTCCCCCTTTGGCGAACAGAGGAGCACGCTGAGCATGCTTCCCTGGGAGTCACAGACAGAAGGGATGGGGTGGGGTGGGGGGGATGACGAGTCCACTCACAACAACAGAGTCAGAGTAAGGCGTGCAGGGAGGGGGGGGGGGGGGGGGTTGGTCTGAACCTGTAAGGTCACGAGACAAACGGACGTAGTATCAGCGAGAAGGAGCCGAGGCAGACGGCCAATCCTGGAAATGATGCAGAACAATCAGCCCATTCATGTGGAGCGAGCATGAAATGTCAAGTCAAGTGTTGCTCACGGTTAGAGGTTAGGCAACTATTGCCACGAGCTCCGTGCTGCACGTGAAAAGCAGGACAGGGAGCACAGTGGTGGTTTGTTTTGGTGATGAGCTGAATGAAATAGTGTGCAGAGTCTTTTTTTAAGTGGCACTTTGTTGTTTGAGAGTTTTAACAGATGTGTAACTGTGACATTGACTCATTTATTTCCAAACCTGAACATAAAGCCGTGTCTGTGTTTGACCTCTGTTCAACCGGAGCGACTTTCCCCTCTCAGATAATTTCATGTGATTATATTTTTAAGACAATGATTCTGTCTGGAGAATCATTGTTTGGTTTATTGTTAACCAAACTTCTCAAAGCTCAAGGTGACATCGTCAAATGTCTCGTTCTGTAGAAGCAGAAACATCAAGCCCAAAGATATTATAATTACAATGATGCATGACGATGGGAAGCAGCAAATCCTAATTTACAAGAATTTAATTGTTCTCTTAAGGTTTGTGCTCTTTTGTTTATCGAGTATTTTCAGTGGGTTATGTGTCTTTATTAGCGAACTGGCAGTCGAGCAATGACGGGGAAAAGAGAGATGGACATGCAACATAAGTCAAGGCCAGAGTCGAGGCAGGAACATTACAGTTCACGGCCTTAAAACCCCCCCTCAGCCAACAGGACGATTTGTAATGACCTTAAAAGGTAAAACTGTATAGTTTGACACAAAACTCTGCAGCAAACAGCCGACACGTTTCACCATAAATATTATTTACAAGTCCACCTGACTCCTCGAGACCCCGTGCGGCCTCGACTTTATGATTAAAGCGAATTTTCCCTTTGCACATGTTTCCTTAAACCTGGTGTTACTACTAAATCCTCAAGTGTATGGAGAAGGTCAAATAAACTATGGTCCTTTTTTCTTCAGTGTAAGATTTAGTCCCCGTGTCATTGTTTCATTTGAATACATGTTTATTTGAGTGTATTTTAAGCCTTTAGTGTAATATGGAAACTTAATGAGATGAAGAACAATTGGAGTTAAACCGGAAACGTTGAGGTCCATGATCTTAAAGTCCTCGGACACATTTTGCAGAATCAAGCAGAATCTAGGAAAGGAGTCAAAACCCATTGAAACAGAATTATATTTGTATTATTTCCAAAAATCATCTGAGAACCTGTGAAATTGATCTTGGGCCCGTCACTGGGGTCCTGATGTCGGGGGCTTTTCCATTAATGGCTTCGTCAAACTGTTTTATATAATTTCTTAAAGTTGTGTTTTTTGGGTAAAATGTCAAAACAGTCTAAATTTGAGCTCTGGGTGTTTAATATGTTAAAACTTCCACACAGCTCTTTTTTAATGTTAATGTAAACCCACTCAAATTAAAACGGAAATTTTGCACTTTCGTGTCAAATCCATTATTCTGTTTGAAATAAGAATATGCTGAAGCTCAGAGCCTGAGGAGTAAAAAGAAGAGTCTGACTGCGGGAATAAGTTTGGCCTTGACCGTAGCTCTTTGTCATACACGTCAGTTCCAGGCTGTGGTTTCTACTTTCTGCTGAACTGAATTTCACCTTAACACCGATTCCGAAACTTGGCATCACTTCACTAATCCTGGAGCACGTCGAGAATGTCCAGAAGACTGTATGTCATTAGCTTGTCAAATCTGTACATGTCTCCAGGACGCTGGACTGAGCTCTGGTTTTAAGACGTAACTATTTGAATCCGTGCTGATGTCGGGCCGCACGGTGACACCAGGTAGATTTATACACTGAAACCAGATGAGGTATTGTTTCTGTGACAGGAGCGGTCATTACAGGGGCTTTGGTGCAGAAGTCCTGCACACACAGACAGACTTTAGGATACAATGGACCAAGTGATTGATGAGACGAATGAGTGTGTCCTCTCAACAGACCAATTAACCTTGATGAGGCTCTGGCTGCTCCAAGCCAAATATTTCCCTCTGCCTATTTTCTCTCGTGCTTTACTCTGTCTCTCCCCCTCATTTTAAGATGGAAAAGTCTTGTTATAATAGTTGTGGCAGGTTCCTCGCTGTGTACGCTGCAGAGCACAGAAATATTTATAGTGTGGGATATGGCGATGATTTGGCGCAGCTAGTTAGCTTGTGGCGAGGGATGACGTTCTCCTTTCCCCTCGTGGCTGACTGAGGCAGAGCGAGCTCTCAGACACAGAAACACACATGTCGGTGCGTTTATTTCGGACAAAAATATATGTAAATACTGTACGTGCACGCCATTGTTGTGGTTACCAGAGGTCATAGTGTTCCGACCTCAAAGCAGCTGCGTGAGTGTGTGTTGTGGGGGAGAGTGTTTGGCCGAGGTCTGGTTCTAGGACTGATGGGTGGGCTGAAGGTCTGGGTGAGGTCTCTTCTTTCTCTCTCATTATCTCCCTTGCCTCCCCCTGCTGTGCTGGTCCTCTGCCTTGTGTGTGTGTGTGTGTGTGCTGGAGGTCAGTAAGGGCTGCGGCGATGAGAAAAGCCTTCCAGAGCTCTGCATGGGAAACCCTGATAAGCTCAAACATAATACGACACAGTGTAGCTTTGTCATCTGCAGTTTGTGTTTGTGTTTAAGCGAGCGATTGGACCTTTGAACGTAAACTCCACCTCCGCCCTCACATCTGGTTCATCCGGATCAATCGCTTGAAGGGTTCGCTCGCCCAAGAATTAGCAAAAGAAGAGACAATCCCTCTCATCTAGCATGGTTTGGATTTTGGTGTCTGGGTTATTATATCGAAAATTACAAGATAAGTCAGTTCTCTGCGTTTGCCCCAAAACAACTGTGGTACTCACCACATTGAAATGTAATTTTTAAAACGTGGATGATCCACAGACCCTGCCCTGATCAGTTTTCATTGAAATGACTTTCCTTCAAAGACAAAGTTCAAACAAACATTGTAATAAAGTGGTGGGGGATTTTTTTTTGGGAAGGATAGAGCTGGTTTTGATAAATCGTTAAATTATATTTCTGTTTATTTGAGTCTCATTCACCTCAGTTCTCTTGGGCTGAAGATCTTCGTCTCTGAGTTGGATATCTGATAAATTCAGCACATGAGACCGAGTCTGTCTGTGTGGTTTGATGCCACTGGAGGTTAATGAGAAAAATATTTCATAATGAGTCATTAAATCCATCAGCATTTGTTTGATTGTAGAGTTAGAATCCCCTTTTTAATGGTGAATGTGTTGTATTATATACAGAAATTGTTTTACTGTGTATAATGTGATGTGGTCAAGAGTCAAAGTCCTTTTTCTCACTGATGTAAAAGTCAAATAAGAATCAAATATTGCTGTTAATCAGTCTTTTGATTTGATATCTTGTTTTACAAAGAGATGGATAAATAGTACTGAACAAGAGGGCTTCATTTCTGAAAGAAGATTCCATATATTCTCTATATTCATATGTCACAGCCTTGTTTGGTGTCAGTATCAGAATAAACACTTAAATTATTAAATTGATGCTCAGTGTAATGAACTGTGTGTCAACTATCTGCTGATTATTTTATCATAGCGTCCCAGGAGACTTGTTTTACCTACAATCCAAAACCCGCTCTGAAAACACAGTTTACGGCATAAAAGATAAATTAAAATTACGATGGGCATTAACAGAATCACAAGACGGACTTGAGCTGAATCAAAAACAAGATAAAAAAAAAAAGAAGTACTTTAGATTACACAGCACATGCCCTGAAACTCAAAACAACATTTTTCAGTAAACCAGGGGATGAAAACCAAATATAAGAAAACATATTTGATGTTATCTTTTGGTTTTTGAATTATTGATGTTTTTCACCGTTTTCTGACACTTGAGATATTATCCAATAAATCAATAGTCACGTCCCATTCATGGAACCTCATCCTCAGTTTTTAATAGATTTTTCTGGGTGCCAGTCGAATCCATGTAACAACCCACAGATTCATATGTTTAGTTCAGTGTGGGTTAAGTTTGGCCTCTTCAAATCCCTGCAGCCTTCCCAGAGATGCCAACACACTTCTCAGATATCCATCCACATGGCAGATTCGATCCCTGGCTGGCTGGTAGAGCTCTGGGCTGAGAGCTGGAGTCGGTTCAGCAGGTCAGATTATAGAGTGCCGCTCATTGTGTGTGTGGATTTAGGGGAAATTCATTTTACACATTACCCAGCTATGGCTGCGTGTGTTATCTGAAGAGCTTAAATTCTCCAGACAGCCGGTGGTAACAGTAGCGCTGTCTGTCTGTCTGTCTGGACGGGCGGGTCTGGCCGCTCAGAGTCTCGTCTCGTCTCTGTTTGGGTGTTGCTGTCCGGCTTAGGCTGGACGCAGACAGAAAAAAGAAGGGGGTATCTTAAGACTCCATAAGGTGACAACAATCAGGCAGGGGGCCCCCAACCATATGTTGTGTTATCCTCCCCTGTGTGGAGACCCTTCTCAGTTGCTTTGACACCCCCCCACCTCTCCACCTCCACCAAGCCAGAGTGACAGCACCGCCTGCTCGGCCTTCTTATCACTGGATCTGTGCTCGGTCACCATTTCAAAGGGCAAATAATACGTCGGCCTCAGCCTGTCGAAGGCTGTCGTAATCTGAGTTATTACGTCTCCCTGTGAATACGTTTGAACATTTTGACTCAGCTTAATATGTCGTTTCTCTACGGTGTAATATCCAGTTGTATTTATCATTTAATACCGTGTGCTTTGTTTGTTGTCTGGGTGTTTGTGGACGGTCTAAAGATATCATTAGATACTGTGTGTGTGTGTGTGTGTGTGTGTGTGTGTGTGTGTGTGTGTGTGTGTGTGTGTGTGTGTGTGTGTGTGTGTGTGTGTGTGTGTGTGTGTGTGTGTGTTGTAATCCACATTTAGAAGTGACAAACACTGCGAGATGTTGGAAAAACGTGAGCTGAGAGAACGTTCAGCTGTTCTCCATCACTCACTGGTTCTGTCACCACACACGGGACAGATCCTGCATCAGTTTAGAATGAGATGTTTTCTGGTTCACCATCGTGTCATGGCAATCAATTTCAGCTCAATGCAACTGAGCAGCTTTTCTATGGCGTTTTACTGTGTTATTGTTGTAGTGGATGTTTGTATCTTGTTTTTTAGTTTTCTTTTAATTTCCCTCAACCAAATTGCCTTTGATATTAATAAAAGATTTGTATTGTGCGGCCGTGCAGATGCTTGATTTAACTACAAGGATCAGATGTATGGAGCTTTATTTGTGTCTCATTAGTGCACATGGAAATAAAAATCTTTTTGGTAATTGCATATGTGATATTTTGCAGAAAGTAAACAGTTTTTCTGTGCTCAATTCAAGTCATTGGCCCTCAAACAAGTTCTCCCACCCTCCCTTATTTCCCTGAGTTCCTTAAATTGGATTAAAAATGGTTAAATGCAAGTATATGCAGTCAGTAAGCATGACATGAAGGGGAAGAGATAGTTAGAACTTTTGTTTTTGAAGTTATGACGTTTTAATCAGCGGACTGGTTTGTCTCTGTAGACGTGTTTAGAGTTTTCTGGTGGGAGGTCTTTGCTCTGGATGAAGTGAAAAGATGTCGTTCTATCACGCGAACCCCCCCCCCCCCCGCCTGCTCTTTCAGACAATAAACTGAGGCGGGAGGCAGCTGTTGCTATGGGAGTGACAAGCACAGGTGAGAGTTCCCCAGTTGTTCCCAGGCGTCAAGACGAGAGTGTGGGACTGTGGCTTCTGACACTGTTTGCATTGTTTAGGACGTGTGCGTGCGTGCGCGTGCGTGCGCGTGTGTGTGTGTGTGTGTGTTTGAAAGAGAGAGAGAGTTTGCACGCTGCGAATTCTCTTCATTTAGTCTGATTTTCATTTAAAGGAGGTGAGAACGAGACAGAAAACACAGCAGGAACATGACACTTCTTCTTGTCCTCAGCACGGAGGCTCTTGTTCACTGCATTTTCTGTAAATTACTCTCAGCACCATTACACCAGTATCGACACGAGGCCGATCACTGCTCTAATCAGTCATGTAAAACGATCTGCGTCCTGCTGAGACGTGTCTATATCGCTCTCAGAAAGGTTTTTCTAATTCACACATTGCATGTTTCGAGTCCTCTCATGCTTGTGACAATGAGAAATCCCATATTGAATTTCAGCCCATTTTAAGTTTCACAACGTGCTGATCACGCAACATAAACAGAAATCATGCTCATTGACGTCACTAGATTGTGAAATCCTGTTTACCAACCCAGATGTTGTTTGATTTCTAAGCGTTTGCCAAAGGCCGCTAAAGGTAGGAGAGAGCTGACATATGTCAGCTGGTGAGTTCGTCGTCTGTATTTTGAAGTTTCTGGTTTTTCCTGGAAATCAAACCAGTTTTAACCAGAATTTAGTTTTAAAGAGGAAATATCTGTCAGGTGTCTTTGGTGAAGTCCTTTGTTGATGCTCAACTTCATGATTTTGTCAGATAAGATTGATGTTTACAAAAAAAAATTCTCCCCAGTTCGTCTTTAATCCACCTGAGTGAAGTGCATAAAAGTTTGATTGATGTAATATTTCTGTTGTTGTATATTTAGAAACACTCACTTGAGATTAGAATTATTTAGAAACCTCTCCAGAGACTGTTTCTCTACATACATTTGACCCCGCGCCCGTTGTTTGTTTCTCCCCAGCGTCCTGGCATGCCGTCTGGAGCGAGGATGCCCCACCAGGGTGCTCCCATGGGCCCCCCCGGCCCACCGTACGGAGGGAGCCCCGCTGTGCGGCCCGGCCTACCCTCCCCGGTGATGGAGCCCAGTCGCAAGAGGCCCGCCCCCTCCCAGCAGGTGCAGCAGCAGCAGCAGCAGCAGAATCAGCAGCAGCAGCAGCAGTCCGTCCAGAACCGGGCCAGAAAGTGAGTCTGAGTTCAGCTCGCCTCTACACATCACCACCCGTACACTGCATGGCTTTGATACACGACCGCTCACGAGCAGCTGTGGTTACACTCTCAACTGAGCTGGAAGTCTGAAGGAACAACACATCTGACTTTGCTCATATTCTATGGAACTGCTCTTGAATCGGGTGCAACCAATGTAAAAAGATCAGGGCACCAAAAAACGTTTCTTTGTGAAAACTAGAACGAGTTACTTTTATTTATTGTTTGAAAACACAAGTGGATCATTTCAGACAAAGCAAAAGTTCTTTTTTGGCTCTTTGTGATGAGTCGATATCAAACAATGCATTTCTAGAAGTTGGGCCCATTGTGTTAAATTTAAAAAGGCTTTTCAGGTGTTAAACCTGTATCAAAAAATTTCGAACTTGAACGGCTCTCAATCGAGCGCATTCCTCCGCCAAGGCCGAACAATCCGACACAATTGTCTAGTTCTCATAGTAGAAACAAAAGAGAAGAAAAGGAAGTGTTCTGAAAAAACCAAATCATTTATTTGTCACAAAACATATCGTTGATAAGAATTCATCCCGAGGAGACCAGTAATCTATCCAGCTGTTGTTAAGATGTTTTTTCAGTGAGAGTGAAGTGGTAGTTTTCTCTCCACCAGCGTAACTAATCAAAAAAGCCAAATATTTGTTGTTTCCAGCTTCTCTTTTATCTTCTTTGGACTTTTTTCTCCTTCACTGTAAGCTGAACATTTCTCAGTTTGTCAGAAAAAAACAAGTTATTAAAGAACAATCTGAAACTTTTAAAAGAAAATACTAAATGAATCAATAATAAAAAAAAAAAATCTTCATTACTTGCACGGCGTGTTCAACAACAGTTCCATTCATTCCTAAAACCTTTTTTAAAAAATCCAATCTCAAAAAGTACACGGATGAGAAGTGAAACCATGACCTGTGTGTCTCCGCTCAGCTTTCATGTCAGTGTTTCATGCTCGCACACAACCTCTCTCCCATTTCTCCACCGTTTGATTCCCGTGTGCGTCCACCCTGATCATCCCCATCACTGCTGTGACACGGTGTTTCCTCTGTTCAGTCTCTACGTGTCTTCAGAGTCTGGTAATCTGTCGTGCGTTTGTGAGGACGGTCAGGATCTGGTCGTGTTTTTGGCGTATTGTTCCACTGTTCGATTGCCGTGCACATGCTGAGCATCAGTAAACCAGGCGCGCACACACACGCACAGAGGGGATTGATATCTACTGTATAAGGAGACAAGTGTGAGGCAGGTGTGGTCATTAGAAAGGCGATCGATATGCACACTCTGTGGACCTCTGTCTTTCTCTGTTTCATTCTCTCGGTATCTGCAGCACAATTGATCCACTTACAATTAAGCCGACTTGTCGAACAGGTCAGGGGAAATGTTGTCCTGCGTCAGTGCCTCAACCCCCAGAGTGGCCTGGCGGGGCTGCGCAGAGTCCAATCAATGGTCCAGGGTGACCCGTCCAGGTGTCTCTGTCTCTTTCACTCTCTGATGCTTTGTGTCGGTGTGTGGACCCCTGGCTGCTGCCGGCTGAGGACAAACCACCTGTGTTTGCAGTGTCATTGAGACCTTATGGTCCCGGCTGCACTCGCTCTGCAGAGAAAACGCTCTCATTTGCAAATCTGCAGCTAAAAATAGTTTTAGTAATTCTGGTTTGCTTTGGTATAAATACTCAACCTTGTGTCCTAACAATCATGTTTATATACAACTATTGTTTGTGGGGAAAGTGCCGCCTGTAATGTAGGAAGCAATGCATTCATGTCCTGCTCATCACTCACAGGCAGGTGGTCGGAGCACATGCAGGGAGTTTGACCTTGACACCAGTTTCTCATCCTTAGCCTCATGATGAGGTTACACAACTTAGACCTCCAAACATTAAAACAGTTTTCGAAAATGTAATCACTTCATAAAATCACACATTTTATTTGTGGCAAATTGGTAGTTCCTAATGAATGCTTATGCTTGATTATGCTTATATTAATGCTCATAATGATAATCAACCAAAATTGTTGTGTTATAGTGAATAATAATGTTTTATAATAATAGTTAAAGCAAAATATGACTCAGTTTAATTTGCTGCTGTGTTCGGCAGCACTTTGGACATTGAACACCTCAGTCACCTGATTCACGTGTTTGAGTTACCAGCCTTCATGATTTCCATCCTGTTGTCATGTTGCTCTGGAATGATCTGCTGCTTTCTTCTTGAGAGCACAGCTTCATTCATCGCCCCATATATATATTTTGTTTTTTGCACACAGAGACTTTCAATCTTGTCTTTTATCTCCCTTCTGAAAACCTCATCGCTGGTCTGATCTTTTGTCCTGAGCAGCACTAGTCCTTGAAGTCAGACCTAAAACCTTTTCTCGCCGCTCATGACACACAGCTACTGATGACACTTGAGGTTCTTTAGGGACATTGTGAGATCTGTGCAGGAATGAGGCAGGTTTGACTCGGTGATAAACCAGCAGATTCAAATCGCTGAACGGAGCGGAATGTTCTGGTTTTGTGCATAAAACAAAAACACAGTGTGCATGTTGTCTTCACCTGCATCTTTGAACCCATTGCATTTAATGAAAGCAACATCCACATTTGCAATTCAGACTCATCCTGAGCCGAACCAAAAATCTAAACACACACTCTGCTCGTTTGCTCCCTCTCCATTGAAGTTCGCAGTGTCTCCATTATCAGTGTATTGTCTGTCTGTGTGTGTGAAGCATGATTGTTTTGGTTCACTGAGAAACTTCGTTGAGTGAGCGTGTCCCTCAGATGAGCAGGGCGCCTCCCCAGGTCCTCGTCTGCTGCACTTTGTGTGTGCATGGACTCAGTCACACGCCCATCCCTTTGTCTGAGTTTGGAGTTCTGCACCCACTAACAGACCCTTGAACTTCACACACATCCAACACGTACAGACACACAAACAGCCAGAAACCACCAGGTGTTGCTCCTCTATTTGCTGCCGCTGAGTGTGTCAACTCTAATCGGACAACCTTCGAATCCTCACCAATTCTCAGGAAGCCGGTCGGATTCCCTGGAGCCAATGAGATGCCGGCGAGGCAGATGGACATGAGAGAGCCCCAATCAGATCCCACGCTCGGATCAAAGTAGGAGTTTATTCTGCTGCATGTCAGTTTTCTTACGTTTGATGACTCTGGCCTGGTAGTTTCACCTGAGCCCAGCACTCCCTGAATGAGTTGTTTTGGCCGAACAAACGTGCGGGCCTAGAAGATGACTCCATAACATGTAGTGGTGCATGCTTTGGACTGGAGCATGGCATGATGGGAACGATTTTTTGCAGCTAGAGCATTTAGAAAATGTAGAATCCAAAATCTGAAGTCCCTTTTAAATGAAATGGAGATTGTTGGTTTGTGTTTCCCTTTGCAATGCACCCCCGGATCTTTCAATTCCCTTGCAGCAGGCTTGTTTCAGTATTTGGCATGCTGATAAAACACACTGCTTCACAGATCAGTGCAGTGCTCCTGTGGTAGAAAATATCCACACTGCAAAAAATTCTCCCCTTCTACAAACAAGCAAATGATTCTGTAATTTAGAGGAATATCGCTGCTGTCAGATAGATTTGGAGGAAATGATCTTATTTACAGTGAGATGATAGAAATGTAGAGTGCACACGTTCCCAAGGCTAAACATTTTCTTTTACCAGGTCCTGATTATTATGTGGATCTGCATGAAATTGTGTAAAGATAGACTCATAAATATATAAGATTTCTTTTACATCAGCTTCACAAAATTAGAGAAATAATCTTGCAACAGTGAGAAAAATGATTTTTTAATCCTTACTCAAATTCATTGGGTTCTTTCCTGGGTCATGGCACAGCCCTCCACAGTGTTGGCTGCAAAGCAGTTGAATATTTTCATGTTAACCTTCTGACAAATGTACAAATAAACCAACAGACACAGGTGAAAACATGACCTCCATGGCAGAGGTAAAAAAATTTTGAATTGTCAACCATCAGGCTTTTCTGGAGGATTTTACAGAGGTAAACATCTTTTTCTGTTACTGTATAAAAAACACAATAAAATACTATGAAAAGTTAGAATGTTATAAAAGATTTGTCCACAGACTGTTTATAAAGATGGATGATATGACTGCTCCCATAAAGTGAAGCCAAATCATCTCGAGCGCCACCTGGTGGCTGACTGCTGTCAAGTTCATAAACCTGCCTTCTGATGGGACATGGGCCAAACAAATACATTTCATGTCGCTGTTATCAGACTGATGTTTGTTCATTGAAGTTCATTATTTCATTAAGTTTATTTTTAATTAGTTATTTGATGCTATAAAAATGGGGTAAAACATCATGATTGTTTTACTACCGTCGCTCCATCCCCCAATTAATACTGATCCTGGTTCCAAAAAGATGGCAGCGCTTAATTCCAGGATATATCAGCTTCATTTCTGGTTTTCCATCTTAATACGCAGTCTGTGTATCCGACCTTTAAATTAAAAGTAACCACATTTTGAGTGATTCATAAATTAGCTTTCTTCAAATTGGATGAGAAGCTTGATACCACTCTAGTGCCTTTATGGTTTTATTATTATTATTACAAATGTGTAGTAATATATATTTTCAAATTGACGAATTATTCTTTGAAATCACTTGACAAAAGCCACACTCTTAAGTAACTCACTGTTAATATGCTCATCGTTTCTGTGTAATGCAGCTTAATTTAGTCAATGAAAAACAGGATCTAAAAGCCCTCTGCTTCTTACACCTTTCAAATATCCACCAGGAGGATGTAACACTCACAAGACAGGATCATTTCTCTTTGATTACAAAAACAAGATTAAATCATCCTAAAGTAAATAATTACGACTTTTCATTGTAATCTCGCTCTGTAATGTCGCTCTGCAGGCACCAAGAAAAGAGCACATGCATGAATTTACACGAGTGTAAATATTTTAATTTGAAATTTAAAAAAGAGAAGGAAACTGTAGTGTTGGGTTTCAAAAGAAAGTGACGACAAAGGCAGCAACTCAGACTGTTCAACTGTTCTTATTCCATCATTGGTAAGTATACGACAAAAAAAACACGGTGTCAGTAAATACGTGTTGCACAGCAGGAAATGCCTGTGATTCATGAATTAAAATATAAACACACACACACACACACACACACACACACACACACACACACACACACTGTATATTCTCCTCTGTGATACTCTTGAAGACTCTGTATACCTAAAACCTCCATAACACACCTGTCACCATCTACATCCTGCTGCAGCTGCCCCAGTGAATCTACATCGTGTGTGTGTGTGTGTGTGTGTGTGTGTGTGTGTGTGTGTGTGTGTGTGTGTGTGTGTGTGTGTTGAATACAAGTAAAAGATGTGCGATGTGACACTTTTTTGGGCTGTGACATCGCTCTCGCTCTCCAGGTGGACCGCTGCATTTCAGAAAACACATGAACACATAAAGACACACACACACACACACACACACACACACACAGCTGGGACGCTGGGGTGCTGGATATGGCCCAGCATTTTAGCAGATGGCCTGGGTGCTACGCTATCAGTCACCATAGTAACATGCTCTCTTTTTCCTCTTTCCCTCTGTCTTTCTCTCCCTCTCTCCAGTGCTAAGAGAAGGAAAATGGCAGACAAGATTCTTCCGCAAAGGGTGAGGCTGCATATTTCTTACCTTTGTTGCTGTGTGTGTGTGTTACGTGTGTGTGTTATTAGCTTTTGTGCACAGAACAGATGAGTCCTGGCCAGGTTTTTGATGTCAGAGGCTCTTGGAAGCTGCAGAGGGCCAGATGATTATGTGCTATTTCCAATTGAAAAGAGAGAGGATGAGGGGCGTGTTCAGCAGGTTCTGGGGTTTCGTCTTCAGGGTTTCATGCTCTTATTTGTAAGGTGGCTTATTGATTTAAATTGGACCACGAGCGCGAAAAGCGACAGAATCACCACGTTTCCACAGGTGAGTCTGTGCCGACTGAGGTTTGATTTTCACCCAGTGGCCTCAGTTTGTGGCCCCGAGCCACGCCATCACCTCACCACGTCCTGGCGAGCTCACCGAGGGCTGGAACCACGGAGCTCTGGAGACAGTGGGCGTCTGGACTCAGGTCTTATCCCCTTACACAACCCAGACAGGGAGATTGCGGCACAGGCATGGTTGGGGCGCCACTCCACAATAATGAGTCAGGGACAGGGAATGTCTGCCACACTCCTCCGTCTGCTCGGCACCTCAGCCACAGTGAGAGGCGGTGAGATTCAGATAGAGGAGGAATGAGAGGCAACAATGAAAGCAGCCATTTAGAAAGAAACGTGAAAAAGGAAAGAGAGGGAGGGAGGGAGGGAGGGAGGGAGGGAGGAGAAGGAGTGTGCACAGTTTGGGAAGCAGCAGCCCTTGAAGCTCTGAGGACTTTCATCGGCACACTACACCTCCTTTTATCCCACTGTGTCTCCAGGATGGTGTGTCCATATTAATGATGGACTGAGCAGCAGCACAGGGACATTTCCTCTAATTTCACCGTTGTGCAAGTGCAAGAATAATACGATTCTGGAAATAAAGTTTTGCACATACAAAATATTATCTGTCAAAGGTTATTCTTCTCTGAGTTTTAATCATTTTGAATAATCTCATGAGGTTTATTTGATGATGATATGGTATAAATCTCTAAGCCACCATGGTCTCTTAAGTAACTAACGCTAACCTGCCGTTGGCTCCGCTTGCACAAGGTGATGTCATGCAGCTAAGACTTTATTCAACACCTCTAAACTTTATTTCAAATTCTAAACATTTAAAAAAATGTCAGGCTGACAAAGTGTTCTAATGTTACCAGAGATAATGTTTGCTACATTAGCTTCATCTCTTAGCCATCAAGGTCTTTTCTTAATCGTAAAGATGTGAAATGTAAAGATTCTTCATTAAAATATTAAAAATTACTGAATCAATGTGACGTTTCATTTTCATTGCTTTCAGCCAGTGAAAATGTTTATTTGCGCCTTTGCCTCGTCACATGGTTTTTCATTGCCAGTTGTGGTGAAGACAACATTTCCCATGATCCCATGCTGCTTCAGGATGTCCTCAAACAATATCGAGATGCCCCTAGTGGCCAAAGTTACATATTGTACATTTAATCATTGGCTGTGCTACTTTTAATAAGGCCTCACAGCTACTTAGAGGTAAAGTCACAGGAAACTTAATGTACGGAGCTAAAAACGTCCTTGAAACAGGAGAGTGGACCCCCCCCCCCTCTCAGCACTAAGGCAGGACTCAGCTAATCCACTTAAGCCCTTCAGAGATATTCCAATGATATATTTGAAGAAAATCTGACTTCTTAATCCACTGTGTTGTCCGTTTATAGATTTTAATGTCAGCGTGTCCTCTCTCTCTCTCTCTGAGCAGATCCGTGAGCTGGTGCCGGAGTCTCAGGCCTACATGGACCTGCTGGCCTTCGAGCGCAAGCTGGACCAGACCATCATGCGCAAACGTGTGGACATCCAGGAGGCGCTGAAGAGACCAATGAAGGTTAGGACAAAAAATCATGTCCCACGAGGACTGACTGCCACGTGTTTCAGGTTTCTGTGTATTTCAACCCAAGATTTGGTGAAATGCCCCTTTAAAGGATGGATTTTCAATATGCCCTTGTGTCAGCAGCAAAAGCGTAAACTGAGGCTTTACATATCCAACACCTTCAACCCCGCCAGACCCGACGCCGATGACTCTGACGGCAGCATTGCGTCATGGGAGCTGCGAGTAGAAGGGAAGTTGCTTGACGATGTGAGTTTCATTTACACATTTCATTTGTTATTTCACACCTGCATTTAAAACACGGAGTGTTTCACAGCCTGTTTTGAACATGACATAAAAATATAGTTTCTGCTGCAGGGTTTAATAGCGTGTCATATCTGGCAGACTAATTCCATTTAACAGAAATTATTATTAAAATGACATCATAATCTTTCTGTTTAGTAATAAAACTTTGCCGTACTTTGATCCTGGAGCTGCTCTGGCTCGTTTTTGTCCTGCAGTCATGACGGGCTCAAACAACTTTGGACTGAAAATTCTTTCCTGGCTCTGGATTTAAAATGATGATGTGAAAAGTGGTTTTGTAGGGAGTGAGGATGCAGCATGAAAAATACCCAGTGATCATACATTTGCGCTGTAAGCGTTGCTTCAAAAAGCCGCCTCTGATGCTCTCAGCAGTCTGGGGCAAGGCCGTCATTTCACAGCGGTAGGAAGCATTTAAGTTTCACAAACCACAAATATTTCTGGTCGAGCTCGGAGGAAGTGGACCCTGAGAATGCCTACTGTCTCACTTTCCGTCTAATCTCGCTCTGCCTCTCGTGGCTTTTTGATTAGTAATGTTGCCAGAAGCAAATACCCGATGACAAGTGTTTTACATATGTGGTTATACAGATGTCTGTGTATATCTCATTTTAGACATTTACTGACCACGTCTGTCTCTCTGTTCTGCAGCCGGGGAAACAGAAGAAGAAGTTCTCTTCGTTTTTTAAGAGCCTGGTGATCGAGCTGGACAAAGACCTGTACGGTCCTGACAACCACTTAGTCGAGGTCAGTTCCAACATGGGTGCTGCAGCCTGTGCACAGAGGAAGACGCTCATTTTAGGAGCCACACACCCACCATCTCGTCAACCTTTAACCTGCTCTAACCACAGAGCTGCAGACATCTTAGCTCTTATCATGATAACTGGTATTTTTAACAGTGGATAAACAAAATGGCATCAGATGAGTATCTCGACATGCTTTGGCTCTTTGGTTTCCATGTTTCCATTCCTTTTAGGCTTAATTTCATTTGGAGAGCAAAGAGACAGGAAATAAGGGGATCGACATGCGGCAAAGGTCCACAGCTGGAATCAAACCATAGATGCTATGTGGCCACCAGAGCTCTTCCTGATGTCCTGCTTCCAGCTACTAAACTAATTGTTTTGCTCCAACACAGCTGAACTGACACGACACTATGAGGCTAGAACACTTAAAAATAGAAAGGCTCTCAGAGAGCACAATGTTAAAGAAAGTGGGAAAAATCCTGGATCTGCCCCTTTAATCGAAACCGCTCCGTCTCCACAGAGGAAAACTGATGATTCAAATCCGTTGCTGAGAGAATTACAAATATGTCAGTGTAAAAAATGTTGTTTCATACTTCAGGAAAAAGCATCAGCAAAATCTAATTGACGTTTAAAAATGTCTCGTCATCTCATCGTTCTTTCTTTCGTCTCGAGCCTCAAACACTTCTTTAAATAAAAAATGAATATGTTCTTAGAATTGTCGTGCAGCAGAGATATGAAAATTAAAATACTCCCGTGCACTCAGGGTCTTTGGCAACATCCTCATTATGCCGGAGGAGACTTCTCTCCTCCAATGGTTATTTTGTAACGTCTGGTTAACGCCACAATCAGCCAAACCCAACACGCTTCCTTTTGTCTCCCCATTGGACGAAGTAAATTAACAATAAAACAGAACGAGAGACTGAACTGCCCTCTGTTTTTTTAATTTTTCTTTATAAATTGATTTTTCTGTAACAACAGAGAGGAGAGTTTTTTTATATCAGCGTTGCAAGGTTGTTTTAACATGCAGGTTTGAGAGCTGTAGAAAACAAGTGTGTCCTTATTAAAAACAACCATAAGCCGCCCTTGACTTTATATCATCACAAAATGAGTTGACTTAAAAAAATAAAAAAATCACTTTTGCAGTTGCAGAGGAAATTATGACTTCTCAAGGTTCCTCTTTTTAAGAGCATATTTGAGTAAGGCACTCAGGTGCTTCACTCTGAATGATTTTCCATCAAAAGAATTTTTTCTCTGCCTTGAGGTACAATCAGCACTTAATCTGTTATGAGTCAGCTGAAGAGTCGAAGGAAAACATTACTCTGTATTGTGTGCCGAGCTGCCGCAGCCCACCGCGCTCAATGTGCTGCTTAAAGTGCTCCGCTTTTCGCATTTCTGAGCAGTTAAGATAAAATGGAGATGTAAATAAGACAGATAGAGAGGAGGTCCTGGAAGATACCAAACACAAAGACAGATTCTTGTATTCTGCCAGGCTGCTCTTTGGTTCAGCAGTTAAATCAAGTCTCTGCTGATGGTGTTGATCCTGAATGAGATAACACTCAGCTGCACGGCCACATGGTTAACCTTTAGCGATTGTGGATTTCTCAGCACATGTTATCCAGCTAGTTACGCAGAAACCTTCCTCGCAGCAAACCACAGAGGCAGATGAAAGCTCAATACAGGTGCATTGAAAAGAAGTCTTTCTTTTCATTTGCACATTTGTTGAAGCTGCAGTTCCTGACAGCATCATCATAAATATTGAGAAATAATCAAAATGAATGTGAAAGAACATCCTTAGTTATCGACATTGCTCAACCCTTTACAGGATTAACATTTTACAACCATGTGAGCTGCTCTGTGAGGCCCAGTGGAGCGTTGAGCTTAATTCTAAGATCAGCAGGCTAAGAATCAACAATATTAACTTGCTGATGTTTACCATGATCATCATCTTAGTGCAGCACTAAACACTCTCTGGCCTGATGGTGGTGCTAGAGGATCATCAAAGCCATTACAGTGCACGTATGGAAGTCTGACACAAACAATCCATCCTGTATTTTTTGAGATATAAATGTCAGCACGAGCTCGAGGTGAAGAAAAAAACTGTTCTGATAAACAGTTCTGATGAATAAAGTGTGAAACAAATAGGAATTGAAGTGTGAAACAAGTGAAATAAACATTCAGCCGACTGAGTGAGGTGTGTAGTAAACATGTGGTGTTTTGTGTTTGTGCATGTGCATGTGTGTCTCTTCCAGTGGCACCGCACACCCACCACCCAGGAGACGGATGGCTTCCAGGTGAAGAGGCCCGGAGACGTGAGCGTGCGCTGCACTCTGCTGCTGATGCTTGACTACCAGGTGAGGGCGACACAACCCTGTCCAGAAATAGACGCTCCTCTGTCACAACTGTGGGACTTATCCATGCAGAACTGAAAACCACCGCTCGACAGAAACCCCACAGTGCTTTGCAGAATCCAAGGCCCGATATCTGTTTCCAAGAAAAATATGATGAGGGTTTCAGATGTGAGGTGGGCAGTTGCAAAAACAAAATGTGTTGTGATGCTTTTTTTTTTTTTTACCGTTTCCACAGCCACCGCAGTTCAAGCTGGACCCTCGCCTGGCTCGCCTGCTCGGCATTCACACTCAGACTCGCTCCTGCATCATCCAGGCTCTGTGGCAGTACGTCAAGACCAACAAGCTGCAGGACTCCCATGACAAGGAGTACATCAACTGTGACAAGTACTTCCAACAGGTACAGGACTGTGGCTGTGCTACAAATCACATTATAATCACATAAATATAGAATAAGTGTGGCTAGAAATATGATTTAACTTTGACGACATGAACAATTTGAGAAATATTTGACCACTGTGGGTGTAAGTTCTTTTTAGGCCATTTTCTCACTTCTCCGTTTTTACTTCCACATTTTCCTCCAGATTTTTGACTGCCCGCGGCTGAAGTTCTCAGAGATCCCTCAGCGTCTCACCAACCTCCTTCTGCCCCCGGACCCCATCGTCATCAACCACGTTATCAGGTAAATCCCTGCTGTTTTACTGTGTGTGAACCTCATCTAATTAGGAATTATTAAAGGTTTTCGTTTCAGGCTCCGTACTGACACTTCTGCATCGATGAATGTCTTCCAGTTTAAGGTTTGACCCATTAATCTCTTTTTCTTTTTCCACCCCTGCCAGCGTGGACCCCAATGACCAGAAGAAGACGGCATGCTACGACATTGATGTGGAAGTGGAGGACCCCCTGAAGAGCCAGATGAGCAGCTTCCTCCTCTCCACCGCCAACCAGCAGGAAATCGCCTCACTCGACAACAAGGTGAGATCAGCTGCGTCACAAAAAACACACACACACACACACACACACACACACCTTTGGATCGACTTGGATGCTGTAAATCGTGGTGAGGTGATAATTTAGCTGCCTCCTGGGCACAGACACTTTCGATGACGGCAGGTTGTTGTGGTGCAGGTGGTTTAGAGATACACTCTATAAATACAACCTGGCCTGTTTCTGAGAGACTCACTTTTTAATTTCTTCATGTTTCAGATTCACGAGACCATCGAGTCCATCAACCAGCTGAAGATCCAGAGGGACTTCATGCTCAGTTTCTCCAGAGATCCCAAGGGCTACATCCAGGACTGGCTCAAATCTCAGAGCAGGGACTTAAAGGTTCGAAAGCTGCTATTTCTATTTATACACAGAGACACACGCTGTCACTCGTTCTAAACCTTAATTCCCACAGAAAAAACAACATTCTCTGCAATTATATGAAATCTATTCTAGATGCTTTGGTGGGGAATCGGAAAATAGAAGGTTTTAGATTGATTAAAAGTGATGATCCCACTGTTAACTGCATCCACCTGCAAGTCAATATACTCCATGTTAGTCTTAAAATGAATGCGTGTACCTTGTACTTGTAGTTAATGACAGACGTGGTGGGGAACCCTGAGGAGGAGAGGAGGGCTGCGTTTTACCACGAGCCTTGGTCTCAGGAGGCCGTCAGCCGCTATTTCTACTGCAAGGTGAGGAAACAGGCTCCTCTGCATCTTTGAACTCCTCTAATTATGGGTGCCTTGCCAGCTGGGGGCTCCGCCCCCAGCTGGCAATGCATTGCATGGGGCGAAGCCCCATGCAATGCATTGGCACTTATATTATTATTCCTCGAACATTCCGGGTTTATTATTCTTAGTTCTTCTTCCGTAAATTTTCGTCCCGCTACTCCTCCCACAGATTTTGTCGCACATACTCGAGACCTATAAAAAAACATGCGGAATTACGTCGAATGGTGTGCTATGACTTTTCTAAGAATTTCGTCCAATAATTCGCTCAAAAATCGCGGAAACGTGGCCAAAACCGACGAATGGGACTCAAGGTCTCTCGCCCTAAAGAGAGAATCGGCAAAAATGGGCGTTTTTCAGCCACTTTTTTTGTCTTTAAACACTTCTCCTAGCCACAAACGGAGTCCGACAGACATGATTTTTACATCTGGTGAAAGTAGAGTTTGTTTCCTACGCACACATGCCACTCTGACATCTCTCGGTCCAGTAGTTTAGGCTGAGTCAATTTACCGAGAAATCTTTTCCGGTCTCACCTCTCCATTGACTCCCATGTTAATTTTTGGAAAAAAGTCAGAAAAGGAGAAATAGGAAGAAAAATTTCTAACTCGCTCCCACGGTCTCATTTCTGAACCCTTTCTCGCCAAAACATATCTGTACGTTCGTGGAAGTCTTGGGATTCTCAAAATGTTTTCATTTCTTAGATAGGACCTATAGTTTTTGAGTTACAAGCATTTGTTTGAAGAGTGGCGCTAGAGCAGCGCCCTCTACCGTTTTCATTGACTTCAATGGAGATCACCAAAAAAGATTCCTGATGAGAAAACTAAATTTCTAAATCGCTCTTACGGTCTCATTTCCTAACTCTTATGAAATAAAAACATATGTGGACGTCGGCCAAAGTCTTGTGATTCTCACAATGTGTTCATTTCTCAGATACGACTTATAGATTTTGAGTTAGAAGCTTTTGTTTGAGGTGTGGTCTGAAACCAGTTTTTGTCTCCAAAGTGTGCGCGCAGCAGGTGTTCCTCATCTAATCAGTGAGTAACCATAGCAACCCCATAGACTGTCAGAGGTCAAGTCTCCTCTATAAATTTACTAGATTCAAAGTTTTTGCCACCATCCGCTTTGGCCCAGTGGTTAAGGCACTCGGATCATGTGACGTAAGTCTGGGTTCGAATCCGGGTGAGGGTGGTGGTTTTTGCTAATTTTTGGAGCATATAAATAAAAGTAAAAATAAGCCCCCCCACCCCCCCATAGTAACTAGATATTACCAGGAACATGTAATGGGCCTTTATTTTGAAAATAAGCTCCCCCCCATGATAATAGAATGTTACTAGGAAGTCTATACAGAGTCTTTATTTTGAATATAAAAATAAACAACCCTCCCCCATTGTAATAGAATTTCACAAGGAAGACTGTACAAAGCCTTTATTTTGAAAATAACCCCCCCCACCCCCCATATTACAAGGAAACATGTACAGAGCCTATGTTTGAGTGTATAAATAAGCCCCCCCCATCCCCCCAGTACTAACTGGATATTACCAGAAAACATGTAATGGGCCTTTATTTTGAAAATAACCCCCCCCCCATTATAATAGAATGTTGCCAGCAAACATGTAATGAGCCTTTATTTTGAAATTAAGCCCCCCCCATTGTAATAGAATGCTACCAGGAAACATCTAATGAGCCTTTATTTTGAAAATAAGCCCCCCCAATAGTAACTGGATATTACCTGGAAGTATGTACAGAGCCTTTATTTTGAAAATAAGCCACCCCAATAGTAACTGGATATCACCTGGAAGTCTGTACAAAGCCTTTATTTTGGAAATAAGTGCCCCCATAGTAATAGAATGTTACTAGGAAACATGTAATGAGCCTGGTTTTCCAAAATAAAACCCCCAGATGGTTACAGGATGTTCCCAGGGAGCTGGAAAAATAGTGGATTTTCAAAATAAAACTCCCAAATAGTTACAGGATGTTCCTAGGAAGAGTAAAACAAAGCTAGAATTTCAAAATAAAATCCCCAGATTGTTAAGGAATGTTTCTAAGAAGCCTAAAAAAAGCTGGATTTTCAAAATAAAACCCCCAAATAGTAACAGAATGTTCCCAGGACGCCTGAGAGATGCTGGACTTTCAAAATAAAACCCCCAAATAGTTACAAAATATTTCCAGGAAGTCTAAAAGATGCTGTACCTTCAAAATAAAACGCCCAAATAGTTACAGAATATTCAGAGGAAGCCTAAAAGACACTGGATTTTCAAAATAAAACCCCCAAATAGTTACAGGATGTCCCTAGGAAGTCTAAAAAACGCTGGACCTTCAAAATAAAATGTCCAAATAGTTACAGAATATTCCGAGGAAGCCTAAAAGATGCTAGATTTTCAAAATAAAACCCCCAAATAGTTACCGGATGTTCCCAGGAAGCCTGAAGGAGGCTGAATTTTTAAAATGAAATCCGATGGATGGTGATTAGACCTTATAACATGGTTTCTCTCTGTCTCTGAAATTGGTAAAGTCTCTCAGTCACCACTCTGGATCATGTGATCAAAATGCAGCTTTTATACATGTCTTTCCCTCTCACTGTCTCACTCTCTCTCCCAGGGTCTCTCTCCTTCCTCTCGAACTATTACAGTCACTCTCTCTCTCTCTCTCTCTCTCTCTGAAATTGGTCAACTCTCAGGGTCTCTGTCCTTCGTCTTAAAGGAAATGTCTCTGTGTTCGAAGCAACGCCGGCATCGACGAGCGCAAGGCACCCATTCAAAATGTCTCGGCAGGAGAGATTTTCTAGTTCTTCCTCTAGTTGCAGAGAACAGTTCAAACATCCATGTTTTTCTTTCTCCCTGACAGATCCAGCAGAGGAGGCAGGAGCTGGAACAGGCCTTAGCTGTCCGCAACACCTAAACCAAGGCCCTCCTGCACCTCTGCATCAGAGCCGTGTGTGTGTGTGTGTGTGTGTGTGTGTGTGTGTGTGTGTGTGTGTGCGTGTGCGTGTGTGTGTGTGTGTGAGTGTGTGAGGCCATCGCTGTAGTCTGCTGAAACCTAATACCTCTCAAAGTGTCAGTAACTTCAAACAAACGCAGCCTTTGTCTTTGTGATGGCGATTGAATTTCTATGGTTTTGAAAAGATTCGAGTAAGGAGGTTTCCACAAGCCGGCAGCGATGTGCATGTATGGAAGACAGACCTCCGACGCTCGTGCTCGCTCACTGTGTTTGTGTGTTATTCTTTTGTGCCGGGCCGTGAGGACACCGTTGCTTATCGCATGTTTTAAGCCGTCAGAGGTCGACATCCTCCGCCTCACTGCCGGATAAACGACGCTCATCATCACTCACCGCTTTGTAAATACTAGCAAACCCCCCCCCCCGTCTCTCCGTGTCAAGTCAAACCCACCTGACTGCTCTGGATACTCGGACCTGGTGTCACATTTTTATTTTCTTAATCATTTTTCCGGGGAGGTTTGATTGTTGGTGTGCCCGTGTGTGTTTTCATTTGTTCTCATGAGGAGAGTGTTTTTGAAACACTGAGTAATTACACCAGCAAAGTAGAGGTGGCAGTGGGACACATTGGGCAGTTGCAGGGAATCAATGATATCAATAAACCTGAGATTTTCATTTTCAGGTTTGAATGAATCAGTTTGACGACAACCAACGTGTCTCACTTAAGTCTTATTCGCCAGTAAACGGATTTCTCTTTTTACAGCGACAGTATTAGATGAGTTAACTGTTAGTATTATCGCATGAGCAGATCCATGTCTGTGTTTTAATGAAGGACAGAACAAGTATTGATCATTGTCACACTATCTTTTCTTCCCTTAGTCAAAACAAAATGTCTCCTGTACGTGTTGAGACTCACTGCCTCTTCCTTGTGTCGTATTTTTGCCAGTTAATGGTTTGAAGGTTTTACCAAAGGTTGCAACGAGAGGAAGAGAACGCGATCACTGAAACGGAAATGGGCAAAAATCCAGATCTGGTTTTTAGTTGAAATTGCAAAGAGAAAGAAAAACGTTTTGGCTGGGTTAAAGAATTTACTCCCAAAAGTTCTTTTAAACAAACTCAGTAGAGCTCAAACCTCCGCCAAGGCCCAAAAGAGCCTTTAGATTAAATCAAGCTGCACCAAATTTCGCACGATTATTTTGTATTAATGAGTTATTCCCTGGGAAATTGATGATGTTCTCTTTGTCCAGATTCGTACTGACATTGAATGGCTTTCCTCGTGGCTCAGGTCCCATCCTTCCACCAAGTTTCATGGAAATCCATTCAATAGTTTTGTTCTGCAGAGATCACTTCCTTGGCGGAGGGAACAATAATTGCAATAAACACTTAAAAAGCCCTGGTTTGAAGCTTTGTCCATTTCTACACTTTTTTATTGTTACATGAAGATTTTCTTTTCTAGAGATGTGAATGTAAATATGTTGTTTTCCCTTCAGAGGGCCGACTGTACAGTACACAACAGATTATTTGTGAGTGTTTGGTTTGTTTTGGGGGATTTTGGGATGGATGTGGTGGGCGGGTGGGGTGAGTAACATGGTGCAGGATGGGAGCTCCAGAAGTTTTGAATTAGTAGAGCAGGAATGTTAGCGTTCCTCTGTGTCCTCTCACGGGTCGGGGTGGTTTATTTTAGGTCCATCTTGTTTATCGTGGGAGCTGAGGGAGACCTCCCTCGCTCTCAACCCCATCCATTAGCTGTAACACACGATATAATCCACACCACCTCACGTTACACTTCTTTTCTAACACGACACACGACCTGTACGTATACGTTGTAATGTCAGATGGAGGATTTCTTCTCAGCAGTCAGTTTCTAGCTGGAACCTTGTCTGGGTTTCTTTGCACTGTGCTGTAACTGCTTTTTTTGTTTTAATCCCAGCAAACACTAAACGTGATTGGACGATTTCACAAAGACCTATGCATGCTCCGTGGACATTCAATAATACAGCTAATGAGACGGTTTGTGTAAATATATGAAAAGGAAGCTGGCATAGCAGTCTGTGTGAAGACTCGTTGAAATGCCTTCTGGGAACTTTTTTGCCAAAAATGATGTGCCCTACCAGCAACTAACTGTAGGTGTGATTTTACTTTCTCGTCTGTGTTTTTGTTACTAGGTCTAAGTTATATTAACTGCACTCATTAGAGGAGGAACAGTAGTCGGTGGTAGTATTTTAGTCCTGTGTCGAACCCAGAGTGACTTTTCTTTGTATGGCCAGGGCATTCACTTTGTCGTCACTGAATCACTAGCACCTTCCTGTGGAGGAAACTCGACGCTGCAGCTCCTCAGCAGTGAGCAGCACAGTACCAGGATATTATCTGACTTATTATGACTACTGTGTCTCCTGTTACTGAAGCCTGGTGACCTGTCGACGTGTTCGTCATGGCCCCCTGCATGTGTTCTCTCTCTCTGTTTACACTGAGGGTCACCGACAGGATGATTAGGGTATACACGCGTAACACTGTATATCGGTAAAGAGCAGAACTTGTTTGGTGATTTACATTCAACGAAAAGACGAGGAGGGAGGAAAAAAAAGGGAAAACAGCTGTGACATTGTGAGACAGCCTGGATGTAAATAAAGAAGCGCTTGCCAAAGTTTGTAAATGCCATGATATCTGAAGGTGTCTTTTTTTTGTTCTCATCACCTCCATAGGAACAAGAAGTGATTTCACTGTGTTGTGCTCTGCTGCAAAAATTTACACATTAACATTTTAAAGCTCAGTGCATACAGTCATAGATTTGGGAGAAATTAAAATTCATCCATATCCTCTGACTGAGGAAATAGTCCTTCAATGTCACTGAGATGTAAAGTCATTGCCTCAGAGTTAGAGGTTGAAAAACTTTCTTTCAGTTGAATGCATATGATATTATCTAAAATGACACAGTTCAATTATACAAATAATTGGCCTCACTGCTACACAACCCTTATTTGAAAGAGCTCTCAAGTGAAGTGCTGGTGTTGCATTCAAGCTCATTGGTGGGTTAAACTTTCTGCATGAGCGCGGCATTTTCATAAGAGGAGGCAAACAGGCGTTTTATTGTTCGCCCACCTCACCGCAAGGAAGCAGGTGGAGGCCTTTTCACTGTGAACTGCAGCCGTGCAGCATAAACGCTGACTGCAGTCGAGCTGCTGCCTCAGAAAGAGCCCCATTCACTCGGCTGCTCCCCCATTCTCCTGAGCCCACAACCCTCACTTGGAGGATTCTGCTGGGTGGGGGAGGTTAGGGGACCGATCGGAGGGGAGGGATGTGTGAAGTGAGCCATTCAGCTTGTTCAACCATCTCGCTGCGGAGGTTAACCACCGCACTCCACAGCAGAGCTTGGCAAGGTAGACTCGACCCTCCGTCTGGGCACTGGGTTCACGTCTTTCTCCCCAAAGACGCATGTTGTACAAAATACTCTCCAAAAAAACCCAGGGAGGCCCGGGGAGGGGTGGAGAATTAATGCCTGACTGTGAGGGACGAGGTGGGGCAGGCTGCTTTGGAACAAACTGTTCACTGCCCCCGGGCGCCGCACTCAAGCTTTCATGCAAACTGGGAAGAATGGATTCTATGAGAAGACACAATTCTGAATATAATCATTGAATCATGAGTGACCACAGGATTTTTTTTGTCAAAACACATCTTACAACAGTGACCTTTGTGTCTAATGAGACTGAAACAAATTATATTGGTAAAAACTGGTAGGAATGAAGAAACAACTCACAGTGGCAATAACACTCTTTAATAATACCTCTTAAAAAAAGAACATATCTTAAAATAAAGGCAGCATCAGCTTGTCCAGTATTATTTTTCAACATCTTCACAAAAGAAGATTTGTGGCTCAAGTGTGTTTTTCTCAAATAATTATAAAGAAATTAAGTCTTTTTTTTTTTTATTAACTTATTTTTCATATATTCAGTGGAGTTTAAATATTGTTCATCAGCTCCAGTTATACACAGCAATGATATTATTGACTGTACTGTCTCTGTAGTCCTCGATCACGGCGCGAGTTGTGAGGAGAGTCGATGAGTCATATTTCCTTTAGACGTGACAGATTCCTCGATATCGGACTCATAAGTCAGACTTGTAGGTTGTAGAGTTTAGCGTCAGCACACGCTCGCTCTGTCAGAGTCTATGCACGAGACGTTTCCATTTTAATGTGTGAGAATTTCAGTGTATGGATCATAAAAGTACCATGTTAAAATTCACATTATTCTGTGTGACTTTCCTCAAGGCAGAGAGTGTGTGTGAGAGGTTCAACGCTCTCTAAGTACCACAACGTCCCAGAGATCCCGGTGAGATCTAGGTGCTGTTGGCCTGCTCTTGTTCAAACAGAGCCATGGCGAGATGCGAGCGCGACCCCAGACCCTCCAGGTTGCTGAGCACACAGCGGTGGTAGATGTCCTCACTGAACCGCGGGTTGCACGCTCGTCGTACGTATTTCTGGATGAGCGCTGGCTCCACCGCTCTAAACACGTGTAAGCCTGAATAGCGAACAAATATGTCGTACACGTCCATGCTTTCCAGCAGCTCCTCGTTGTCTAAGATGTCGGCAGCCATCTTGGTCCGTGCGGTCATGTAATCCGCATTGTAAAAGCAGGCCTCTTCAAAGACATGACGGTCAAAGTGGCCGTCCCTCAGCGACTCGGAAGCAAAAGAAGAGGAGGGAGCGGAGGGTTGCTGGTCGCGGTAGACGACGGCGGGGCTGTACTCCTGGAAGTGGATGGGGAAGAAGACCTGCCAGTTGCTGATGGCGTTCATTCTGCAGCGATTCAGGAAGTCCGCATTGACTTCTGTCCACACGCTGGACAGGAAGAACAGCGTGTCCACCGGATGCTTCTTAGAGATGATGTCCATCAGCTTCACCTGTGAGGGCACCTCCGTCTTCACGCTTATCCAAGGAATCTTCACGTCGCCGTAGCGTTTCTCCACCTCCCCGATCATGGCTTTGATGCCAGCGAACACGTCCGTCTGGCTGACTCGCTGTGCGTCAAACGGATCATATATGAACAAGAACGTGAGCAAAACATTATCGTGGGTGTCAAGAGTGTTCATCACATACATGTCGAGGAAGTTGCTGACATAATCCTGATCCTGGGCAGTGACGGGTAGGATGACCTGCACCCGTGTCGCCTCCGTCACATAAGGCATGGGGATTATCTCAACTGCACTGAGGGGTCTCAGCAGGTTGACCCGTTTTACAATGACTTGACTGTGGCCTTTCTGGGTGTAGGCCTCCAGAGCCAGGTCCAGCATGTACTCCATGCCGCGCGTGGGATCAAAGCGTCTGTACCCGTTAAGAAGACGGCGCTTGCGGAAGCGTAGCTGTGGCTGGTAGCGTTCATTCAGACGCTCCACTGCGATCTCCAGAACTGCACTAACATCTGCACGGTCCGCCCCTCTCATCTCACACTTTGGAGAGCTGTCGACGCACGAGTAAATGTGCTCCTCTGTGAAGTACTCCCAGTTTATCACCTCAAAACGGGTTCTTGGTTTGAAGGGATGGTTGATTCCTATTGGCCACGTGACTCCAGCTTTTCCTTCTGGAGTCAGGTCACTCAGGTTGTTGATCTGCATCTGAAGAGAACACAGAAATCTGTCATAGCAAAGCTGAAAAGGATCCGTTACATAAAAACATGTCATCTACACAGTGTAAACATGACTTTCACTGTGTGTAACGTATATTTAAAATCAAGTCAAAACATCTCTAATTACCATTATTATCATCGGCAGCTACTATATTTACACAATAAATCTTCTTCAGCAGATCATAGTCACAATAAAATGCATAGAAATTTAAAATTTCATGTTCCAGCAAAACACTGTATTCTTTGTCTCCAGTCAGGAGTTTCAGCACTGATTCACATTGGGTTTGGTGAAGAGAACAAACTGAACTGTGACACAGAACTCATCCATGTAGGAGCTCACTGGATTTTGTCCCATCAGATAAGAGTTAAGTGAAAAGGCACAGCTGTGTATTACAAACCTGGAGCTGCTCGATCTGTAGGTACGTCCATTCCAGCTCGATCTGGCTGAAGCGTTTGTGCAAGCGGTACATGAGATTTGGTTCTGATACAGGATGCACTGTGAAGGCATTTTTAAACTGAGTGCTGTCTTCTCGCTCTGGATCGGCATTTTTCCCCAGTTCAAAGTAGCGATAGGTCATCTCCTGTGAGCCACACAAACATTGAGGGAGAACAAGAAGTGTTAACAATGGATATTCAGTGTCAGAAGAAAATTAAAACTACTAATACCACTGTTCTTTCTTATAATTTGAAGGTTTTCTTTACCCGGTGCACCTCCACGCAACTGAGACCCAGGTAGTCAATAATGCAGCGGCCCAGCCACTCATCAGGTCTCACGCTGAGGATATCATTACGGCATGTGTCAAGATGAGGCTGCAGGCGGGCCAGCAGACTGCGAGACAGCAGATAGCCGTAACCCCCGTGGCAGTAGCGTGCTTTCTCCTCTCCACCAATGAACTCTTCCGCCCTGCCCATGTACAGGTCCTGACCTGCGCTGAGGTGGCCCACAAGCTCAGACAGACGATCTGCCTGCATGTAAGTGTCATCCTGGGCTAAGAGGAACCAGTCGTAGTCCGAGCCGTAGTGCTGGTGGAGGTGACGCACCGTCTCGTACATCAGCCACACCGGGCGGTCGTCACCATGGGTGACCACAGTCATGCCATGAGGCACCTTGGGGCTGCGCAAACCAGTGAAAAAAAAGGTGCGGTGGAAGTGGTGGGCGACAGTACGGTTCACTGCCACGGCCAGCGTGTTCAGCGTGGCCCGAGAGGTCAGTACGCCCACCAGCAGTCGCTCCCTGATGCCCAGTTCAGTGTGGATATATCGGGTTCTGGAGAGGTGGAGAAAAGACACAGAAACAGAAAGAACAAAAATGAGAAAATAAGCACATACATGATGAAGGTGACAGGATACGTCTCATAACAGTCATCTTGTTTCATTAACAAGTAACACAGATAGACTCAAACTCTTTTTGACACTTCTTGGACTTTTTGTCCCACAGATTTAAGGACATATGACAGACTTTTCACACAGCTGTAGAATTTGCACATTCCTGAGGTGTCTTTAAGGAGACACGACTCTCCACACTCACCTGAGGACTTTCTTGTGTGGCTTGTTTGGGTCCTTGTGATAGGGCACGATGCGGGGCTGGATGTCCTCGTCTCCAGCCTCATCCCTGGAGACCCCCTGGCTGTCCCCTCTGCCCAGGAAGAGCCTCCCGTTGCCCAGCTCGTCCCTGCAGGAGTCGTCGGCGTCCCCCTGCGTCCAGGACACCATCAGCAGACTGAGGCTGCATCCCAGGGACAGCCCCAGGATGAGGGGCAGCGCGGGCCTGAACAGGGCCAGAAACGAGGACAGACGCATTTCTGGGCTCCGCTTAATGAGGCTGCTCTGGAAAAACTGTGCTGCCTGCGAGTCTGTGAGCAGAGCATGTGAAGAGGTGTCAAGTTTCCTGTGCTAGCTTAGCACGTTTGAATGGAAACATGTCAGGAGAAGCTAACGGAGAAACGACTTAAATCACCCATAGCGTTTTATTTATCCTCTCATCCTGTGAGTTTTGAATCTACTGATGAGACAGTTTACTTGAACACATCCCAGAGCTGGAGATTAAAAGACGATGACCCTTAGCCTCATATTCTGAGATAACAGTAAAGCTGATGCTAAGTTACTTCTTTAACCTAGTTTTCCCTTTAAAATTACAAATAGCACAGGATCATTACCGTGTAATACGACGTCCCTGCTGTCTAATACACCAAACTACTCATATGAGTCATGTAAACTAACCTGTACCTGTACTCCGGACATACCATCGATGTTTTTAAGCTAACGCCACGTTAATTAGCTTAACCGAATTTTGACTAGCTTCTTCTGAAGTGAGCTAACTAACGTAGCTGGACGCGACGTGTCACCTGGTTTGGTGAATCACTAGTTTACGTTCACCCACGGTTAGTTGGCGATAAAAAAAAAAAAAAAAAAAAGATAAAGTCGTGAAGTAGATGTCGTTAGCCTCCTCGTGTGGAGTTAAAACCCCGAAGAGAAACAAAACAGCAAGGGGCGGGCTAGCATGTTAGCATTGTTGTTTTCCGTAGCTTCTCAATCCATCACCGCCGCCGACGACTTGTGAGTATAGATCCCGGTTTTTACACGCTGGTCCCGGTGGAGAGCCACGAAGCGGTGCCCTGGGCGAGTCGTCCATTTTCTTCAGTTGCTTTACTTCCTCAGAGAATCATCGGCACACGCACAGAGGAGGAATAACGTCCCTCATCATCATCTTCATCATCTTCATCATCATCATCTTCATCACGGACTGACCGAGGGTCTGCTGCAGCATCACCTCCAGCTGCCCCCCCTGCCCCCCCCCCGGAAAGAAAGCACCACTATAACTATAACAGAGGAAATAACATATTTATATAATCTAAATTCACTTCAGTTGTAATTGCACAGGAGGAAATTACAGTACACGGTTTATTTACCTGATGAAAGTGTGATGAGGAATCCAACATCCAGACAAGTGATCAAAAATAGGAACAGAAAAAAGTATGAACTATAAATAGTGATGAGGAAAAAGAAATCAAACACTCAATGATTTAATCTACATATTCGAAACATAAGTCATTAATTATTAATAATCATCTTAATCATAACCAGCTTCCTAAACATCTACACATATGTAGTTGGCCTGCGCTCGACATGGTAGATAATGTACACAACATATATGTAATAATTAAAACAATATAAATAACAAACCTAAGGCTTTATATTTGAATACATATATACAAAGTCATACACTATAAATACATTTGCATTGATATTTATGGCAAAAAGAGAGGACGATAAATTAAGGAGCAATAAATATTAAGTAAACAGATAAAGCAGTGATTGTCTAATCCTCTCTTCATCCCTGCACCTTGTGAACAAACAGGATACTTTATATTTTAAATCTATTTATCTATCAACAGGTAGACCATATTCCTTATAGGTCTGTGTCCAAGGGCCCATTCTCTCATAATCTACACACGATGGAGAATTAAAGGACTCAATTTTACCTCAGCACTCAAATAATATACAGTAAATCATAGTCTTGTTAAAAGGCATTTCTGGTGATATATTATATACATACATATTGTATGCATGTGGCCAGGGACCCAGTGTCTCATCATCATCTACACATGAGGATGGATTATTGAGTGAAGACGCACATTGGTCGATTACATTATACGTGATAATTTATTATGATCAAGTTTTGCATCGAGGAGGATGTCAGTCCGTGTGTCTCACTTTTAGTTCCTGATGATATATTGAGTCACAGGCAGTCGTGACATTATTTTATGAATTAAATCTGAGTGTGAATCTACAGTTTGCTGCAGTGCTGTGAGAAGGGGAGGCTCCGTGGATCTTCACCGCCCCTCTCCCCCATATATGGTCAGTCTGGCGGTTCGACGTGCGGCTACATCCACCCGGCGAAAAAGTGGACACGAGACGTCGGTGTGCTCCGGAGACCAGAGACTCAAACAACAGGTAATTCAGACGGCAATGGCGACCGACAGCTGCGGCTCGAATAAATAACACACACACGCGTTGTTGTGGAATTATATACAAGTTTTAAAAAAAACGTGAATTAGCCTCTGAATTAGCCGCCGGTCGAAGCCGGGCGGGCCTCGCGTCAAGCTAGCTTTCGCGGCAAGCTAGCTCCAACGGCTCAGGCCTGGTAATTGTGGCTAGATGCCGTTGTTAGCTTAGCCAGAAAGCTAGCGTGGGCAATTTGATGGAAATGGACGTGATGTGCCGCTCGCGTGTGACACCGAAGCTCAACACGTTGGCCGCGTTGCCTCAGAGTCATCACCGACTCAGTTCTTAAAAGTGACAGCGTTTGATGCTGACGTTAGCGGCGTGAGCGGCTCCGCTTAGCCGCTAGCAGCCGGGCCACTGGAGCCCAACGTGCCAGCAGGTGGGACCGAGAGGAACTGAAGTGAAATGCGGTCATGGTTAGCATCACCGTTACCCCGCTACCCCCGGGACACATCACTGTTAATCGCGTCAGGCCTTCGCTAACAACACCGGTCTTTAATTAAATTCAACTGTGTGTTTTAACCGGTGTTTCCGTCGTAACGTCAGCGTGCGTCAACGATTAGTCATTTACACCCTGACTCATACTCGTGTATGACTGGAGCAATCAAAGTCATCTTTTTATGGTGAAATCCTAACACATCCTCGAGAATCAGTTTCCAGTGTGTTCCACCCCCACAACGTGGCGTGACGAGGGACTTGAGATTTGTGTCCTTTTTGTGTTTTAAACTCAGCCCTGCACAACCATGCCATCCGACTTGGCCAAGAAGAAGGCAGCAAAGAAGAAGGAGGCCGCTAAAGCCCGTCAGCGCACCAAGAAGTCAGACGAGCTCGGCGAGGAGGGTGAACAGCCAGAGGCCCAGAGTAACGGAGCGGAGAGCAACGGTGAGAGGACTGATCTGAATAAACATTGTTTTATCTCCACAGCCATTTCTGAGAAGCACCCTGGCACCCGTCACTTTTATTTGAGGCAGAGGTGGACATTAAACTCTGAATCACTGTTTTTGTTTCAACAGGTATTGACTGTTTGACTAAGGAGCTTGATGAGTTTGAGCTTCGGAAGACGGAGGCGCGGGCAGTGACAGGTGTTCTAGCCTCACACCCAAACAGCACTGATGTCCACATTAGCAGCCTGTCGCTCACCTTCCATGGGCAGGAGCTGCTCGCAGACACCAGCCTGGAGCTCAACTCAGGCAGACGCTACGGCCTTCTTGGACTTAACGGAACAGGTAATTGATTTATGTGCCACAGGATGTTTCCAGTCAGTGGTGTATCTGCTCATAGATATGTTTCAGGGTGGTCTCCCTGACTTGATGTGACCTTAACTCTCATTAAGCACTAGCAGTTCTAATAGTAAGTAATATAATTTTTTTTTTTTCTGTTCAGGAAAATCCATGCTGTTGTCAGCCATCGGGCTTCGTGAGATTCCCATCCCAGAGCACATCGATATTTACCACTTGACCCGGGAGATGGCCCCCAGTGACAAGAGTGCTCTGCAGTGTGTGATGGAGGTGGATGAGCAGAGGATTATGCTGGAGAAGGAGGCAGAGAGACTTGCCCATGAGGACTGTGAGTTATATGTGATGCACCATGAAATGATAAACTGTGGAGGGCAAACGTAAAACAACTTGGCCTGAGCCAACAGACATGCAGCAGTGAAACATATTTCAGAACAGCCTTGCATATTCTTATGCAGCTAGATGAAATAAATAGTAATTGTATCTCTTTTCCTTCCCAGCTGAATGTGAGAAGCTGATGGAGCTGTATGAGCGTCTTGAGGAGCTGGATGCAGACAAGGCAGAGATGCGAGCCTCACGGATCCTCCACGGTCTGGGTTTCAGCGCTGCTATGCAGCATAAGAAAATGAGGGACTTCAGTGGAGGATGGAGGATGCGTGTTGCTCTGGCCAGGTAAAGACCATGAGCTTCTTTGACATTGTATGTAAGCTACTTTGTGTCAAGTGCAGCTAAATGTGTTCTCAGCAGAGCGGCATCTTGCACTGGCCTCATTTAATTCAGAATGTTCCTGTTTTGCTCTTAAATCAAGATCATTTTCTGAGTGAAACCGGAGGCTAACAAAGGCATCACACATTTATACAAATACCCCTGGAAGAGAAGTAGCCCATGTTTGGACAAAAAAATTATTGTATTTGCTTTAGAACAAAATGATTCAAGATTGAAATTAAAGAGTTGTTTCATATAAATTAAGTTTCTGTGACACATTTTCTGTAATTTAAACTAAAACTATTATCCACTGTTTTTACAGAGCTCTGTTTATCAAGCCCTTCATGTTGTTGCTGGATGAGCCCACTAACCACTTGGACCTGGATGCTTGTGTGTGGTTGGAAGAGGAGCTCAAGTCGTAAGTTAACTTCCTATTTCATTGCTGTATTAGTCCGAACAGTTACGTACATATTTGATGTATGTGTGGAGATGTGTACTAATCGACCTGATGGTTCTCTTCAGGTTCAAGCGAATCCTTGTGCTCATCTCACATTCTCAAGACTTCCTGAATGGTGTGTGCACCAACATCATTCACCTACATCAGAGAAAACTGAAATATTACACGGTAAGATCACTTGCTGTTTCTTAAAGTAAAATTAAGAAACTTTGGCATCATTGGAAGGTGTTAGACGTATCCTGAACTCACTGCCTCCTGCAATGTCCTCATGCTAAATAAGGATACCAGGGGTAGGCGGTTGCTATTTCTGTGTGTGGGAAGACCTGTTGGATGACCATGCAAATGTATTTTTATCTCAAGGGTAACTATGACCAGTATGTGAAGACCAGAGAGGAGCTGGAGGAGAATCAGATGAAGCGCTTCAACTGGGAACAGGACCAGATAACACACATGAAGGTGAAAAAAAATATTCCATTACTACGTGGTGTACTGATTTCACTGCCAGTAATCAAATTGTAAACAACTGAATACATTTTTAGAAAATGTGAAATTAATCCTATTAAAAGAAAAAAGCACAGAGGTTCCATTTTGTACTACAAATCCCATTCTATTCACTGTGGCTAATGCTGAGGCAGCGTAGTTAATAAAGTGATCACCTGACAGGGAGTAGGCTACAACCAACACAACCACAAACAGTTAGCTGGGGAAAACCCTTCAAGTGACTAATCTTGTTTTCTAAGCAGTGACTTCAAACCATTATTTTGCAGTAAAGTCAATCAAGATGTGCACTCATTGTTCTGTTTACACCTCTCCTCCAGAATTACATTGCCAGGTTTGGTCACGGTTCTGCAAAACTGGCCCGACAGGCACAGAGCAAAGAGAAGACTCTGCAGAAGATGGTGGCGTCAGGCTTGACTGAACGAGTTGTGAATGACAAGGTACTGCTGTGGTCTACTGATAGGCTCCTAATGGTGGTTGGCAAACTGACCCCATTAAAGACGAGCAGTGGTTTTGACTCGGTGACACACACTGGGTGAGGTTTTTTACTTTTGATACTAATGCCTCCCTGCATCTCCCGCAGACTCTGTCATTTTGTTTTCCTCCCTGTGGGAAGATTCCTCCTCCCGTTATCATGGTTCAGAACGTGAGCTTCAAGTACAGTGACAACACAGTGAGTACGCTTAATAGAGATTTGTTCATAGAAAATCTGGAGTCATTTCTCAGTCTCACTCATCTGTTCATGTTTCCTGCAGCCGTACATATATAAAGACCTGGAGTTTGGTATTGACTTGGACACACGAGTGGCTCTGGTGGGGCCCAATGGAGCAGGGAAGTCTACGCTACTGAAGCTGCTGATGGGAGAGGTTGGTACTACACAGACCCTCAGCATCCTGCAACAACTCGCTGTTTTCTGAGTTACCATTTAATATTTTTCCTCTTTGTAGCTCCTACCCAGTGACGGCATGATCCGCAAACATTCTCACGTCAAGATTGGCAGATATCATCAGGTAAACCACTGCAGTGCACAACCTCATCTGAATCAGGGCAAAATTCACAGCAGGACACACATTGCAAAGTTCTTGTGAAGTAGCACCTACACTAAAATTTACTGTCCCCCATGTTTCTTTTGTTACAGCATCTGACAGAGCAGCTGGAGCTGGACCTGTCTCCTCTGGAGTACATGATGAAGTGTTACCCTGATATCAAAGAAAAAGAGGAGATGAGGAAGATCATTGGTCGTTACGGCCTGACGGGAAAACAGCAGGTGGAAAAAGAATTTTCCAGAGGATACCTGATTCAAAAAGTGTGAATTTACTCTTTTGCTTTTTAGCCTTTGCTCCGAGTTGACTCCTGAAATGTTTTCCAGGTCAGTCCAATCAGGAACCTGTCAGACGGTCAGAAGTGTCGGGTGTGTTTTGCCTGGCTGGCCTGGCAGAACCCTCACATGTTGTTCCTTGACGAGCCCACCAATCACTTGGATATCGAGACCATTGATGCATTAGCAGATGCAATCAATGAGTTTGACGGCGGCACGATGCTGGTTAGCCACGACTTCAGGCTAATTCAGCAGGTGAGCATTATCATTTGATGGATTCATGGAATATTTGGTTTGAAACAGAGCTGTGCAACAAAGGTGTTAAGTTAAAGCAGTTTTGATTAGAACCATTTTAATCCTTCCTTCAGGTGGCGCAGGAGATCTGGGTTTGCGAGAATCAAACCATCACAAAGTGGAACAGGGACATCCTGGCGTACAAGGAGCACTTGAAATCAAGGATTGAAAAGCAAGCACATGACATCTAAATCAACATCACACTGAGCCACTCCTTTATCTTGTATTATGACCTGTAAGCTCACAAAGGGATGAGCCGGATTTGCATCGCAGGAAATCTCCCAACGACAAGAACTGAAACAATCTCTTTATGCATCTTCTCAGACGCGTCTCTTGAACATGTTGTACTGTATTTCCATTTTGGTTTGACAGTGCTGCATCGTGCTACACCCAACCCTCTCCTCACCTCAGGCTGCACTCTGATTGGCTGATTCACCCGAAGCATCTCAGTGCATTGTGGAATGCATTCCATTGTGCTGTGTTCATAGAAAAGTTTTATTTTTCCAAATGTTCTGTTTTATCCCATCACGTATGCAGCAGCTTTTAGGTCATATTTTATGATATTTAAAAGTTGACTTTTTTTTTTCTCCGCGTAGAAGCAGTTCTGCCTTATTTAACGATGTAATGCAATAAAGAGTTTGTCTGAATAAACGGAACATTAAAAACAGCACATTTAGTCTCAGATAGTTTTTTATTCATTTTAAACTTCATGAATACAGTGCTGGTATCTTCAAATTAAAGGCCTTCAGGAAAAAAAAAAAGGATTAACATGTCTGTAAAGGAGGACAAAACTTGAAGTGATAAATTGCTTTGGATTCTGATGTGAGCCGCATGGCTGCATATATATATACCATCTCAATACAGCCACTACACTATACTTCTCTCACTAAGTAACTGAAACTGACTTGGCTGTCCCAAAAAATCTTGGCATTTCTTGACACACTAACATTGATAAAATAAGAATCTAAAAAAGCCACTTAAAAAACATCAATTGAGGCCAATGCATCTCCAGGATGCAATTTTGAAAAAAAAATATAATAATTTCAGAAAGTCTCTTAACATCCTCATGTATCTGATTTTAATAATGTATTCTTAAATTTCCTTCATTGTCTAACACCCCTTCAGGTAAAACTGAAATGGAACTGATGCCGGCCATTAATGCATTTAATGGCAAAAAAAATACAAAAGTTTGTGGTAAATCTAAACCGTGGGCTGGATATAAAGATAGAAGACAAGAGTGAAGCAGACTGTCGTCCATCTCTTTATACAGTCTATGACTTAAAGCCACTCAAACCTAACAGTGGTGGACATCTGTATTTGAACCAAGCACTTTTGGTTCAAAAGACAATTAGTTAAATAGTTTGTCATTTAATTTCTAATGTCATTAAACTGTTATTTATTACAGTCTGAAAATACATGCTATGTTATACGTTACATTTCCAACATAAAGTACATTTCTGTCTATCACTGTTGTCTGAAACATACGAGGCTGCACATAAAGCTATAACGTTTGTCAGGTGGACTCGTCCAGAGACCAAGGGCTGCAGTGTGTGCGAGTAAATACTGATTGATTCTATGTACAGTATGTAAACATTATTAACGGCCTAATTGTTAAACAAGGCTCCCATTTAAGGTTCCAACTTAGCGTGCATGACTGACAGATTAGTGGCACTAGATGCAGTTGAAACAGTGCAAGTTGAAGGAGTTTTTTGGTTACGCCGTTTCCAGGTGATCCTGGAGGCAGCGGGGGTAAAAGAGGACAGCAGCAGCCAGAGGTGCGCTCAGGTGCAATATGAGAGAACCAAACCGGGGGGGGTTGATGCTCACTGGGCTTCCCACTCCTCGTCTGACGCCTCGTCAGGGGGGATGGCTCGAGTGTTGCTGGCCCGAATGCTGTTGATGTTGGTGAAAGAGAGAAGGTTCGCGATACCCATCAGACTCACACCAGTGCCGTCCAGGTTCACTTGAGCCAGGTGCATGTGTTTCAGAAACTTGAGACCTGAGGAGAACAAATTTACACACAATGAAATTCGTCCAAGTGAGGCACAGATCACACGTGTGTAGAGGGGGTGAGCCAGATACAGAGTCAGCAGGTGCAGCTTGTGAACTTACCGTGGTCTGTGATGCGTGTGCGGCTGAGATTAATTTTAACAAGCTGATTGCAGCGGATCACACCTCTCCTCACGACTGTGTCTCCCACCTGAGTGCTGGCTAATCCCAACACCTATAAAGACAGAAAGATATACAATGAACCGTAGTAAAAAAGCATAAAGAGAGATACCTGCACCTCATTGTTCATTTTACTAAATAGGGGAAGCAGGTTATTTATCAGATTGTCCTCAGTCAAATGGTGCAGAGAGATCACCTGAAGGTGCGGCAGACAGACGATGAGCTCAGCAACTCCTCGGCTAGTGACGGCTGTTCGGTCCAAACACAGCTCCTGCAGCTCCTGCAGACCGCGCAGAGAGGGGAGCCCTGCGTCTGTCACCTGGGTGTTGCTGAGTGACAGCTTCTTCAACCTACACACAATATACACAAGCTTCTTTTTAACAGCCCTGTTTTAACAGCACTCAGATTTGGCTGTAAGATGTGTTCATTACATTATAGCAGTTACTAAGTATGGGAATGACCTGCTCATGGTGGAGAGCTGATTGACTCCCTGGTCTGTGACTTGTGTGTAGTCTGTCAAGTCCAGCTCTAAGAGCAGGGACAGATCAGAGAGGTACGCCAACCCGCTGTCATTCACAGAGTGGCGTCCAGGGAGGGTGAGATGAGTCAACTTAAGACCTGGGGAGGAAAAGTAGAAACCACGGTGAGAGTTTGATTCCAAACAGACTTGGAGCATTTTCTTTCATCGTGTCTGTTCCTTCCCAGTTACAGACCTGAGATGATCTGCAGGGCATGATTGCCATCAGCAACAGGAATTCCCGCCAAACTGAGGGAAGACAGGGCAGGGAGGGTGGCGAGGTACTTCAGTGACGCCTCTGTCACATTTGTCCCATCTAGGTTGAGCGTCTGCAGGCTGGACAGCTCTGCCAAAGCTGAGACATCCTCAACCTGGGAAACAAGACACGGAAAGATCATGAGAGAACAGTACACGTTGCTGAACATAATACTGAAATAAAAATGTGCCAGAAGAGCTGATGTACCTTTGTCTGCTTGATGCTGAGAAGTCGCAGCTGTGGTACACATGAAGGAAGGACTACCAGCGTAGCTTCTGTCACTGCCGTCTGATTCAGGCTGAGCTGAGAGAGGCAGGACGGAGCTGACTGGAGATATAACACCATCCCTGCATCGGTCACTTTGGTCTGGTCCAGTGACAGGAAACACAGACTGTTCAAACCTTGAAGACACAGGAAGAAGAAGAAAAATACTTTGAAAGCAAGAAAATCATAACCTCATTTAACACTTAATACAAATACTTAACACAGAGCAGCTTATGTTGGGGGTCTGGCATTCTTGCACGTAACTGTAATTGCTGGTGAGGCAGTGTTACATAATTAGTTATCCCTTTATAATAACTGTCTGACCTCTGATATGCTGCAGACAGGAGTCCGTCAGTTTACTGCAGGAAGCGAGGTTGAGGTACTGGAGTTTCACCAGGCTGGACAGGATTGATAGACCAGAGTCTAGAAGGAGATTAAAAAAAATTAGCACAGATGTTGACCAATTCAGTCGAGAAATTACATCCCAGGATAAAGCTTGATACCAGTGATTAGAGGTGAGTTCACAAGACTCAGATGCTTGAGCGCCGTAAAGGCCCTCAACTGCCGCAGGAGCTCATTGGTGGAGTAAGGGTAGCAGTTAAGAACAAACTTCTGCAACGGGCAGCCGAAGAAGAGCTCCAGGGTGCGCGGACGAAGGAGTCTTTCACGGGACATGTGGTTGAGCAGAAGCTCTGCTAGCTCCGGGGTCAGACATGCCAGACTGCTGCTGTACTGCATACTGGGAGCTGAGTGAGTAGAGACAGAGCCAAGAATGACCACAGTGAGTAAACAAGGCAACAAGACCCCGCTTCTTTCAAATCAATGAGTCTTGCAGCTGTATCTCACCGGTCATGAGGTGCACAGTTGCACGAGTAGCCAAGGCACATAGGGATGGTACGCTGGGTGTCCTGAAGGCTCTTTTAGGTGGTGATGGCTGTCCCTGGGAGGAACGGGGGTCTTCTTGCTGCGCGGCACGTTGAAGACGCTCCACTGCAGCTAGACCTGCCGCTACGGGCGCCACCCGACCTCCTGCATCCTCAGGCTCTGCTAGCTCCTCTGCCGGAACCTCCCTGAAACAAGCACACAGCCGTGATTGAATTTTAATGCAAATAATATTGAAGTGTGCGAGTATATCCACAGTCACTGCAAAACTCCAAAAATATATTTATAGTGCTTTATTTGTTAAGCACTGTTCTAAACAAAGTTATCAGGGGAACCCCAAAAAATATCATTAGATCAATAAAATAAAATCTATTTCACACAGACAAAAAGTCGGTAACGTGTATACATTGATTGCTGTCATCCATAGAATCCAGTATCACCACATTACATTAGTCCCATTCCGTTGACACTCACCTGAGTCGATTGCCTTGTTCTGGCCAGTGGTGTCTGGGCTCAAATCCTACTCGAATCCTGTTCTCTGGGAAGAAAGGCAGCCTTGGCATTCCTGTGAAAATGTGACAAAAAAGTAGTTCACAAGAATATTCCAATGTCATCAGACTGAACCACAAAATGAATCTTCTACAGCCTGAAATGTTTCCACTTCACACAGAAAACATTTTAAATTCCACACCTCGAATCAACATCTTTTGTTCTGGATTTGTGATTCTCTCTATATGGAAAGCTACAACTGTGAATATACTTTCCCTCTGTGTCCGGAACACACATTGAATCCTATATCAACACCACATATGCTGTTAGATGGAATATGATTGGCTGACCAGCAGTAAGGACTTAGGGAGCTCAGATGTGATTGGTGGGGCTCAGCACTGTTTGTTTGACAGAAAGGGGCATTCACAGACTAGTATTTCCTAATCCTAATCTTTCTTACACTGGAAACACATTTCTAGAGCAGTCAGTCAAATGTTCACACTGAGAAACTTATGTAATGTACAGTACAAGAGTCATCATGAGATGACATATCCCACACTCTTCCTGATTGTGAAGTAAAAAGAAAATATTCTACTCAGGAAACAACATAATTACAGACAGATATACGGATCACTTCATTCCCCCACATTGCGACTGGGGGGAGAATAAAACTGAATGAGAGTTAACAGCTGAGAGTGAAGGGGCCACGGCCATCTGTTTCTGATATGAGAGAACGACAGGTGGAGATGAGGAAACAGGAAGAGGGGAGGAGAAAGGGTGGGGAAAGAAAGTAAAACTTAGGTCAAGGGAGGGATGAAGTGTCAATAACGACCTCAGACTAAGGGAGCAGTACCGTTCAGCATGTAGGGTGGTTCTTCGTCTCCCTCCTGTTCCTCATCGACCTCTATGCCTGCAACTTCTTCTGCATTACCAGCTACCAACCTCTGGCCTCGTCCTGTGGGGCACCAGAAATACCATAAAACATCTATTGACATAAAATGTAAATAATTATCAACATTCTGGTTGGTTGAATTAACTGGGACGTGCTGTGATGTTCCAGAGGGAAAATCTAGTCACTCATGTAGTAACTCATAGCTGGAGAACGTCAATTGGCTGAAGGTTAAAATCATAGACTGTATTTAGAGATGGACAATTTGACATCGCCAGAGTATCTCGATCACCACCTGCTGTCTGGCTGCAGCATAGGTTATACATCCTGTGTTTTTCTACGCTACTAATACACAGCAAACAAGCTTACAAAGAAAAAACATGTCTGAGGTAAAACAGAATGTGTTTGTATATCTTTATGCCACATTATTTTTCTGTATATAAAGATAATATACTTACCCCAGAAATGAGATGGTCCAGACAGTGAAGCACCAGCTTCAGGGATCCCCGCATAATTGACTGCCTCTTCCCACAGTTGGTTGGGTAGTGGAGGAGGTAGAGCAATGTCCTGCCCTTCGGCTCCCTCCAGGACAGGGATACGAGGCTGGGGAGGCTGGGGAAGCTGAGGAGGCTCAGTGCACTGAGGTGGCTCGTTCTGTACTGCCAATAGTGGATTTGCAGGACTTGGTGGATCCTGGGGCGTTTCTGGAGGAGTGGTCTGAATACAAAGTGCAGCATTGGGTGTTAGGCCCAAAGAGCGCAGCGAGCAAGCAAGTTCTGCCTCCCCAAAACGTTTCCGGGGGAATCCCTGAAGGAGGGAAAAGGAGGGCAGGGAGGGGTGACGTCCAGAGATGTGCTCCATGACACTTCGCAGAGGGGCATCAGCTGGGAAACGTTCACGGATTGACTCACCGGACGGCAGCCGAATCTGCAGCAGAGAACAAAACCCACAATTATGTAAATTGTTTTTTTGTAAGTCTCACACATGTAAACAGAAAATAAGGTTCTTCATTGCCTCACCATGAGGATGCAGTTGTTATCAACATTAGTCTGACTATTTCCTCCAAGCTTCTGCCCTTGGCCACTAGGAGGAGACGTCTCAGTGACGACGGTCTGGATCTTCCTCTGCAAGCTCTTCCGATCCTCAGCTATCCGCTTTAACACTAATTCGCGTTCCTGCCAATACAAAACACATAACATGTTCAGACATTTGCCTCAAGAGATTTTGTTCTCTATTGCCAGTCTGGCTGACTTAGCACTGTTTGGAAGAAGTCACAAGTCCTTCTTTTCTTTACAGCTGACCTGTTTCTTTTGTATTCTCTCTGCTCTGGCCTCCTGAGCAACGCGTTGTCTTTCTTGGTCTTCAAAGTCACTTTTGTCTTGCTTGATGCGCGACTCAACAGGCAGTGGTTCCGGGGACAGGTTGCATGATTGTGACGGCCTCAGCACCAGTGAAGGGGATGCTGTTAAACCCAGAGACAGTCCAATGAGATAATCTTTTTTTGGCCATTTTAAACAGCTGATATGATAACAATGTCATATTACATTTAGGACATACATTTATCTACTCCAACTGATGCACTAAAGAAAATAACTTTGATACTCTAAGTGCACAACTTCTGGTGCCATACCTCCACTTCCAGATGGAGACGTATGCGACTCTGAAGTGCCTGCTGCCTCTTTAGGTGGGTTAAAAGCAGAAAATGCTGTTTCAGCAGGCTGTGATGACTGCTTGACCAATCTGTGCCGTGGATACTGACCCTGTAAGAGCCTATTAACATATGAGAGAGGGACACAGCATTTACTGAAGGGTGGTTTCCTTTAGTAATGAAAAGAACATTGCTGAATGGCAATAACCGCATGGAATTGAGGAAAGGGCTCTGGGTCCACTCACCACTCAGCTGCATCTGGCACGGAGAAATGTCCTGCCTGCATAGCTGCCTGGATCTGTTCCTCTGTGAAACCCATCTCACTGAGGATGAGGAATAACTCCCCGACAGTCTGCAAAACAAAATCAATCAGTCTCCTGAGCAGCTTGTCTAACATGCCATTAAAGGCCTGTAAGCATGAGTTGACCAAACTCATGCTTAACTTGTGATTGTTTTATTCCTCATCAAAGAAAAAGATTCTGGTTCTATTTAGGCTTGACTATCAGCTTATACTTCATTCTATTTAAACTTAATATTATTGGGGTTTTTATTTTTGTTGTATTTTGTTTCTGCAACAACCATTCATGGCTGCAAAATATAATTGTTATTATCTTTAACAGCAATTAATTTGCTATTACTGTTGTAAAATTGGTTACTCTAGTTCTGTGAGTCGTTACTACAGATTTATAAGTACCTCTGCTTTAAATACTTTTCGACAACTTCAAGTAAACTGAACAATAATGATATAAATGTATACTCTTTATATTGCAGTTTTCTGGTGATAACATCAAGAAGCTGCCTTCATCATTCACAATATTAACATTACCTAGCATTAAAAGTCACTGTTTTAGCGAGGACAACATGTTGGCAGATTGATTTCTCTTTGTGTTTGTGTCCTGCAGTTTCGCTGAGCTGCCGTTTCCGTCTAAACTCTCCGCATCTAAGTGAACGCGAAGTTTCCAGCAGCTGCTTCAGCCTGTGTCGAAGTCAATGCATCACCTGACAGCGAGGTCAGAGGATTGACTGGAAACAACAAGCTAGCCCTGAGCTAACGCCGGGTGCGTTGTTGTGTCTGTTGTGTCTGTTGGCACAGTGGGGGATGTCAACAAGCGACATTAGCATGACGGCTAACAGTTAGCCGCGAGAGAGCGATGGCGAGGATAAAGCAGCTAGCAAGCTAATATCTTTGTGCATTTTTGTGTCATGCAGGCGACGTGTAGCTTACCGAAGAGGCGGGAGAGCTCATGTCGTTGTTTCAGCTTCACCGTGGAGAAAACCACAGACAGACACTGGTGTTATTGAAGAACTTTGTTGACTTCCTGGTTGGTTGTGCAGCGCAGCTTGCTATGTTAGCCGCACTGACCCCTCCCCCTCACAGCTGATGATAGACGGGATATCCACAACACAGCAGCCAATCAGCGCCGCGGAGAGAACACACCGCCCACAGCTTCTGGACCAATCCGGTCTGCTCTCCAGTGATTGACAGGTCCAACCCCCAACCACTGCCCGACCTCTGACCTCAGTCATCCCAGTAGAAAGTGAATGTGTGGACGGTGGACACAGTAAAAAATAAAGAAGTGAATCTGTGGATTAGGTAAAAAATTAAGAAATGAATGTGTGGACAAAGTAAAAAATAAAAACAAACGAAAAAAAGACAGAAAGAAAGAAAGACTGCTATAATCATATTCAAAAGTTCAATATATATACAACCAATAGGGGTCGCTCTCATTCTGCGTATTGATTTCTACATTTGCACAATTATAAACATATACAACTTTATTGACCGTTTATCAACTTTTACAATGTTCAAGGCAAATAAAGTAAAATGATGTTGTTGTTGTAATTTATTGTTAACGTTAAAACAAAGTGCAATAAATAAATAAGATATTGCAAAATAACAAACAAACACACACACACACACACACGATATGAATTATTTTATTCTTGCCGTGTAACCAAATACAATTAGCCATTTCAACTAGATGGATACACACACATAACAGTGTTTTCATCATTAAGGTGTGAAATTAAGGAGTGACTGTATTGACTGATATTTTATCCATATGAATAATATTTGTTGGGAGGATAAGAAGTATTATTTGTGCACTTGTTAGTGTGGAGAAAGCACAGGTGTAGTGAGCAACATAAAGAAAAACATCTGTTTCCCATTCACACTAACAGTCCATGATCTGTGCTGTTGTACCAGCTGCTTCACTGGAATGATTTACCAGGAGCTGTGACAAGTCAAAATGTCTGTACAGGTCTTTCTACACACCCAGTGCCAGAAAACAGGAAACAGAGAAGCAGCAAGAGGTCTATAGGTTAATAAAAGAAAGGTTCACTTGGTTCAAACACAAGCAACAGGTAGGAGGTCAGAAAGTTCAGATTAAAAAAAACCAGGAAGCAGGCAGGTCAGGCTATAAACCACTAATGCAATGGTTTATGACTAATTATGAGAAAGGAGTGGCAGGCAGGTGCTCATGCAGGTGACTATAATCATTATATACAGTTTATGAGAGCAGCTGGAAAAGATGAGGAT